>NC_043703.1:139302056-139470702 GCF_006229205.1 Suricata suricatta | reverse complement strand
GTCGGGCCCCTCGGAGCCCGGCCGCGGGCGTCCTGCGCCGTGGGGCTGCCTTCTCCTCCCCCGCCCGCCCCGCGAGCGGAGTCGAGCGCGGGGAGCTCGGCGCCTTTGAGGACAAACTCCGAGCGCATTGTTTCTCAGCTGCGGGGAAACACAAAAGGCATTTCTGCCTGGGGCGTAACCTCCTGTGCGCGAACCCAACTTCTCCTAGAAGACGGGCGTGCACATGAAGTCACTTCGGCTCACTCCCTCAGCATCAATTAAACTGCTCTTTGCAACTCAGTTTTAACTTTTTTTTTTCTAGCTAGGGAAAAAAAAAGTTTTGGAAGAGCTGGATATGAAGATTCAGCCCCTGTTTTGTGGACTAGAACTTTCCAGCATCCTAGAAATTGTGGACTTGGGCTTCCGTGCACCTGTGGGTTCTGCGTTCCCCGGGGCAATGTTTCTCTGCATTGACAGACTTTTCGGTTGAAAATTTCTATTACTGGGCGCTCGTAAACATCCTTCCTGCCCCTCTGCCCATTTAATCGCGGGTTGGGGGTGTGGGGGTAACTTGTTTTGCCCATCTGGTTCTTTTCTTTAGGGGTAGTTCCAGGCATTGTGATCTGACCTATGTTTGGACACTTCTGCCTAAAACTCAGATACAATTTTAAACTGTGGGTCAGATAATATACAAAATACACTTGGCTCGACTTTGGGGGTTAAGAAATTCATTTATGTGGACCCTGTTCTCCCTTCATGTGTAATTCTACGTCATGTAGGCCTTTTGGTTCTCCCATCTTTCCCTGATACATGGTCATTATTCTTCTACCTGGGCAGCTTTGGATCAGGCATGCTGCGTATGGCTTAGGGCTCTGGAAGCCAGGGGAATATGGACACAGGAGACTGAGCTTCCAGGGAGCCCTATAAGCTCGGGTTTTCGGGAAGAGTACGTAGTTGCTACTGTGGACTCAGGCATCTTGCTTTGTTTCAGGCTCAATGTCTGTGGAGGGCAGTGCTGCCATGGCTGGAGTAAGGCCCCTGGCTCCCAGAGGTGCACCAAACGTAAGTTTCCGGGCTCGCTGTGGCCCCGCACGGTGGGCAAAGGGGGGCTGTTCACATGCAGAGCGGGGATCCCACAGGACTCACAGGAGTGGGCTCATGCTGCTCTGGAGAGGTCCTGTATGCAAGACAGGGCATCCCATTGTCTGCAGCCTTCATTACCTCTCCTGAGGGTCAGGGCGGGTCACAGGAACGGTGGTGTGTGAGGACCAGCAGCGGTCTGCTGTACAGAGCTGCACCATGCTTGCATCCGAGGTCCCTGCACCTCCCGGACTCAGTGTAAATCACTGTCACACCTGTGGATCACCAGCGAGGAAAAACTTCCCATTGGAGACCGTGCTGTTTGCCAAACCAGTACAGTGACCTCAAACCCGGATATTGACAGATGGAAAACATTGTTTTCAGTTGATGGTTGGAGGGGAATGGGAAATAGGTGGCCTTGTTCTGAAATAAAACATGAGCAGTTTTTAAAGCTTTCTGAAAACAGCAACAAGAATCCTCCGTCTTTGAGGCCTGATTGGTTCTGAGGTTGTGATCACTTCGCTGTTCTTCAGAACTGACAAGTGCGGTCTCCTTCAGTGCTTCTCCAATTAATACACATCCTTTAAAAAATTATTATTAAATTAAAAAATATTTATTTATTTTTGAGAGAGAAAGAGACACAGTGCAAGTGGGGAAGGGGGACAGAGAGAGAGGGAGACACAGAATTGGAAGCAGGCTCTGGGATCTGAGCTGTCAGCACAGAGCCGGATGTGAGGCTCAGGGCTTGAACTCACGAACCGAACTGTGAGATCATGACCTGAGCTGAAGTTGGATGCTTAACTGACTGAGACACCCAGTGTCCCCACCAATTAATACACATCTCAGCAGTGTTTTAGAAACATGTATTACTGGTACGTGCAGGTTTGCGAACGCCAGAACACGAATGCCAGAACGCGTTTCCCCGATGCATTGTAAAGTTGAGGATTCATTTAAAATGTATCTTGAGGCTCTTCTGGACAAGTTGCCTCATTCTGTTGCTAACTGGAAATAAAAAAAAATCTTCCACTCAGAAAGAGTTGATCCTTCTTCTCTGCATCAAGCTTGAGCCATAAACATTGTGGATTGGAATCATCCCAAAATTTTAGCTGCTTATTGGTGTTCAGCATCATAAGTCAAGTTTAGCAATTTGTTTTGTATATAGTTTGGACATTAAAATCCTGATTTCATATTTTAGGTATTTTATATTAAAAATAAAATACAGTTTGGATTTTGAAATATTGGGAAAAATTTCTAGTACGCTCATTCCGTTGAACTTGCTTGTTAAAAAATACCTTTACTCTTTGAAAGAAACAGGAGGGCTCTGGCATGGTGGCTTGGATTTTCTAGAAAGGAATGTCTGGAAAGGTTATGATTTGGCTGTGATCAAGGAGTAATGGCAGGTAGGAACTCACTGTCCACCTCCTGATTATTGAATGTAAACTGCTGGCTCAGAAATGCTCAGCCTGTAGGCATTCAGACTATCATAATTTTTCACATCTTCTTAGATTACACTTGACAATAGTACAGCAGCATTGTCCTGAATTTGTGATGATTCAGGTCGGATTACACACCCTTTCCTCCCTTTAGTCTCTCCTTCTGCTCAAAACCTGGTATGATACGGTTTGCAGATACCATGGACATAACCCACCGAGACAGCAGCACCACACTGGGATATTGCCGTGTAAAGATTAAAACTACAGAGCAGGATTTTATAGACGGTGGGTGCTTCTTCTCGATGCCTGTTAGAGAGCACGCAACAAGACTGGAAGGTGTTTACTTGGCAAATGATGCAGTCTAGTGCCTTCTCTGGAAAGGTCATCTGAGGATTTGGGGATCCAGAGATGTTCCAGAAGATCCAAAGATACCCTAGAAGGAGTTCTTGAGGAAGGAACCACTTCATGGCTTCCTGCTGGTCCGGGCAGGGGACACAAGGGCATGTTTGCACCGAGGCTTGACCGGGTTTGCCCTCTGATGACCCAGAAAGAGAGAAGCTATCGAAGGCTCTGGGTCAGAGAGGAAGTTGCTACATTGATTTAGTCTCACAGTTTTGGTCCAAGTTCATTTTTCAGTTCCTAGAAGGTGGCCCTTGGGCAGCACCAGAGTCTAGGCAATGCAACATCACTTTGTATTCTGATGACTTTTCAGCATTAAAAAAAATTGGCCTTCCTATACTGCCTGAAATGACAAATTAATTCAGGCCCAAGTGCTGGAAACTTAAGGACTCCTTGTTGGAATAGTTTGAAAAGTGGTGCTGGGGTGGGCCAGTGTCTACTCCAAAGTAATGCATTAGATGGACATGTCTCAATGGGAGACTTGTTTTGAGTATGTGGGCGAGCCAGAGAGATGAAGGAGCCTTCCTCCTTCAGATGGGATGACTGGGTTTACCATTGTGCTGTGAAACTTGTGATCATGGCCGAGCAGTGGGCTACTGGAAAAGCCCCTGGCCCTGAGTTCAAATCCTAGAGCCTTGACTAGATCCGGGGCCTTCAGGGATTCACTTGACCTCTCTGACCCTATATTTTCTCTTCCAGAAATGAATGTGCTAAAACCTTGCCTCCCTTGTCAGATTATTTCAGGTATCAAGGTGAAAAAAATGGGTGTAAAAGCCTCGATGAAACCAGAACGGTTCTTAGTTTATTACTGGATTAAGCCAAGCAAACGGTCTCATTTATCTATTGTTTGGTTTTCTTTTTTTCCTATGTGTTTCCCCCAGCTGCTGCTGGCATGTTTTCTTTTTAAATAACGTAGATTTGGATCCCCTTAAAATTTTTTTCTTTTTAACATTTATTCATTTTTGAGAGGTGGATAGACAGAGCACAAATAGTGGAGGGGCAGAGAGAGAGGGAGACACAGAATCTGAACCAGGCTCAAGGCTCTGAGCTGCCACCACAGAGCCTGACGTGGGGCTTGAACCCACAAACCATGAAATCATGACCTGAGCCAAGGTTGGACGCTTAACTGAGCCACCCAGGTGCCCCTGGCTCCCTTTTTATATTATAGCATTAGAGTAGTTTAGGGTTGGGGGGAGGGGGGATGGGGAGATGTGGATCAAGGGGTACAAAGTTTCAGTGATACAAGATGAATAAGTTCTGGGGATCTGATGGACAGCAATGTGATGGTAGTTAGCAGCACTGTGTTGTCCACTTGAAATTTGCTCAGAGAGTAGATCTTAAAGTGTTCTTACTCCCTCTACGGTATCACCTATGGGAAGTGATAGGTATATTAATTAGCCCGACTGTTGCTGGCGATCATCTGTTTTGGGCAAAGGAGATGGCACCGCATTTGTTCTCTCTCTGAAGAGTTTGCATTTATAGGAGGGCTTTGTAGCTTAGAGACCTTGTCTTGCACTTGGGGCACTCAGTCCCTCCTGTGTATGGTCTTTGCCCCTCCTCACTTTCACATATTCTTCCTCTGTCCTAACAACCTACCTCTTCTTGGTTCTTGCAGTCTTTTTGTCGTCCACTCAGGGTAAGTGTGGGCCACAGAGAGACACAGTCAGTGGGCTCCGCTTTAAAGAGGAGACTGGACTGGGAGCAGAGGACCTCAAAGAGTCTGGGCGAGATGTGGGCGAGGCCAGGTTGGCAGAGTGAGGAGGACGGAAGAGGAAAGATGGCAGGTTGGAGTCGTGCGCTGGTACCTGGCACACTGCAGCCTCTCCGTAAATGCATGGATGGTTCTTTCATTTCTTTAACAGATATCTGTTTAGCTTTAACATGTGCCAGGTTCTATGAATAGAGGAGAAACCTAGCCAGCTGTAGGGAGTACAGGGTCTGTTTTTACTCACTTAACTCATGGCACATCAAATGACTTGTTCTCTCCTTAGCAAGAAACAGAAAAATCGATATTCCATTGCTTTTCCATTGGCATTCAGCCCACACTGCTTTGGAAAAAAGAAAACCCCAAGAAAACCAAACGTAGAAAAATTCCTTAATGATATACAGAGGAGACCGCTGTGTGTACCTTTTGTGTTCAGAGATGCAGTGATGGCATCGTCCAGGAGGGAGTAATGTGGCTGGAGGTCAGATGGCCAAGAGGACTTTTCAGGCTGTCTCCCGTCTCTCTTAGCTCCGCGTGGCGCTAGCCAAGCTTGGGAGTCGGGCCCAGAATGATTACACATTTTTCGTATGCCTGCTATGGCCATTGACAGCTGTTTTGCCAATAGATCTGCAGTGAGGTTTACCAAGGCAGCTGCTGGGAGCAGGGGTGGGAGGGCCGGCTGGAAAATCTCGTCATGTGGCACAGACAGCCCGGCAAAAGGGAGAGGGACCCAGAGGTCAAGTTCACGCTGGGTCAAATATGTGTTCTCAACGCTAGTTAAAACAAACATTTAGGGACCATAAATTCTGTGGTGCGATGGTGCTTAAACCTTCCTTATGAAGCCCTCCTCCGGCCCGTGGGCCGGCCCGAACACACGACCTGCTCCTGCCTGGCCTGCTTCAGGGGAGCGTTTCTCTGCCCAGGGAACCCTTGGCCCGTAGGAAGCCTGACTTGTTGAAAGGACCTTTGGCAGCCTCAGGAGTTTGCTGTTTCTGACCCTGTTATTTGTTGTCTTGGATATTCCAAACATACTCAAACATGTTTGGGGAGTTTGAATTGAATTTTCCTGAAATGCAGATTTTGTTTCCAAGTCCTTCCTAGCAGTGAACAGAGTGACTTGGAGTGCCTGGGCTGTGTCCCCACTCTTCATACTGACCAGGATCGGAGTGTATGCTGAGGAGCCACCGAGGGTGTGAAGGCCCTGAGGTGCTTTCTAGGGGGCCAGGAGCATGTTCCTGATCTTGACACCCTGAGTGGGCAGAGGGAGGCAGGCATGATTTTATTACCGCCTTTACAGGTGGAGGGGGGCACTGCTTGGACCCCACCCCAGATCTTGTGGCTCTCTCTCTCTTTTTTTTTCAAGTTTTACTTTGTATTAGTGAGGGAGCGAGCGAGCGCTCAGGGAAGGGGCAGAGAGGAGACAGAATTTGAAGCAGGCTTCAGGCTCCTAGCTGTCAGCATGGAGCCTGACACAGGGCTTGAACTGGCGAACCGTGGGAACATGACCTGAGCTGAAGTTGGATGCTTAACTGACTGAGCCACCTGCTCGCCCCTTGCGGGCTCTTGATTCCTTGTTCTTTCTGCCGCCCTGGGCTGCCTAGACGTGCGGTGCTGCAGCCTATCCTGACAGCAGGGTAGGGACTGGCTCTTACAGCCTGAGTTCAGTGTGTGCGTTCCCCAGCTGAGTTAGTTTGCTTGGGCAGGCCGTATCGAAGTACCACAAAGTGGTGGCTTAGAACAGCAGAGCGTTACTGTGTCAGAGTTCTGGAGACTAGAAGTCCAAAATCAAGGTGTAGACAGCCTCGGTTCCTTCAGGGGCTGTGCAGGAAGGGTCTGTTCCAAGCTTCCCTCCTTGGCTTGAAGGCCTCCTTCTCCCTGTGCCCCTTTGTATCCTCTTCCTTCTACGTGTGTCTGTCTTTGTGTCAAATTTTCTTCTTCTATTAGGATACCAGGCCCCCTCATTTTAACTAGAATCCCTCTGTGAAGACTGTGACTCCAAATAGGGTACAAATAAGGTCTCATGCTGAGGTACTGGGGGTCTGGACTCCAGCACATTTTTAAGGGGGTGGGAGGATCCAGTCAGCTCATGAAGTCAGCCTGAAGGTGCTGTGCACATGGGCTCGAGAGGTGGGCTACTTAAGGGTTGGGTCGCCCCTGGGGACTCTGAGCGTCCCTGCCAATGACCCACCGATACAAGCATGGGTGGGCAGCAGCGGAGTTGGGTCCCACCCATACAGTCTGGGACTGTGGGTCTCTCTTGGCTTCTTCCCTAATGCAGGCACTCTGGCTGCTCCAGGGAGTGGGAGAGGTAAGGAATTGGCCCCTTGTGATTTTGGTTATGACTGTGGCCATTTTTTAAACATGTTTATTTATTTTTGGGAGAGAGAGCATGAGCAGGGGAGAGGAAAACACAATCTGAAACAGGCTCCAGGCCCTGAGCTGTCAGCACAGAGACCAACATGGGGCTCAAACTCATGAACCATGAGACTATGACCTGAGCCGAACTCAGACACTTAATCAGCTGAGTCACCCAGATGCCCCTGACTGTGGCCATTTTTACTTGGTCTGTTTTTAAAAGATTCTGGTGCGGTGGCTCCCAAGTGTGGATGTGCAGCTGATCCCAGGAGGGGTTTGTGAGACTGCTTTATTGAGTTGGTATCTCTTTGGTTCTTAACAAGCACCCCAAGTGATGCTGATGAAGGTGGGTGACCTTTTGAGAAACGGTGATCCAGAAGGAATCTCCTGGGCATGATTTATGACTGTGTGGGACTTTCAAGACCCAAGCCCAGCACTTAACAATTTAGAAACTTCTCAAAGGCAAGAGCCCTCTGGATATTGATTCAGGTCAATTTTTTTTTAATGTTTTATTTTTGGTGGGGGGAGTGGAGGGGCAGAGAGAGAGAGGGAGACACGGAATCTGAAGCTGGCTCCAGGCTCTGAGCTGTCAGCACAGAGCCTGACATGGGGCTCAAACTCAAAACCCGTGAGATCAGACCTGAGCTGAAGTCAGATGCTGAACTGACTGAGCCACCCAGGTGCCCTGGTTTAGCTCAATTTTGAATAGTACATACAAAAATTGCTGCAAATAGGGCTATTCCATCCAGTTTTTCTTCATACGGTTGAATGTTTGATAAATATATATACACTGTCAGAAGTGTCAGAAATACGTCAAGTTGTTAGTGATACATTTAAATGAAGAGTTTTTAAAAAAGGCTTAAACACTTTGGAACATAGTGGATATTTTTTTCCCCACTAAATCTTCTATTTTTAATTATAAAATATTTTAAATACACAAAAACATAGAATAATAATATATCCAACAGCTACTCTTCAGGGTCATGTTTTTAAAAACTCTCTGAGGTGGTCATTAAATGCAATGATTACAGATAAGGAATGGACTATGGTCTTATCTTGTGCTAAATGTGTGTTTTACTAATGATGCTTCCTGTCTAGTTAGTGGAGAGAAAATAATCCGTAGTTTGTTAGTGCGGCACAAATTAGTTGCTTTGGTACTTGCGGAAAAACACATCAGAGGTGAATGTATTCATATATGCCATGTGTGCCTATTAATTTGCCTTGCTTATCAAGGATACTGACTATTTTGTGTAGGCAGAGTGCATTCCATATGCAGAATCTGTGTACCTGAGACAATGTGGTTTCAAGAAGGAAATGCTCCCCTTCACTCTTTTCCCCTGCTCCCCTCCCCAGCCTTTCTGCCTTTCTTGCCTCCCTCCGTTTTCTCCCCTTACTGGGTCTATATTTTGCTTGTTCTGCACAGGAAGGCCATGTAGGTGAGCGATTAGAAGTTCGGTCTTTGGAGTTAGGGTCCAGGGCTCCTGCCTGGATGGTCAAACCTCCTCACTGTGAGACCGGGGAGGTGGGGGTGGGGAGAAGGCTGGGTAGTCAGAGCATTCACAGCGCAGGTAGGATAACGGAGCCATCACTCAGAGGCCTGTTGGGGGACCACAGGAAGTAATGTGTGAACAGTGCATGCAGCATGGGACTCCTGGCCAGCCACACTCGCCTTCTCAGTGGCTCCCGCTCTGCCTCTGCCTGCCCGCTCCAGGGCGCCCGGCCTTTTATACACCTCATGTACTCAGGTCCCCTAGTGAAACCCATGGCTCCCTCTTCCCCTCAGAGCACTGTCATTTCACTCTTTCTTGGCTCTGGGAATGGGTGGCTCTCTGTCAACGTGGAGCAGGATTTCTTTGTGTCATTTCCTTATTTTTTTTAATTTTTATTTTTTTAACATTTATTTTATTTTTGAGAGACAGAGAGATAGAGCATGAGTGGAGGAGGGGCAGAGAGAGAGGGAGACACAGAATCTGAAGCAGGCTCTAGGCTCTGAGTTGTTAGCAAAAGCCCAAAGCAGAACTCAAACCCACAAACTGTGAGATCATGACCTGAGCTGAAGTTGGCCACTTAACTGACTGAGCCACCCAGGCGCCTCTCCTCTCTTTTTATTTTAAAGTTTATTCATTTGTTTTGAAAGAGACAGTGACAGCATTAATGGGCCAGGGGCAGAGAGAGGAGGAGAGAGAGAGGATCCCAAGCAGGCTCCACATTGGCAGTGCAGAGCCCAACATGGGGCTCAAACTCACAAAACTGTGAGGTGGTGACTAAGCTAAAACCAAGAGTTGGGCGCTCAACCGACTGAGCCACTCAGGAGCCCAGTAGAGCCGCGATGTAAACGCTGACTGAACTGAATAGAGTTGAATCGTACTAGCATCTCTGATGTTGTGTTGCACATACTGTCCCCTAAATGCTATCTAGGGAATTCTTTCTTTTCTGTTTACCTTTTGGCTATAATTTCCATTTGGTTTTCTTTCCCTCGTGCTTATCCTTGCCCATCAGACACTGGTTATTATGACAGCCTTTCAAGGGCACACCACCTTACTCTGTTTCCGCCAGCTTTCTTTTTGAAGGCTGCCCTGGCATGGCCCAAACTTTAAGACAACTTTTCCTTTCTCCCTGCCAATTTTAGAATCTTTCTGCTCAACATCATCTGATAGAGATTTGGGCCCAAGCAAAATGAATGTTGTATGATTTTCCCTGTAATTTTAGATCCCTGAATACTGCTCTTGGCCAGCTACTCTATTCCCCGTGGCTTTTTCACTGCACCACATTTGAGTAATGTTGTTGGCACGGATGTAAGTAAACAGTTTGCGAAATGTCGTGTTTTGTAAATTAGGAGCTGGATGGGCTGGGTTTTGAATACGTACTATTGGCTCTGCTGGACCAGAAGAGAATGAGTTTGATGGATGGGAGGATGGATGTGCAGAAGGTGTTGCTGATCCAGAGCCTACCAGGTCCACTCTGCCGACCTGATGGACTCAGTTATTCACAGGTGAGAACTACCTGGCGGGATGTATTTTGGTGATGAATGAAGGGAGACTTCACCAAGGAGAGAGTTCTTCAGAGGTGAGAACAGCCAGCACAGAGGCCCTTGTGTGGGGACCTAGAAGTGAGTGGGGTGGGGGCGGCGGCGGGGCTAGAGCTGGATCCCACTCAGGTCTCCTAGGCTGTGTAAGGCCACAGAGAAGACAGGGGACTTGTAAATGCAAGTGGATTTCATTACTAAGGAATGAAACACAAGACAGGATTTGTTTTTTTGCAGCCCTTCCTTGAAGACATGGACAAAGAATGGGTTAGACTGAAAATTCAATTGCCTTTATTGCTATTTTTTTTATTGATGAGATGCGTATACAACAGTGACATACCCAAGGCCAAGTACACAAATGATTATTGTAGACTGACCGACTGCACTGTGCCCCGATCTCCAGACCCCTGCTCTGTACCCAGATCGCTAGACCCGCCCCGTGCTGACGACAGCTTCAGGCCTCTGCCGAGCTCTGCTAGGCCCAGGTGACAGAGCTTTCCCCAGAGCCACAGGCCAGGACTTAGCATTGAAAGCTTGAGGGTTCAAAAAAGAAAAGCCTCTGGTCACTACAGCCTTACAAGGCAGATTAGTGGGGATCCTCCCGTGGTTCAAAATGAAAAATAAAACGTTAAATCCTTTAAAAATGAAAGCTGAGAATCCCTTTCTGGACACCATGGAAAATTCAGAGAGCAGTTAGGGTGTGTTAAATTCAGAGCATACAACTTTTGGAATACCCTTGAACGCTGCTCTGAGGTTTCGTTCAAACTGCCCCCGCCCCCTGCCGCCACCCCATCTAATTCCACGGATTGTAGGGTGAGCCTGAAATACGTGCAAAGGCCACCTTTTCTGGGCCTTCGCTGTCTCTGTGCGATTTTGTTCTGGTCTGTAAATGAGGTTCATAGCGCTCGTTGCCTACCCCTTCCATTTTGTAGTAACTATCCAATAAAATGAGATTCATGAAAATGCTTCACAAAAGAGCTGTGAAAACACATGGTGATTTATTCATAAGATTTTGTGAAACGTTTTCAATGGGGGAGTTTTTTCTACAATGTGTTGCTATATTTCTTGTCTTGAAAAATGGGATGCTTAGTGTGTGGCGGTGGGTTTTGGTGATGACGGGTCTGTGTCTCAGGTCTTTATACTGCTGGTGCCGTTTTACCGATGGCTTCTGGTCTCTGGGGGAAGTGGCCTGGAGGTTGGTTTGAAAATAAACAAAAATACCTAAATCTCCCACTTTAACCCCCCCAACAGGTGACTTGCTTTATCCTCCTGAAAGTAGAGGGGAGGCGAAGACAAGAATCCTTTCAAGAGAGCTATTATTTCTTTCTTAACTGTGATAGTGAAAAGGTTATGTTAGGTTAGCCCAAAATTTTTTAGTAATTGGAGGTGAAATAATACAGACAATAAGTAACATAAAGGCAGGGACCCTGGTTTTGTTTAACTTTTTATCCATTAGGAAGTTGGCGGACACAGCGGTTCTGTGTATACAATAGACCCTCAGTGAGGTTTCTTGATTAATAAGCATTACAAGTCACATTTGTTTCTGAGGGAAAGACCAGCTGAAATTCATTTAAATCAGCGGCTACTGAGATGATGGTATTAAGCAGTTCCTTTTGTATGGGAGGATGTATAGTACAGCAGATCTTCCTGTGGGACCATTTTTAAGGCTCAGTTTTGAGTGTTAGAGGCTCTTTCTTTGGTAAAATTGCCCCATTCTCTCCTAGAATGCTTGGATGGCATATCATAAACCTCGTGACTCTCAAGGTGTAGTTCCTAAACCAGGGATGGCATCACCTGGGAACTTATTAGAAATGCAAGTTTTCAGGCCCTATCCTAGACCTGCTGACTCAGAAACTAGGCATGAGGCTCAGCACGCTATGTTGTTGTTGTTGTTGTTGTGTTGTTTTTGTAGGTATATGTATTTATTTAGAGACAGAGTGCACAAGTAGGGGAGCAGCAGAGAGAGAGGACAAGAGGCTCAAGTAGGCTCCACACCGTCCCTGGAGACCCTGACATGGGGCTTGAACTCACGAACTATGAGATGATGACCTGAGCCAGAGTTGCCAGAGTCCAACGCTTAACCCACTGAGCTACCCAGGTGCCCCCCAGCACTCAGTGTTTTAATGAGCCTTCTAGGCAGTGCTGATGCAGGATGGTTTGGGATCCATCGCTCAGGCTGAACCTGCCCCTCCCTCTTCCAGTACACCTCCACCCATCACTTCTAGAGGGAGGAGGGGTGCAGGGAAATCGGTTCCCTTCAGTTCCAGGCCTTGGGGACTAGGAGCTCTTTTTCTCCTTCTTCCCAAAGGCATGGAGCAGTTTCCTAGGCTCAGATGGGAACCTTGTCATCTGACCGTGCACGTTCCCACATATTCTCTTCTGCATGAGCACTGAGGAAACTCAGGGAAGCCATTTGCCATTCAGTGAATGGGAGTTTTGTACCTTTGGGACTTACTAGTTCTGTCGTGGTCTGATGTGGGAGATACTCCTATCACATCCAGGTGTGGTGCTTGGACCCCTTGTGCATCGCAGTCCACTGTAAGGTGCGAAGCAAATGCAGGTTGTGGGGCCCCACCCCAGCCTTACCAAGCTGGAATCCCAAGGGTGACCCGATGGCCCTGGTTTTCACAAGCACCTAGCAGCTGATCCACACTGAGGCTCGCGGACGCCCGCTTACGGTGGGTGCACTGGAACAAAAGATGTGAAAGGCCAGGAAGACGAGAAGGGTATTACCAAGTTGATAAAAGTAACAGGAGCGAATGTGACATTTTGTTTTGGAGGCAGGTGCCATTACTCATTTCCAGAATAGTTCAAAAGTGATACGAAGAGCAAGCTCTTGTCTAGAACATGCCCTCAGCGTTGGCAGGGACAGTGCTTTCTTGTGTGAGGATGAGGACGCTCAGACGGAGAAGGGATGAGGCCGTGTGCTTGGCCGCTCCTTGGGGACCGGCTGACTCAATCCCGCACGTTGCTGAAGGAATGCATCAGCTGTTGGAAACAGCCCAGTGACAAAGGTCAGCAATGACCCACGCTTTTATTCGATGTGTTTTTAGGAAAGGAATTGCCTGTAACAAGACTAGAAACCTTTGTAGAAAGAGCTGAAGAAGGAGTTGCATTGTTTGTCTTGTGAAATAGGGAATTTTTTTCCTCATTGTGTATCTTTTTTCTTTCTGCAGAATAAATGAACTCAAAGATACATTACCTGAATATTGAAGAAAAATTAGGTCTTGAAAAAATGTCTCTTTCCTTTCCATGTAGAAAGATCTTTTTGGGAGGAGCTGGGAGGAGTAAGGCTTATTTAAATCATCTGTTTTTGTCTTAATCGTTCTACCTGCTTCAAAGTAAATATTTTATTTTTTTCCCAATGTGAGCAATTTTTTTGCATGTTATTTTTGATAAAGCACCCAAATGTTTATCCTGTAGACAAAGGCACAGTCAGACGCTCCTCTGTGGGGCGCACAGTCTGGTGGAAAACCGGGAGGACCAGAGCACTAGGATCGTGGTTGATACGCCTTTGCCTAGTTCTCTCCCCTCGAGTGTGGGCAGAACCCGTAACTTGCTTCTAGTGAACAGAATATGGCAAAGGCGATGGGGTGTCGTGTTCTTGGTTATGTTATATTGTAGGAGGCTCCCTCTTAGCTGACTGGAAGGAGAGACGTCTCGCTGGCTTGGAAAGAGGCACTGCACGTTGTGCCTGTGTCCTGCCTGTGGACAGAGCCGTGGGGCAGGACGCTGTGGGCCGTGTCTCGCTGGCAGGCAGGATGAAGCTGGAGGCCCCAGTCCTACAGCCACAAGGAAATGAATTCTGCGAACAGCCTGAATGACTTAGAAGTAGCGTCTTACTGAGCTGGGCCCCAGATGAAACTGCAGCCTGGCCAACCCTTGATTGTAACTGCTTGAGACCCTGAGGCAGAGGACTTAGCTATTCTGTGCCCAGACTATTGACTCGTAGAATCTGTGAGATAATAAATGTATATTGTTTTTTTTAAATTATTTTTTTTAGAAGGTGTGTGCGAGCAGGGGAGAGGGGCAAAGGGAGAGAGAGCGAGGGTCCCAACCAGGCTCATGCTGTCAGTACATAGCTTGATGCAGGGCTTGATTCCATGAACCGTGAGCTGAAATCAAGAACTCATGAACTGTGAGATGATGACCTGAGCCAGAGTCGCCAGAGTCCGATGCTTAATCCACTGAGCCACCCAGGTGCCCCAAAAGTGTGTTGTTCTAATCTATTAAGATGGTGATAACTTCCTAGACATGTGAAAGAAAATCAGTACAAGGAAGAATGTGTAGATCCTAGAAGTGTGGCTCAGACCCAAGCCTGGCCCATCCATTCTAACAAGCACCTAGTGAACCCATTCTGTGTGCCGGCCACTTTCCCAGCCCGGGAAGTAGAAAATATGAATAAAATGCAGTTGTTTCTTCTGGTAGCTCCCTATCTGGAGTAGTCGAAGTTCAAAGACACTGCTGTCTTTGGGGAAGAATCAGAGTAGGAATTGCTTGAAATGGATTTTGAGGATAGATAGAATTTGGACTTGAGAATCTGGTAGGAAGGCCATTCAGGTAGTGGATGATGCTGACTTCATAGTGTGGTTAGAAAAGGTGTTCTCCAGTTTGGGGGGATTGGATTTGATTTAACTGCAAGTCTTTATTGAAGATGGAAGATTACCACTGGAGTGGAATAATAAGGAACAATCATGGATTAAAGTGGTAAACTCTGTGGCCAAAGTAGACAACATCAAATTTTAAGAACAATAAAATTACTAATCATAAAGACTCTGAAGCATCCTTTGGTAATTCTTTCCCTTCATTCAGTTGGATCATTGGACCATAAAGCCAGATTGTCAAAATAGTACTGAATAATTTCTTCTAAGGCATTTGTTTTATGGTGTTTTTTCCTACTGAGGAGGATTAGAGGGTAATGGATATTATGTTTTTAGCTTTTAGCTGAGGGTACTCAAGGGAGGTCCATCAAAGACCCTCTTCATGGATGCCATTTACAGTACTTAGCATATTTCAGGGCAGTGTCAGCGACAGGGTGGCCCTGTACATAGCCATCAGTTCCTAAATGTGTCATTCCAAAGAGGACTGGTATGTGCCTTGTGTCCCACGTACCAAGATGGGTACAGAACTCTCTGCTTCTGTGCTAATACTCTCAATTGTCTCATTGTGCTGATATCACAGGTGGTTTTGTCCAATCTTTTTTCGGGGAAATTGGAATACATTTAACTTTTTCCTTCCATCTCTCTTGACATTTCTCATCACTCAGCCTGGCAGTAGAAAACATGGCTTTGAAGGGCCTTCCAATTTTGTGATCTTGTGGAATCTTCTCTCCTCATGGGTTTTTAGAATAGGAGAGGAGCCTGGCATGTGGCTCAGCTTCACCTGTAGCAGTGGTCCTGACTTGGGGGGCGGTGGGGCCAGGGAGAGAGAATGGAAGGGTCTTCTGTGGGTCACGTCATGTTTTCTGAGCTTTCCATTTTGTAGGAGGGTGGTAAGGGCCAAGTGAGGAGAACTACCTTTCTCAGGCTCTGTGGACTTTGATGGCCTCTCTTTACCAAAAGGGCTTTAAAAATTTCTGCATAGTATTCCTTAGGGTTTGATAATAACATGAAAGGCACATTTTAAAATTACTTGAAAGAACAGTGCTATGTAAATATTGACTATAATTAGTCCTGTATTTTGGAGAGATCACTTGAATGTTGTTAAACTAGCATTGATTTAAGTATTAGTATAAAAATCAAAGCTGTTTTTGGCTGGAACTCAGAGTGCCCCTGCTCTTGTACAAATAGTGTCCCCGACGGATCTTCGTAAGTTGGTGTCTTGGGTCTTCCAGTCACAGGTGACACAGGGCCATGCATGGAGGCCTTGAGGTGCGTCACAAGGCAGACTCATGACGGCTCCACAGATTACTTGGGTCAAGCCAATGATGAGCTACCATTTAACCCCCCATTTTTACAGATGAGAAAACAGGCTTGGCAGGGTTGAATTCTTGCCGCAGGTCTCAGACCTAGATGGAGTTCCTCTTCATCTCTGCCTTAGAGAAGCATTCAGTCGAGAGGCCTGGGATGGTGCTTGGCCTAGTTTAGAAACACTGCCACAGCTAGAGACGTTTCTCTGGGAAATGTACTGTCAGTTCTCACTGGGATTATAGAGTTACATGTCCTTCCTTTCTCATGGAGTTGAGCGAGGCTTCCTTCCTTTAAGGAAACATGTACAGTTGTCCCCAGAAACATGAAGAACTATCTTAGGAACTGGCATTCTTGTTCATGGTTAAATGCCCTGGGGGGTGGGGGGCGGCTCTCTTTCTCTCTAGGCTCCGGGCCTCGGTGGGGTAGCTGGGCCCCTGCACACCGGTGTGGAGGTGTTGGGAGGTGCCCTGTGTAACCCTCCAGGGACACTTCTTGTTTCTTTTCTGGAAATCTCAGGGAAGACTAGGTGTTCTCTTTTCTAGCCCTTCCATGCCTGCTTCTGATTGGCTAATTTTCTCTAAGCTTCTCCTCCTGTCTGTTTCTGAAAGAAATAGCTAATTTGAGGCTTTTTAAGGGCATTTTCTACTATCAATTGCAGGTGCAGAAAGATTCCTTTTTATTTCCTCTGACTAGTACATGGTAGGCACTCAGATATATATTTTTTTATAGTTTATTTTCAAGTTGGTTTCCATATAACGCTCAGTGCTTCTCCACACAAGTGCCCCCTTCCATGACCATCACCCCCTCCCTCCCTCCCCCTCCCCCTTCAGTCCATGGTTCACTTTCAGTATTCAATAGTCTTTCATGATTTGCCTCCCTCCCTCTCCCTAACTCTTTTACCCCCTTCCCCTCCCCATGGTCCTCTGTTAGGTTTCTCCTGTTAGACCTATGAGTGCAAACATATGGTATCTGTCCTTCTCTGCCTGACTTATTTCACTTAGCATGACACCCTCGAGGTCCATCCACTTTGCTATGAATGGCTAGATTTCATTCTTCCTCATTGCCATGTAGTACTCCATTGTATATATAAACCACATCTTCTTGATCCATTCATCCGTTGATGGACATTTAGGCTCTTTCATGATTTGGCTATTGTAGAAGATACTCAGATATTTTTTGAAATAATTAATGAGTGACTCTTGCCCATCTTTCTGACCCTGTTGGGTCATTTAGGGGAGTCTTGTAAACGTGAAAGATTGAATCAATTCATCCATACTTTTGAGGGAATTCCAGACTCTCAGCAGCCGGGGCAGAGGATTCCCTAGGGCTTTTAGGGTGATGTTGGGCGAGGCGATGGACTGACTGGAGGATAGTGCTGAGGCAGCCAAGGTCAAGCAGAGTGGGTGTCTGTAGGATGTGGTAGGAGGGAATGTGGACCAGAGGTCATTTTAGGAAGGACCCTTTGTCTATAAGTGAAAGACACAGACCGGCTAAAGGAAAAGAAGCTGTTTACTGCCATTAACTGGGGGTCCTAAGGTTGATGCTGGCTTCAGGGATTTGAATCATTAATTCAGGACCAAACCATTGGTACTGGTCCATCATTTGCAGGGCACAGTGCAAAATGCAAATGTGGGAACTGGTGTTAAAAAATAGCATTTGGTTAAGTATTACCTATGAATAGTTTCCAAGGAAGAAGAATAATAAGTGTAAGTCCTGCCTTTGTTTTGGGAAATGCTGCACTGACCAGACAGTTATTGTATCCGCTAATATTCTGTTCACACGCAGTTGACAGAGTTCTGGCCAGTTAACCCAGTCTCCTGTCTGGTGGGTGGCATGATCTCTGGGCATTCTATGGGACTGGAGTGCTTCTAGAGCTCACATTGAATTTTCAAATTTCAACCCACTGATCTGTATTTATACCGATTATATGGAGCAAAGGATAGGGTATATAAAAATACATTTTTTTGTAGTGTGATTTTGGTTTCAGTAACCTTCCTCTAAAGTTCCAACGGAGTTCAATTTAAAAATGTCACCTGGAAACCGATGGAGTGAGTTTCCCCAAGCTTACTGCTGTTGGGCTGGAGTCATATTATCCTTCACTATTTACTTACATGTTTACACAAAGACTGGTATCTGGATCATTAATCACATTTTCATGCATTTGGATGCTTTCCATACAGGTTTCTTGAATACTCTTTCTGAGGACTGTTGTAGAAACTGTTATGTAACTGGAGGTGTGTGTGGGAGGATCCACAGGTCGCCTGCTCCGATTCGCAGCAGTCGGAGAAACGGCTGTGTGGGTCCGATTGTTTCGTTAGTAACTTTTATGACTCAGTTTGCTGTTATGATCCTGCCTGTCTGTGCAGGATTTTCACCTGGGTGGGAGAGAGTTTAAATTAAGCTTTTGGGTGACACATCGAGGTGCGCGTGAGAGTGTCCCATGGAGAAGTCAGTCACCGTTGGAACTGTGGAAGACTGTCAGCCTGTCCTTTCTCTCAGGGAGCGTGGGCTTTTGTTCATTTTCCTCAGTGGACGGCTCACCCCTCACAGAGATAAACAGTTTATTTTCAGAGATTATGGTAGTTATTCCCCCTGGCTCAAAGTGGGACTACACAGTTAGAAAAGATAGCTGTAGCAGGCGTTTGAAAGTGTGATGACAAACTTTTGACTTGAGAAGAACAAAGTGTTTATTTTCTTTTGCTTGAATTCGTTACTCATTCCACTTTTTATCTCCTGTCACAGAACTTGTGGCTGAAAGTTACAAAAGATGACCTCATATGAGCTTATCTTTGTTTTTAAGTATTTGCCCACATCAGTACCTGCAACTACAGAGGATTCAAGCCAGTGCTTTTCTAAATGGATCTCTGGTGTCCAGAATTTCATGAACCACACACCCTTTGGTTTATGACATGTTATCATCATTACTTGCAGACAAACCTTTATGACTCTAATGGCTTAACTGTTGTTTCTTGACTTGTAGCTGTATAATTTAGCTTCTCATTAAAGTTTGCAAAGCAGTCACCGCCTGAACTGTGTAAATATGAAGCTGGCTTTTGGTGGATCTGGAAAATGTTTTAGAATCACACGTAAAATGAAAGTGAGACAGATAAGGGCTTGGGATCAGAGGATGAACTCATTGGCCTCTTTGACTTTTTATTGTTGCACAACTTCAGGGTTAAGTGACCCTGATGCTTGGCTGAGGGACATGCGGTAAGGTTTCAGGGAACTGTTTAAAGTTGTTACAACATGACGGTGCACGTCCTGACAACAGGAATGGCGTGGCTCAGACTCCTATTTGGAAATGACCTAGGAAGTCAGACATCTAATTCAGCTACTCCATCCCTGTTTTAACCCAGGAATCTTCCAGGCCCTGCTCGAGCAGGCCAGTTAGCCTGTACTCGAATCCTCCTAGAGAAAGGGAGCCCGCTCCTTCGTGACCACCCCTTTCATCTTACAGGTGACTTCAAGTATGAAGAATAAAATTGATTTTGTAGCGCTGAAACGTGCTTCCTTATAACTTCCATTCATTCACTGGAGTTAGTTTTTACTCGTAGATGACACAGAGTCCTCACGTGAATAAATTTTGGAAGAGGTAAGATGGTCATATCTAGGTTAGGACTCTTAATGCTTTCTCAGTTTGCTTCTCCTTGATAGCATGTTAGAACAGTTGCTCAGTTTAGCAAGTACTGGCTGAGTATCAGTTGTATGTGAAGCGCTTTCTGCCATCAGTGCCGGGTGAAGGACCTTTGTGGGGCACAAAGATAACTTGGGTTCCCACCTTTCAAGAGGATGCTGTGGTGTGAAATGGATCAGAAAAGCATGTGGTTGGATGCAAGAGAGGAACCAATGTCACTGGGGTCTAAAGGAGAGAGATTGATCTTAAATTGAGCTGTGTTAGAAAAGTTCCAGAGCGGGATCCGGAGTGAATTAATATAGTTGTGAGGTGGTTTTGGAGGCTGAGTCTGGGAGTAGGGCATTCCAGGCAGAGACCAGTGTGAACAAAAGCCCCGGGGCAGGAACATAAGTTGTGTCCAAAGGTGGAGGAGGGTTTCTCTCTGCTCCGGTTGCGGGATGCTTGAGAGGGGCGGGGATGAAGTGGTAGGTTGAGGCAAGATCCAGGAGAAGCTTGATGGCCCGCCTCGCTTGTCCGTCCTGCAGCCCCGTGATTCCCTTGTGACACACAGACCTGGCTTTGAATCCAGGTGTTTGGCCTCAGCTGCTGATCCCAAAATGGGGGTCTGTGCCCACGGTAAGGATTGCACAAAATCTAAGTGAAGAATGCAGCAGCACCTTGCCTGGTACATGGCAGAGTTTTGGTAAACAGCAGCTGTTAGGATTTCTGAATTTGACAGGCTCAGAGAAGCTGGGGGTGAATGCAGTGGGGTGCAGGGTTCGGGGTGGGGTGCAGGAAGCCACTTTAGGGGCAGTGCTCCAGGTTAGAAAGGAAGGTGTAAGTGAGGCAGAGGGGGCACAGACGTGGATGGGGGAGGAGGAGGAACCAGATTTCATGTTTTGGGCGGGAGGAGGAGGGAGGCCCTTCAGGTGTCTGTGGGGACAGGAGGTGGGCAGGCGGGCTGGGTGCTGGGCGAGCTGCCCTGGAGGGCCTTTCAGTGGAGGGTCTCCCCAGGTGGAGGGGGTCTGGGCCTGAGGGGTGAGCTGCGCAGTGGGGAGACTCAGGCTGGTGCAGAGCACCCAAAACCTAAAAGGGGCTAATTTGAAAGCAGAGAAAGGAATGAATTCAAGAGACACAGTGAAAGGAAAGTTGGCGGAGACAGTGTGACAGATGATTCCCGGTGTCTTAAGAGTTCTCAGGGAAAACCCAACACAATTGTCACATTGTTTTTACACACACACACACACACACACACACACACACACACACACACACAGTTCAAGCCAAACACCATCTATTATTTAGGCCTGTTAGTTTCCTCAGAGAAACCCTTCAGGAAATCCTCCACTCTCCTAGAGAATGTGTCTATATTTAGGAGATTTTTAGAGAAAGCCTATTGTTAAGTTTTCTTCGTTTACTGGCTAATCACTAAGAGACTAGAAATGTAAATCACACGGCTGTACAGAGGGGGCAGTGGGAAGAGAGCTGCCTGTTTTGTTCTATTGAAGACTGTGAAGTGAAAACATGACCCAGTCCTTTGTGACCCCAGGGAGCCCGAGAAGGGTGGCACTGGCAGGGCCCACAGGGACCCCCTTGTAAAAGGGGGAGGAAACTGAGGCCCAGAGCATTGTGACTGGCCCAGGGTCACACAGCTCATTAGAGGCAGAGCCTGCAGTCTGATGCTAAGTGTTCCTGCTGCTTGAAGTAACCTATTCTTCCCGGGCCAGGACCTTTGGGCCACATTCCTAAGTGGGTGGCCCCGACAGAGGGGTCTTCAACGAGGAATGTATGTATGTGTGCTTGTGTGGTGGATGGGTTATCTGGGGACCGTTCAACTACAGTGCTTGACAGCTGGATTGTGGGAAAGGATGGTGGGCTGACCCGGATGATTATTGCTGTGCCCTCACGATTATTAGAGGAGCTTTCTAACAAGTATCCCACAGAGGAAAGTGCTAGGCATGAAGCGGGAACTTGTCATTCATTGGAAATCTTTCAGTAGAAGCTAATAGCCACCTGCTCAGTTAACAATCTTTAACATTCCCTGAGAACTGACTGTGTGCCTGGCCCAGGTCCGCTTGGATTCCAGGGGTTTTATCTCATGTTATCCTCTTACTGTCTTTATGAGACCGGTGTAATCATGATAGTGATTATATAGATTAGAAAAGTGAGGCCAGAGAGAGGGTAGGTGACCGGCCCGAGGCGACAGGTGACGCAGCCAGTGAGTGGTTGAGCAGGATTACACCCATCCTTCTGGCCCCAGAACCTGCATGCTCATTGTTCTCGGCCTTTGTTGCACATTAGAATATCCTGGGAAGATTTTAAAAATTCAGGTTCTCAGGTTACCTCCCATGTTCTTTGAATCAGATTCTCTGAGGGTAGCACCTTGTGTGAGTATTTTATTTTATTTTTTTACATGTTCAGTATTTTATATCCATATGAATACCAACGTACCATATACAGAATCAGCCTGCCAGCCTAGCTGGGTGGGCAGGAGTGGAGATTTTGCAGGTAAATGTAGAAAACCAGGGCTTGTGTGAGTGTTTTTTAAAATGTTTATTTTTTGAGAGAGTGCAGGAGAGAGTGGGGGGAAGGGCAGAGAGAGAGGGGGGTGGGTATAGAGAATCTGAAGCAGGCTCTATGCTGACAGCAGTGAGCCCAAGGCGGGGTGCAAAGTCTTGAACCTTGAGGTCATGATCAGAGCCAAGTCGGACACTTAACCGAGTCACCCAGTTCCCCATGAGTAATTTTTTTAAAGCCCTGCGGATCATTTCACCTCGGCAAGGTTGAGAACCACTGATGGATGCCATAGCCGGTGAAGTTAGTGTAGGGCAGTGCTTTTCAAACTAACACCCATGGGGACCTCCGGAGCTCGTGGTAACATGCAGCCTGTGGTCCACAAGGTACGGGGTGGGCCTGAGAGAGGGCACTTGTTACAGGTGTCTAGGTGATGCCATGTTATTACTCTTTGAGTTTCCTTTATTGACTGAGGACTAATCCTCAGGGTCCCTTCCAACGCTAAGACTATGGCTCTGCTGTCAGAACTATCCTGTGTTTGTGATCCTACTGACCATCAGCCCTCTGCTCAGTGTATTATACACATTATCTCCTGTCCTCTCCACAGCCTCCAGAGGAGATCCCATTTCCCCATTTCAGAGATGAGGAAATTGAGGCCTGTTCAAGTTAGTCAGAATCCGAACCTGAGTCTTCCTGAATCCAACATCTATGTGATTGACTACCGTGCTATGTTGCTTTCCCTTATACATATAGATGTTGTTTCCAAGAAGAGCTTCTGTGGCACTATCTTTTCTAACCCCATGGAAAAGGTTTTCTGGAGAATCAGTAGTTACTGGGAACTTTGCTGGTTCCTGGTAGTGGTACCTGGGGGACCTGGTAGTGGCTGATGGGAAAGTGTCTTGGGTGCGCAGTGGTGGCACTTTATTATGAATGATGTTCAGACTCTGTTTCCAGTAAAGTTTGCCGTCAGTCCCCAAAACATTTATTGCATTTGCAAGATGCAAATTCTCAGCCCGAGTGTGGTCCCTGGCTTAGTGAATCACACTGGCCCTTGGGAAGCTTTTTTTTTTTTTTTAATTTTAATGTTTTTATTTATTTTTGAGAGGCAGAGAGAGACAGTGTGAGCAGGGGAGGGTCAGAGAGAGAGGGAGACACAGAATCCCAAGCAGGCTCCAGGCTCTGAGCTAGCTGGCAGCACAGAGCCCAATGCGGGGCTCGAACCCGTGAACCATGAGATTGTAACCTGAGCCGAAGCTGGATGCTTAACTGACTGAGCCACCCAGGCACCCCTCTTGGGAAGCTTTGAACTGTCATTCTTGAGCCCCTTCCCGGGATTCCTATGGATGAGGCCCGGCGACCTGTTTGTGGAAGTTCCCCAGACTCTTGTGATGTACAGTGATATTTAAAACCAGGGTCTTCATGGTTCTCAAAATGTGGTTTCTGGGCTGTCAGCATAAGCAGCACCTGAGAACTTGTTAGAAATGCAAACTTTGGGGCCCTGCCCCAGACCCATGGAATTAGAAATGATAGTCGTGGGTCTAGTAGTCTGTTTTAACAAGTCGTCCAGGTGATTTTAAAGTTTGAGAACCACGAGATCGTTGTTCCTCAAGATGTGACCCATGGACCAGCCTATCTGTGAGCCTGTGGGAAAAGCAGGGCCTCAGGCTCTACCTCCGCCAACCGAATCAAAACCTTCATTTTGATAAGATCTGTGCATGGTCACATTTGAGAAGCCCCGCCCTGGACATTGGTTTTCTCCCTCGATTGTGCAGTATAATCCAAGAGGCCTTTAAAAAATGCCAATGCCCTACCCCCACCCAAGACAGTTAAGGCAGAATCTGTGAGGTTGGGGGGGGGGGGGCCTAGACATTGAATTAGTAACATTTCTCAGGTGATTCTAATGGAGCAACCATGGTCCACCCCTCAAAGCATTTCACTGGTTCGGGTTGTCAGTGGTCCTGTTCTCGTGCTTAAGGGGTAAGACTGAAAAGGAGTGAGGGCCCCCAAGACATGCCTCCTTCCTGCTTCCAGAATGTGACTGGACCTCAGGTTCTGGAAGTCAAGGCTCAGGAACTGGCCACGAGGACACCCTGCCTGAAGGATCAGGAGGGTAAGTTCTTTTGGTATTTTCAGGTAAGAGCGTGAGAGCCTGAAAGGGACCGGTGGGGGAGATGGATAGGCAATACCCTCTGGCGAGGGCCATGGAAATAAGAGGGGTGGAGCGTGTGGTCTGGCTTCAGGCCACAGAGCTTCCCACACCTGATGCGCAGAAGAAACCACCCCGACTGTGCGGATGCCTGCGCTCCAGGGAGGCAGTGTCAGCAGGGCTTGGCAAGGGCCCAGGGGTTTACAGGGTTAACAAGCTCCCCCAGGGCCACCCGGATGGCTCAGTCGGTTGAGTGCCTGACTTTGGGTCAGGTCATGGTCTCTCAGTTCGTGGGGTCAAGCCCCGCGTCAGGCTCTGTGCTGACAGCTTGGAGCCTGGAGCCTGCTTCAGATTCTGTGTCTCCCTCTCTCTCTTCCTCTCTCCTGCTCGTGCTCTGTCTCTCTGTCAAGAATAAATAAACATTAAAAAAGAACCCAAAACAGTCTCCCCCAAATGATTCTGATATAAAACCTCAGGGCCCTCTTCTGAGACACACACTTTAGAGGTTCTCATTGGCTGGTCATCGGGATTATTTGGAGAAACTACAAAGTGCCGGTCCCTAGGGCTCAAGCCCCGGCTCTTATAACTCAGTGCATCTGAAGGGGCTCGGGAATCAGGGTTTTTATTAAGTAGCCTCTGCCTTTCAAACTGCGCACAAAAGCCCTCAGGTTTCTCCTGAAGTATGTCAGGGGCTACCAAGGGCGAGAGGAGACGGCTGGTGCTCAAGCACTCACCCCTGCTTTCTGTTTCATATATTAAGCCTCATTGTAAAATTGCGTTTGAAGAGAGGATGTAGTCTTTTATAAAATTTTGAGAACAAGTCCTAGCTGCCCATCGATGCAGACCACTCTGAAGTTGGTCAGCCTCTGTGCCTTATGACCACCCATCCTTCCTGTCACTTGACCTTCAGTCCCTGAACTGCCTTGTACTTGGCCTGGGATGCTTCCTGTTCAGAATGACCATGACCCTGCTGATTGCCAGATTCTGCCTTTTGCGCCAAGTACCATACCTCTCTGCAGCTAGTGGAATGCTGGTCACCCCAGAGATACCTTTTGCACAGCTCGTGGTACCTTAAGACAAGTGACTCTCAGGACTGTGGCTCTCTAAATTTTTCATGCATCAGAATCACCTGCAGCACTTGGTAAAACAGATTGTTGGGCTCCACGTGTGTGAGGTGGGGCATGAGAACTTGCAGTTCTAGTAAGATCGCAGGTGATGCATGCCACTAAGTCCATGGACACGTTTAGATCCCCCGTCTAAGGTTGTATAATATTGATTCAAGTGGAGGCTAGTTCTCCTGCTACATGTATCTTTTCACTGGGTTGTCCTTCCTTTGGGGTTAAAATCTACAAGGAGAGGAAATGTTTTGCCTGAAGAGTAACCAGGAAGTAGAAGGAAGAATTCAGTGTAAATGAGGATTTAGCCAGTCCTGTATGTACTCCGTAGGCTTTCCTGGGCTCGGCCACCAAGCTGACGACGGTCTAGGACATGGTTTCTGCAGGAAAGCACCTTGCGTGGTGTGTTCCCTCACCACTTGTCACGTCCACTCTGCTAGAAGCAGTGGAGGCAGTCACAAGGATCTGGTGATAGCTTCGCGTTGCCTAGGGCTTGGTCCGGCGAGAGTTTGACAGACTCAGAAATGCAGATATTTCCCCCTCCCTGAAATACGTAGCGAAAGGAAAAAAGTGTCTTGTTTTAATGGTCTTTTAAAGGAGTTTCCTCCTTCCTACTGTCTCAGACTTCTGCACAGAGCAGAGAGACGTGTCCTCCCAGGGGCTTGTGGCCCCTGCCATCTGGTCAGAGGTTGTCTTCAGTCACAGGTGGGAAATCCCTGTGGGTTGTGGAATGGTTTGACCAGGCAAATGCCTATAATTATTGTTACGTTAAAAAAAAATAGCCCTTCAGCTTCTTAACCGTGTAGTGGTTCAGCTGTGTGATGGGATAGATTTCATTGTAGTTTTCAGCAGTGCACCTGAGTGACTCTACTAACTGGTCTTGAACAAACGCAAAGGTTTATTAGTTAATAAGGTAATTACATTTGTGCAGGTGATAGGGCAGGCATCTGTGGGTGGTGAATAGAAAATGTGTGTCTCATGTTCAGTGGAGTGGAGTCAGCAAAACCACCTTCTCCTTTTCTGCCCCGAGAGGATGAGTCAGAGCCGTCTGGGAGTCAGGATGAGTGCTTCCAGCTGAGTGTGAGCACAGCTGCCACTAGGCACTAGGTGGGGGTACCTGGGAGGGTCGCACGGGCTGTCTTCTCCAAAGTGCCGTCTTCAACTTGCCCACTGATGGAAGGAGAAGATAATTGAAAACAGAAAAAGGGATCCTGGGCATGACATTAAGCAAACAAACAAACACAAAACAGCCTTAGCACTGGCCCACTTGTAGGTCTGCCCTGTTCTACCCTGGGCTGTTCACTTCAGAAACCCCCGATTAGATTTTGTCCTTTCTTCCTAGAGTCACAGCAAATAGAATAGTAAAAGCCAAGAATTTGGTTGGCTTCTTGGGTTCCAGACCCTGTGCTGGTGGCTTCTTTATAGTGGAGTTGCACCATTCAGGCACTTAATGAGCTTGAGTTGTTGCATGAACGTGGCCGAGGGAGAGAGATGGTGTTTAAATGAAGACATGGGGACCTGTTCAAATGCAGAAAGACATTGTGAGAGACTGTACATTGGCCATCCTCAATAGCTATCAAGGGTGATTCTGGCTATATGTGATTTTTATCTTAGGTGCTCACTCCCATCCTGGCTCCTCCCCAAAAGATGAGACTTCTTTCTACTCTCCCCATTTTACAGATGTTGAACTTGAAGGTTACAAGGGTTAAGTAAGCGGCTAAAGGTCATCTGGCTTTAGGAGGTGGAACTCAGATTTACACCAAGGGATTCTGACTCCAAAGCTCATGCTCTTCCAGACTGACACCTGCTGTCATATACTCAGAGCTGTGCAACTAGATGATGGAGAAACTTGAAACAGTGCCCACATGAGGAGTAGCGGCAGGAATGAGTGTAGGGAGTCGGGAAGAAAGAGTTCACGGTAGTATGGTGGAGCTTTCTTCAAATACTGGGGAAGGAGGAGTCAATGAATGGAGCTATGGGAAGATAGGTTTTAAATCAGTACAAGGAAAAGTCTTTGTAAGAGAGACTGTTTAAAGAGGACCTGAGATGTTGGTGAGGTAGAGATCTTACTGGAGGTGCTTGGCTTAGGCAGAGAGATTGTAGGGGAATTTTACTCCTTGGACGAAATCCTCCCTTATGCTGAGAGTCTATGACTTCAGCTTTGCGTTACAGCTGGGCCAATTTATCTGTTGTCATTGTCATAGATTTCCTTGAGCTTTCTTAGTTGGTTAAGGGAATTGCCATATATGGGGATGGAGATTTTGTTTTACACAACTTCATCGAGATACAATTCACAAACCGTGTAGTTCACCCATTTGAAGCATACCATTAAGTGGGGTTTTTTTTGTTTTTTGCATATTACATTATTTATAAAACAATGGTGATAGATGTAACAAAATCTGTGAAATAGTACTCGGTTGTGGCAGTTATCAAGGATGAGTTTTTTGTTTTTTTGTTTTTTGTACCTGGTAACTTGGTCAGGCAAACATTGAAAGCTGACTTTGTATTTATTTGATCCTATTCCGAGCTTGAGAATGTGTGTATGGAGGTCTATGCTGGACTTTCTCCCTGCTTCCTAGGGTTCATGGGGTTATTAATCACATTGGTGCTAGTTTTTGCTTAGAAGCCTTGATCACACAAGCCCGGTGTTAAGTGTTCATGCAGGGCAGTTGAGCATGGTAGAGGAACAGAAGCCCTGGAACGAGATATGGTGACTCTTCTTAAGGAGACCGTTTCTCCAGTGTATTTTTGCAAGACCCTGTTACCCGAGTAGGGTTTTTGAACAAACATTTCATACTATGTGGTTTAAAACAAACATTTATTTACTCATGATTTTCCAGTCTGGTAGGGCGTGGTAGGGACACTTTGTCTCTGTACCATGTAACATCAGCGTGGGTGGTCAAGTGGCTTTACTTCCAAGCTAGAATACTCACACGGCTGGCAAGATGATGTTGGCTGCTGGCTGTGGTGGTTGGGGGCTCAGCAGGGGCTGTTGGTTGGGGGCCTCTGTTCTCTTCCATATGGGTCTCTCCATGTGGTTGCTTGGGTTTCCCCATAACATGGTGGCTGGGTTCCAAGATGGAAGAAATGTTCCTTCCTGGCGCTTGTCATGCTTGGGCTCAGAGGTCTCACAATGGTACTTGTGCATTTCTTTGATGGAACAGCCGTAGACCCAGCTCAGATTTAAGGGGAGGGAATATAAGCTCCATCTTTTGATGGGAGGAACAGCATTTGCATTTGCTACTGATGAGGGGTAGAATTATTGGGGGCCCTTTTTAAAGACTAGCTTACCACAAAGAACCACGTAGTCTTTTGTTCTCTTTTTTCTTTATGCCCACTCCACAGAAGCCTGCTGCTAATCACAGTATGAGCTGGTGATGACCCATTGAAAGAAATAAAAGAAAAATACAAAAAATGGGGACTAGGAATGCACTATTTATAGGGGATTGTGGTTTAAGAATAAGTGACCTCATAGTCTCTTTGTTAAACAGGCAGTTGTGCAAAATTTGTTGTTATTCTATTTTTCACAGCTTTATTAAAATCTCTACTTCCAGAGTTGTGTAAAATTTCCTTATTCTCATTCTGTTTTTCCAGAAGTGATGAAAAAATTTCACAGTTCTACTTTTTAAGAAAAAAGAGACAAATGATTATTAATATAAGTTGGTTATTCACTGCATATTTTGAACAATTAAAAGAATTACTTGGATTAAATCTTTAAAAACTTATGCGACCATTTACTTTTTTTTTATCATAGTTTATTGTCAAATTGGTTTCCATAATACACCCAGTGCTTCTCCCCACAAGTGCCCCCAACCGTGACCATCACCCTCCCCCCTCCCCCTTCAGTCCATGGTTTGTTTTCAGTATTCAATAGTCTCTCATGATTTGTGTCCCTCACTCTCCCCAGCTCTCTTTCCCCCTTCCTCTCCCCATGGTCCCCTGCCAGGTCTCTCCTGTTAGACCTATGAATACAAACATATGGTATCTGTCCTTCTCTGCCTGACTTATTTCACTTAGCATGACACCCTTGAGGTCCATCCACGTTGCTACAAATGGCCAGATTTCATTCTTTCTCATTGTCATGTAGTACTCCATTGTGTATATATACCACATCTTCTCGATCCATTTATCAGGTGATTGACATATGACTATTCACTTTCTGAAAAACAGAAGCGTTAACAATTTGGGACAAGTAACACCCAATTATCATCATCCACTTAATAACTTTGTGCAGTGTTTTGGAAAGTTGACAACTTCTAACAGAAAAATACCCCTTGCTTTTAATAACTATTCAGGTGTCGCTACTGGTCATGCAGTTTTTACTTCAGAGATGATCAGAGGTTACAGCTGATGGAAGAGATTTCGAGATCAATTAAGTGAAAAACAATTTAAATACATTTAGAAAGGTAGGCCCACTCCGTGGGTAAAAGGATCTGCTCGACGAATTTCTCCATTTGAAGGATGTTGCAAATGAGCATGCTCTTAAAGCACTTTTTAATTTTATGTATTAAGGTTTTGAAAAGAGAGCTTTGGTTATTCCATTCGGCTGCTTGCCGATGAGCCCTCAGCTTCAATTCTGAGGATACGTCTATCCTGTTTCACCATAAGAGAGCTAGGAGCTGGGGGGCTGATTGTTTACAAAGAGCATCCTCTGCTGTGCTGTGCTTCCTTCCATTGAGAGGAATGGCCTTCTGTTCACGGTGAGGCTTTGTCTGTGTTCTCTTCAGGTGGAGGAACCTAATGGTTGTGGTCCCTGAAGCGGAGGCCACATCCACAGCCTACTGTCTGTGTTCTGCAGTGACACTCAGGCATCAGTGACATTTGCGGGTGTTTTTATTTTAGCAGGGGACGGCTCTCGGCCTGGCTTGGAGCATGCGTTTTCCAGGGTGTCCCATCCCTGGTCACACAGGCCTCTTAATTCACCCTCAGGAATGCTGTCAAAATACATAGTAACGCTGAGAGGCTCGGTGTCCCTCTCCGAGCTCTTATTCTGTAGGCACTTCAGAAAATTGGTTTGTAAGTGGAAGGACGTTATATAATATTTTAGCTTAATGATGCTGTCTCTGTGGCCACCGCAGCCTTACTCTGGAGGATGAGGTGTGGGAAAGAAGACAAAGATAGCTGCTTATTTTCAATCCAGTGTGAAAGGCTTATTTTCGGTAGGTGTAAAATTCTAAGGGTAGGAATAAAGTTATATTCTAGATAGAGGTAAGATCTGCCTGCTCAAAGGCTTTCTTTTTTTTTAAAATTTTTAATGTTTTATTTATTTTGGATACAGAGAGAGACAGAGCATGAGAGGGGGAGGGGCAGAGAGAGAAGGAGACACAGAACCGGAAGCAGGCTCCAGGCTCTGAGCGAGCTGTCAGCACAGAGCCTGATGTGGGGCTTGAATCCACGAACGTGAGATTTGACCTGAGCCAAAGTCGGAGGCTTAACTGACTGAACTACCCAGGTGCACCTCAAAAGCTTTCTTAAAGGCTATTTTGGGGGTACATGTGGGATGAATTTGGCACACAGGGTAATACTAATAGCTGACCGCTGTCTAGGGCTATTGTGAACCAGGCTTTGGTTTAAGTGGTTTGAGTACAGTTGTTTAATCCCTAGAGAACTGCCCTCCCCTTTTTAAAATCCTCCCCATTTTACAGATAGGAAAACTGAGATGCAAAAAGGTAATGGAAATCTACCAAAAGGCACACAGCTCATCGCTGTCTGGCTTCGGTGGACTCTTTACCCCTGGGCGACACTCCCTAATCAGAGTAGTGTTTTCTGTCTTAGTTTTTCCCACCCTTTATGTTAATCCAAATTTCAGATACTCCGTTCTCAATTTGGCAGTCATTTTGGCCTTATAAACCTTATGTTTATTGCTCTGATTTGCAAAAGTCTTCTCTTGTTTAACATTTTTGGTTGATGAAAATAAAAGAAGTCAGCTCTTCAAACTGATTAAACATGTTAATAATAGTACGAGACATGTTACCCAATCATAGTATGCTAAGAATAAGTTTCAAAGTGAAAACGTAAGCTGCAGCATAGTAGTTATCATAAAGTCTAGTGTATGGTGCTCTGTCTCACATATTGTTTAGATTGTAGAAATTACAGCCCTTAAAAATTTAAGCATGTTTAAACAAGCCCTTAAGTGAATTAACATTTCTTTTCACAAAAGTTCTGTTGCTTTCTGCCATACTATAAAGTAACAGGCCACTTGAGAAGATCTGGGAAGCATAATATGGTATAAACAAAAAATAACTTACATAACTTCACCTATCATAGGTAACTAGTTCATGTTCACATTTAGGTCTATTTTTCTTCCAGCTTCATTCATGTGTTCATTCTTTCAGCAATTATTTATTGATTATCAGCTATAACCAGACATTTTTCTAGGCCCAGCTCCCTGTGGAGCTGATGTTTTAGTGGGGGAGGGGGCAGACAGTGAATAGCTAAGTGTCCGGTAGGGATGAATGCTCTGGAGAAACACAAGGCAGAGTACGGGAGGAGAGGCCCAGAGGGTGCTGTGTGGCGCATCTGGTCACAGGGAGGCTGAGTGACGTGGAGAGGCAGCCTGTGACCGCCCGGGGAGGAATGACCGCGAGGTGGGGAGCATCCGTGACTGTCGGGGAAAACGGTTACAGGTGGGAGCACCCAGTGCGAGTGGAAACGTGTGTGAGGGCCAGCCAGGAAGCCAGTGAGAAGGGGGTGTGGTGCTTGAGGAGTTCTGGGAAATGACGTGGCAAAGGTGGCGGTGGCATGCAGCCGTAGAAGTACGGGCTTTGGAATGCGTGAGACGGAGGCCTTAGAGGGTTTGGAGCAGAGGAGTCATGTGGTCTGACTGTGGTTGTAACAGGATCCCTCTGGCTGTCCTGGGGAGCACAGAGTGCAGGGGACAAGGTGGCCCGTGGAAGGGTTTGAGGGAAGGTGGTGAGCAATGGTTGGATTCAGGATGTGTTTCAAGGTAGGGCTGACAGGACTTGAGATGGGTTTGGATGTGTGGTATGAGAGAAAGAGAAGTGTCACATTGGACAATTGCATGTTAGGGGGTGAAATCCTACGCTGCCCCAATTCCTTGGTTGAAGTCCTAACCCCCCCAGTTTCCCAGAATGTGACCTTTGAGAAGATTGTCATTGGAGTCATATTGGAGTGGAGGGGGGTTGGCTGATCCAGGAGGACTGTTGTCCTTATGAAACACACAGACACAGATACACACAGAGGGGAGGCGTGAGGACCCAGAGAGGGACCGGGGAGCGCCTGACACCACCTGGAATGAGGGGAAAGAAACGGGATGGAGTCTCTGACAGCCCTCAAGAAAGCAAGCCCTCCGCCACCTTGATTTCAGACTTCATGTCTCCAGAACTGTGAGACGACGACTTCCTGTTGTTGAAGCCGTCCATTCTGTGCTTTGTTAGAGCAGCACCACCAAACTTCTACTTGGTAAGCCACTTGGTGAACGGCATTGCCTCCTAAGGAGAAGAGTGTGAGGGAGGATCCTGAGGGGGAGTTTGCGGTGGGGGAGGGGATTGAACTATGCTAAATTTCAGAAGTGTGATCACCATGTGGAGCTATCTATGATGCAGTTGAACATGGAAATCTGGAGTTCATATAGGAGGGCAAAGCCTAGGTCTAATTTCGGGCATAGTCTTCAGGAAAATCAAAGCCTTAGGACTGGATGAGATCACCAGGAGAAGGGTCCAAGGACCATGCAAGCCTTGGAAACTTTCAGCAGAGATGAAGAAAGGAAGGAAGAGCCAAAGGGGGATAGACGGGGGCTGGCAGCATGTGACATCTTAGTTAAGGAAGACAGTGGTGAGGAAGGGGGGACTGACCACTATGGCCACTGCTGCTCTTGGCCAAGAAGGGGAGAAGGCCCTTAGCTTGGCAGCCCAGAGGTCAGGTGACTCTGACAAGATCCAATTCAGTGGACAGGTAGAGGGGTGAAGCTGATTAGAGTGAGCTTTTTATTTATTTTTAATTTGGCCTGACATCATTAGCATTATTCCATATCATTGAAAAGGGCTTGGAAACCTTGCTTTTTTTAATTTTAATTTTTTTTACATCTGTTTATTTTTGAGAGACGGAGACAGAGTGTGAACAGGGGAGGGGCAGAGAGAGAAGGAGACAGAATCCAAAGCAGGCTCCAGGCCCTGAGCTAGGTCTTAGTACAGAGTCCAATGCGGGGCTTGAACCCACAAACCGTGAGATCATGACCTGAACCAAAGTCCAACGCTCAACTGACTGAGTCACCCAAGTGCCCTCGGAAACCTTGTTTTCAATGACTTACCACATTCCGTGACTTTTATCCATTTGTTGTTTCATGGGTAGCATGTTTCCATTTTGTACTACTGTATTGCTTGTAGTTCTGCGGCAGATCTATTTGGGTATCACGTTTCTTAGGCTAGGAATGCTAAACCACAACCAGGCCTGAGTGTTTCTAAGTCTTAATTCTAAAATATGGCCGATTGTTGTAAAGACAGTCTGTACCCATGGACGGTCTTGTGGGCAGTGTAGGAGCTGGCTTATCCGACTGCACACTTCTCTTCCACCTATTACTGAACTGATGAGAACACCCGAGAGCGGCATCAGGTTACACTGATGACGATGGGCCTCAGTCCCATTCAGTTGTACTGATCAGTGTGCTGGATACATACTTCTAAGAATATGTTGTAACTCCTTCCTCACCCTGCTGTACTTATCTCTAATGGAAAGCCCTTCCTGAGTGAGTAGAGTCCATTTGCATTTTGCTTCCTTTTAAAAAAAAATTTTTTTTTGAGAGAGTACACATGAACCCATACACAGTGGGGGAGGGGCATAAAAAGAGGGAGAGAGAGAGAATCCCAAGCAAGGCTCCACGCTGTCGGTGCGGAGCTTGATTCAGGGCTTCATCTCACAATAATGAGATCATGATCTGAGCTGAAATTAAGAGTTGTTCGCTCAACTGGTGGCGCCCCGTGTTTTGCTTCTTAATGGCTTTCTGGCAGGTTTCATGACTGACATGTGGTCGCACCGCCTAGGGCCAGGCCTGTTTGTTACTTCTTTCTCTCAGCTTTCAGGTTTGATCCCAAGTTCATGATCTCAGGGAGGTCCTTCCTAGTAACCTAAATCCCATATGGGTGGGCCCCCACTGTGCACCATGCTCTTTCTGATAATGATAATCACCGTTCCCGTCAGTCTTCTGTCTGGGCAGTGAGTTTCACGGGGTACAGATGGCATTTTCCTGTGTACAGTTCTAGTCACAGGGCATATGACAGTGCCTGGTGCAAAATATTGCAGGAATTGTTACTCAATATTTGGTTCAGTGAAGGACCAAAGCACAGGTCAAACTTGGCAAACGGGTCCAAGGGCCCACAGGAAGGGCGTGGGGTTGCGGTGGTCTGAGCTCAGATCAATGTGACTCCAGAGCCTGGCTTCATCTGCTTTCCATCAGTAGGTGAGCTTGGGCAGGGGGATTTCATCGGTCCTCAAGGAAACGAACCATTCTAAGAATTCTTTGTATCCTTTGTAGTCCCTTGGATATAATAAATCAAGATATTTGTCATTTCCCCATCGAGGACCCCTCATTTCTCATGCCTTCTCTGCCTTTGTTCCAGCACATAACCATACAGTGACTCTTTTTTAATGTCTTTCCTATTGGACTCTGATCTTGAGAGCAGATTTGTCTCTTCCCTCCGTCTTTTTATCCAGTTTTTGGCACAGTGCTAGCCTAGAAGGGGGAAGGTCTTCATGTGTAAATGAGTAAAGAAAGATAGTATGATCGGAGTAAAACACATTATAGATTTATTATTTAGAAATAATATGGTCTTTCTTCCAATGAACCTGAAGATGTCAATTATAATCATACTCCAAATGTGCGTAACAGTGTAGCCTGTAAAACCAAAGATTTGTCACCAACTTGTATTTCTCATACATACATACCAGCATCAGTGCACAGAATAAATGATACTACTAGAGAAGGTGGTTAATAACTAATAAAATAACAGTGTTTTCATTCACATGGGCAGTATTAACATTTAAAAACCGGACAGTATCACATTATAATTCTGATTTTGAATGGTTGTAATTCCACACTTGACTCACTCTGTATGCTTTTGAATTTTTCATTGGTATAAATAACATGGCTGTGGGCAGCTGACAAATGGTTGTGCATCGTTATTTCCTTTTTTGACTACTGTTAGAATAAATTTCTAGAAATGAGGCTACTGAAAGATTTGAAACATAGTGTTAAACTTTTTTAAAAGGCTTGTGCCATTTTACTACCACCTTTGGGGCACTTTATATTAATGCAGTATTTGGCTAGAAGTCACATAAAAGCATCTCCCTATTTTAGTTTGCATTTATTATTTGTTTAAGTTTATTTATTTATTTTTGAGAGAGTGCAAGAGAGGCAGAGAAAGGGAGAGAAAGAATCCCAAGCAGGCTCCATGTTATTAGTGCAGAGCCTCATGCGGGGCTTGAACTCATGGAACAGTGACCTGAGCTGAAATCAAGAGTCAGATACTTGACCAGCTGAGTCACCCTGGAGACCCTAGTTTGCATTTCTTTTGATGACTTAATTTGGATATTAACCCACAGGGTTATTTACTAATTGTGTTTTCTTCTGTTTTATTGTCTATTTTTGTCCTTTTTGTTTTCTTTCGATTTTTGGCTTTAACTTGTTAAAGTTATTCTTTCTACATAATAGCAGACTTCTGAAAATACTTTTCTGGTTTCTCTCTTCCTTTTGCTATTTTTAATTAAATGTTTATATAGTCTAAACCGTAGATCTTTAACTTTGTTTTCTTTTCTTTTCTCACTGACTTAAAAAAAAAAAAAAAGGTTAAGAAACGTTAATAAAACGACACTAACAGGACCAGAAACAGAACCCAGAGAAACTGCTGGTGGTTTTTCATTACATGACTTACGACTTAATTATGTTATATTCTGTGAGTGATTTCACAGTTATTGATGGCATCGGGAGGAGCGTATTTGGCCCCAGCTGAGGACCTATTTTAAATTAAATCACATAGTAACAAGCTACTCCTGCTGAGCTCGGGCTTCCAGAACCTCAACCTTGCAGAACATAGCTCCTGGGGAATTAGGCAATCAGCAGCTCAGTACTTGACTTAAAGTCATTAAACTTCTGAAAAAAGTCATGAAATTCTGCACACGACCTTTGTGACTTGCATTCCATGTAATTTGTGCAGACTGTCTGCACAACCATCTGACTATCTGCTTGGTTAAGTTGTCACTTGAGATCGAGAGTAGATTACAAAAGCAAACAGGGTAGGAGAGAGTGGGGAGAAAGCCCATGCTACTTGATAGCCTGACTTGGAAAGAGAACATGAACACGACACACACACACACACCCCTAAAGTATTTCACGTGGCTTTTCCTAATGATCAAACCCCTAAGGGTTACTATACATGTTGGTGCTTGGTTCACCTGTGTACAAAATTCGGTTATGCAGAATTCTTCATTATTGCATAAGGCTGGATGGAAAAGGAAGGCAGGGGATGCTATGCTAATATTTTTTGCTCATGTGGGATTTTGGAGGAAGCTGACCCGGAGACATTTGCGAGGCAAGCACAGCATTTATTTGGGTTTGGTACAAGGAGCAGACAGAGTTAGACCAAGATGTGTGACCTCATGCTATGTTTCTTGTGATCTGATATCACTTAGTGTTATTGAATAACTTCAAAGGGCAGCTGGGAATTACTGTGAAGACACACACAGCAAAGCCGTTTCTCACCTGCTGTCTCTGATCACAGAAGACACAGTTAGACTCACATTTCTCTGCAGGACACATGTGGTAGACATGCTACAACTTGTTGGGAGAGAAAAGCAAGAGGCAGAGCGAGCCACACTCTTGGCCCCGTGTGGGCTGGGATGAGTTTTAAATATAACTAAGAGTTACTTTTTTAGAATTAGAAGCAATAGAAGCTGAGCTTTAGGGCATGGGTTACTTCCTAAAAATACAGTCACCCCAAACTTTTAAAGAATGTAAAGATCAGCCTGTCAACTGGAGTTGGATTCAAATAAGGAAGAAATTGGAGAGTATTTGTTTGGGGTGAAATCTGAGAGTTTGTTTCGAGTGATGAAAGGGTTTTTTTTCAGAAGACCGACCTGGCAGCCAGGACAGAGTAGGATTTTGTTGTGTATCCTACTCACCCATGTCTTGATGCTGGGTTTCTGCAAGATCAGAATTGGCAGACTTAAGTTCATCCTGGTCGTGGTGGCGCTTTCTGACAATGACCTGCCTCATCCCTGTTAGCACCACTGTGATTAGGAAACATGTAACTGCCTTCAGTTCTCAGTTGCCTTTTGTGGGGTTGTTTTTTAAAAATTATCTTGATTTTGAAAATAGAAGAATATTCAGAAAAGTACCAAGAGTAGAGTAGTAAATCCCTATGTAGGTTCTATGCACAGCTGGTCTACATAGGCTTGTTGTCATGTTTGCTACCTGTCTTTCTTCTTCTTTTTTTTAAACATTTGTTTATTTTTGAGAAATAGAGACAGATCTTGAGTAGGGGACGGTCAGAGAGAGAAGGAGACACAGAATCTGAAACAGGCTCTGAGCTAGCTGTCAGCACAGAGCCCGATGTGGGGCTCAAACCCATGAACTGTGAGATCAAGACCTGAGCCAAAGTCGGACGCTCAGCCGACTGAGCCACCCAGGTGCTCCTGTCCATCTTTCTTCTAAGAAAACAAAACAAAAGACCAGTGAAGTGATAGATTTTCTTCTTGTGGTGGTCTACTTCTTTCCAAGAGGTGATCACTGTCATGAATTTAGTGTGAATACAGTGAGTATTTTTTTATGCTTTTGTTGATTTTCATATGTCTATAAAAATGACTGGCATTGTTTTATAGATTTAAAAACTTACATGGACGGTTATTACAATTATATAAAGAATAGTATTACAGGGACGCCTGAGTGGCTCAGTTGGTTGGGCATCTGGCTTTGGCTCAGGTCATGATCTTGCAGTTTGTGGGTTCCAGCCCTGCGTCAGGCTCTGTGCTGACAGCTAGCTCAGAGCCTGGAGCCTGTCTTCAGATTCTGTGTTTCCCTCTCTCTCTGACCCTCTCCTCTGCCTGTGCTGTGTCTCTGTCTCTCAAAAATAAATAAAAAACATAAAAAAAGGATAGTATTACAAAGTATCATCATGTAATTTACTTTCTCAGTGACTGTGATTTTCAAGATCCCTCCATGGAGTTAGACATAGATGTGGATCATGATTTTAACTGCTGTGTAGTATTTCATTGTATGAATATACTACAGTTTATCAATATCAGTATTTTCCTAGTGTTACATACCTGTGTGTTTCTCCTTGGGCACATAACAGCTGAGAAGTAGAATTGCTGAGTATTCGGGTTTTCACATTAGAACCTTACTAAATATTGCTGAATTGCTTTTCAGAGAGGTGAGTATAAAATATATCCTGTGAGCAGTACTTAATAGAGTTTCCATTTCCCTAAATCTTTGCTAACACTTGGTGGCAACAGACTTGGTGCCAGTCTCTTGACTGTAGAATTGCATCTCGGTGTTGTTTTGATTTGTAGCTCTCAGATAATTGGAGAGATTCAGTATCTTAGTGCGTTTATTTGCCACTCACATTTCATCATCGATGAATAACCAATTCATAGACTTTGTCATTTTTCTTGCATTTCTGTTGATTTTTAGGACTTCTTGATAAATCTAGTTATAATCCTTTGTTTAAATGTGTGTCTTTTATCTTTTGATTTTGTATATGGTATCTTTGATTATTTTTTCTAAAGTTTATTTTTGAGAGAGGGAGAGAGAGAGAGAATGTGGGCAAACATGGGAGGGGCAGAGAGAGAGGGAGACAGGAATTGTAAGTAGGCTCCACACCTCCAACACAGAGCCTAACCCCTGGCTCAAACTCACAAACTGTGAGGTCATGACCTAACCGAAATCAAGTCAGACACTTAACCACCTGAGTCTCCCAGGTGCCGGGAGGGATCTAACTTTAATTCTTCTAGATGAATCCCTGTTTTCCAGCATGACTAAGTAGTCCATTGTTTCTCTCCTTCATCACCTTGCACCACTTCATGTTTTAGTCTGTTTGTAAGTTTTATGTTACATGGTATTGATCTGTTGCTCTATCTCTAAACCAGTTCCACATTATCACTTAAAATAGTTTGTACAGTCTTTTCAGTTATTTAGACATTTATTTAAATAGAAAATAACGATAAATTTGTTCCTTCCAGTGCTTAGACCTTTTATTTCTTTTTCTTCTTTTGTCCTATTAGCTGTACATTGCAATACCACATCAATTATTAGTAGAGGCATTTAGACTTGTTTCCAACTTTGATAGGAATGCTTCTGCAGTTTCCTCGTAGTATTTGCTGTAGGTTTTGGTACGCTTTTGTGGGATTTGCTATAGATACTCTTTACCAGAACAAGGAAATTCCCTTGTATTCCTAGTTGGCTAACAGTCTTTGTTTCTATGGGTAAGTGATGAATTTTATCGGAAGCTTTATTTTTTTTTTGTATTCATTGAGATAAATTCTCACTTAATTTATTAACATGGGGAATTCCATAGACAGATTTGTTGACATTTCTGTTTCTGAAATACTAATAATTTACTTAGGTAATTTGTATCTATATCCTTAACTGATTTGTGTGTCAGCTTTCTTTTCATGTACTCCTCTTGCCTGATTTTGTCATCGAGGTTGGCTCTCCTCCTTAAAGAGGTTTAACTCTGGGGGGTGTCGGGGTGGCTTAGTTGGTTAAGCATCTAACACGTTGGGCTCTGCACTGATTTTGTGGAGCCTGCTTGGGGTTTTCTCTCTGCCTCTCCCTCACTCTCTCAAAATAAATAAACTTTAACAAACAAAAGGGACTCTACTGAATGTCTTGATTTGGGCGGTTCAGGATTGGGAATTTGCACCTTACTGGTCCTGGGTAGTTAGCCTCATGGGGTTCTGCCCTATTCAGCTTGGTATCAGGTGAACGCCCAGGGGAAAGTCTGCAGATCAAGCTCTCTCTGTGTGCGGGTACCTCCAGAAGCTCTTTTTTCTTTCTGCTGCATCTGAACCTCTGAGGCTAATCTCCTTAACATGCTTTTGCCCTGGAAGTTTAGTAATTTGTCACAGTTCCTACCAGTGCATTGTGATTTTTTCCCTTTTTTTCTTGATGTTTATTATTTTTGAGAAAGAGAAGGAAAGCGAGGGAGGAGAGAGAGACAGAATCCAAAGCAGGCTCCAGGCTCTGAGCTGTCAGCACAGATGCCAATGTGGAGCTTGAACTCAAGGACCTCAAAATCAGGATCAGAGCCGAAGTCAGCTGCTTAACCGACTGGGCCATCGCAGGCGCTCCTGTGATGTTCTTTTCTGTTCGTTCTTGACCAATTTGTTTTGGCATGTCCTATCCCTCCAAAGTTCTTCTGGAATGCATTGGATCTGGGCTTCTGCGATGGTTTCTTTAACTGCAGATGGTTTAAATGCCACTACAGATCTTTACATGTGCAGAGTATATTTTAATATTAATTTGTTTTTAAAAACATCTTTGGAGGATTAGAGATTTGATCGAAGATGCAACATGCTAGTGGAGTCTGGAGGTGTAGACATTATTATGTAACAGATTAGGAGACCACCGATTATGTTCCCTTTCCAGATGTCCTCAACTCCCAGCATCCTTTGGAAGTGGGTGGCTCTACTTTCACACCAAGTTAGTCGACCAAGATGAGGTTAGAGCTCCTGTCCTAGGGTACCACAAGTTCTATAAAAGCTGATTAACGGACCTCAGTTTATAATCTAGTTTGGGATGTAAGAGAACTTGTTGAGATGATTAATGACATGTGGCAGAACATAGGGACTGTGATATGAAAGATAAAAGGAGGCAGGAGTTCAGGTGATGAACAGATCATTGTAGGGGCTGGTGGGCATTTGGGAAGGACTTCGTGGTGGAGTAGAGATGGAGGTGGTTTCACATGAGCAAGAGCTTGGGATGTGTGTGTTTTAGGACAAGGCACTGTGTGCAGAGGTAGGGAGTGGTGGGCTTCTGCATGGATGGGCAGGGGGCAATGAGGCTGGAAAAGGGAGTTGGGCCAGGTGTAGAGGGTCTTGAATGTATCCCATGGGCAGCTAACTTGTGTTGAAAGTTTTTGAATGAAGGAGAGAAATAAAAAGTCCAAAGAGATACATTTTACGAAACCCAGTCCGTCAGCAAGTCTGGATTAGGATTTTGTTCAGGTTTGGCTACACATTGCAATCACCTGGAGAGTTACAAAAACAAAGCAGAACACAACCTGAAAGCAACCCAATCTGATGTCTGAACTCTTCCCCTAGAGATTCTGATTCAGAGCCCGGTGTCAGCCCTGGGTTTTGAGGGTTTCAAAAACTCCCCAGGTGATTCTAGTGAGTGGCAAAGCCTGAGAACCACTGTCCACCCCACTCATAAGATCTTGATTTAGTGTTTACTCATTGTGTTGAACCACTGTGGCTGGGCAAATGCAGAATCAACTGGTGGAAAAAGTGGTTTTAAAATACTTCCGTAACATTTATTTATAATTTTCCACATAGTTCAGTGCCTCGGTTAGAATAACAGTTTTCTCATAAGTGCCTACAAATTTTTGCATTGGCCATGAGATGATGACAAATACATAAACTTCTGGAAGGGACTCATAACAATCTTGAGAATTTGGTCACGTGGAAAGTTTTATTTAATGCATTAAAAATAAAAGGGCAGCAATGTAAAACAAACATTTATCACAGCAAGAATTCAATAAAATAAATGCAATTGTAGGGTGAAAACACCACATTTGCAGTTATATAAATCCTAATGTATGGAGTTGTTGAATCAGTCTATTGTACATCTGAAACTAATATGACACTGTATGTTAACTATACTGGAATTAGGAAAAGAAAATGAGTTTAAGAAAAATCCTCAGAACACTTGCTGGTGGGGACACCTGGGTGGCTCAGTCGGTTAAGTGTCCGACTTCAGCTCAGGTCATGATCTCTTGGTTCGTGGGCTCAAGCCCCACGTCGGGCTCTGTGCTGAATGTTTGCTCAGAGCCTGGAGCCTGCTTCAGGTTCTGTGTTTCCTTCTCTCTCTCTCTGCCCCTCCTCCAGGTGCACTCTGTCTCTCAAAAATAAATAAATGTAAAACAAATGTAAAACAAATAAAAAAAAGCACTTGCTGGTGGAAGAGGGCCAGTTTCCAAACACTGTGTGTCTATGGTTGTCAGAGCTGGGTGTGCATCTGGCTGCCTAGATGGCGGTCAGATTGCTGGACTCCAGCATGGGATTTAGCAGGCAGGGGCCGTGGAAGGTTGTGCACTCCTGAAGTGCTTCTGAGGAGCTGCTGCCACGGGTCCAAGCACCACACTTTGGCAAATGCCGCACGAGAACCATGATGACGTGGGGTCCCAGTTTCCCAGGAAACATGCCTGGATGAAATGTGGTTGCAGGACGTGAGGTTTGCTTTTCTTTTCATGTCAGGTGAGGGGCTTACCTTGGCATGTATGGAATCTGTGCCACCCCTTCCTTCCCTGACCCAGGTCCAGCCAGCGCCTCCTGTCTGTGTGCCGCAGGAAGCCGCTGTCGGAGCCTATGTGGGGTTAGGCGGAAGAGAAAATAGTCCTTCTCCTCCTTCTTCTTTCTTTTTTTTAAATTCTTTTTAATGTTTATTTGGTTTTTTCTAGAGAGACAGAGAACACAAGTGGGGAAGGGGCAGAGAGAGAGGGAGACACAGAAATCAAAGCAGGCTCCAGGCTCTGAGCTGTCAGTGCAGAGCCCAAGGCGGGGCTCGAACTCAGGAACCGCAAGATCGTGACCTTAGCCAAAGCCAGATGCTTAACTGACTGAGCCACCGGGGCGTTTCCCGATTTTTGTTCTTTCAGCATTTACTGCAGAAGGGTGGTATCGTATATAGTCATACTACTGTGTAACATATTTTGTCTCTTACAGTAGAAAACTTTTGTAAGTTTCAAGTCTTTATATTATTTTTTCCCGCCTCTCACTTGCTGCCAAATTTGAAGGGTTAAAAAATCTCTACCCTCTTACACTTCGACTCCCTCGCTGTCCTAAAGACAGGTTCTGGGTGTTTATCCTTGGTGGTATTTTGGAAGATTCCATGATTGGCCCCCATGTAGGTACCAATGTTTGTACGCTGCTCCGTGCAGCCTTCCTGGTAGACGAGGGGACGTTTGCAGCACACCTTGGGAGGGAGAAGCAGAAATCATTCTCAGATGTTAAAATGAAACATGTTTCTAGTTGAAAGCATGAAGAGAATGTATACATGAAAGTGCCTGGGAGGGGGGTGATCTCTGGCCGAGGCTCAGCTTTGAAAGCCCAGTCCTGTCCTCCCTCGTGGCCACTTCTGTTCTCTCTGGGTGGAGCCCCTTTCCATTCCTGTGACATTCCATAAATAACCATGGCTGAGTAGGGACTCAGTGATCATTGGTTGGCCCGGAAAATGCTGATAAATTAGAATCCTGAACCCTGGAAGTGCATAGTTTTGGACTTTGAATTCTAGAAGCCTAATTTGGGAAGAGCTCTTGGGGACCATTTTAGAACAAGTAGTTACTGCCCTCCTTCTGCCCCCAAACATGTAAAGGTACAGAGGTTAAGGTTAGATAACTCACCCCAAGGTCACCGAGGGGTCTGGCTGCATTTTTCTTTGCTTTTTAAGAATCCCTTCCCACTTTTGAAAAATTTGTCAGTTTATCCTGACACTTGGCAGTCTGTTTCTTACCATTATTTGCTATAAGTAATAGGAGTCATATTGTAGGAAGGTGGGAAAAGTATCTTCTCTCTTTTATAGAAAATCAGGAGATTAAAGGGCTTTTTAGGGTTTGGTCATTTGGTTCATCTATAATTAAGCCTCCTCTGGTTCATATCCCTCGTCTGTTTCGTAAATGTTTGTGGACTGAATCTGGCATTGAATTTTGTGGGAGATGTAGTATGCTCTGTGTGAGGACCAAGGGTTTAATTTAATGCTATCAATCAAAAGCGGACTGATAACAAAATCAGTTGGTGTCAGTGAGTACATTGGGACAAATGAAGAAACTGAATGAATCCTGTCCATCAGCTTATAACATTAACCTAACGAAAGTTAAGTCTGTAACATCTAAACTTCTGTGGGATCTTGCCTGTGATGAAATCCACTTACGTTACCCATGACCCATGACCCATAACCCCGCTAACTTCTGGCCACAAGTCTTATGATTTAGAGTACATGCAACCTAGCAAATAGGAGATGAAGGGCTTGTTTCTTTTTGGCTGCCTTTCATTGTAAGATTAGGAATGGTGTACACAGGGCACCGACTTTTTAAAAGCCAAAGTATAAAAGTGTATCTTGGATGATTCTCAACCTGTGCATCCTTCGGTCATGTAAAAACAAAAAAAAGTGAGTTAGGCTACATTTCTGAGACAGTCACTCCAGGCTCTGACAGCTTAAGCAAGATGAAACTGGTAACACTTTTTGGGGTGGGGGATGGGACTTGAGCTTTTTTGCCACATCTTATTTGGGTACCTGAAATTTAAACGCAGTGGGGCTCAGTCGGTTAAACATCCAGCATCAGCTCGGGTCATGATCTCAGGGCTGGTGAGTTCAAGCCCCGCATTGGGCTCTGTGCTGACACCTCAGAGCCTGGAGCCTGCTTTGGATTCTGTGTCTCCCTCTCTTTGCCCCTCCCGGCTTGTGTGCTTGCTTGCTCTCTCTCTCTCAAAAATAAACAAACACTAAAAAAATTAAAAAAAAAGGGCAAAACATTTTCTTAGGTTTTTCCTTTGCTTCTGATGCATTTCTGGAAGGCAGCTCTAATGCAGTGGTTAAGAATGATGATGTTGAAAAAAACACACAAATCAAAAGAAAGATGGTGTTGGAGCCAGTCCACTTGGATTCAAGTCCCAGCTCTTCTGTTTACCATCGTTGTGTGACCTATGGCGAGTTACATAACCCCGATGTCTATTTCCTCATCAGTAAGATAGGCAAAATAAAACATTTACTTCCTGTGATTGCTGGGGGATTAAAGTTGTTGATATGTATTAGAACAGCCTGGCACCTAGGAAGCCATTAATAAATATTAGCTGTCATCATCATCATTGTTGCCATTGTCATCATGTTTTAAGGTTTTATTTTATTGGAGAACATCCTGGTGCTAATGTTAAAGCCTTTGGAAGAATGTGTGGTCTCCAATGCTTTTCTTCAAAGTCGTGTCTTCTGTTGTCTTTCTGCAGCAAGCTGTGTTCCACCATGCCAGAACGGAGGGATGTGTCTCCGGCCTCAACTGTGTGTGTGTAAACCGGGGACCAAGGGCAAAGCCTGTGAGACAGCAGCTGCCCAGGACACTTCGCCCCCAGCCTTTGGAGGCCAGAGTCTTGCGGCTGCTTCCTCCTGGGTCCCTCCTGAGCGAGCAGCAAAGGCCACTTCATCTAAGAAGGCAGACACTCTTCCAAGAGTCAGTCCTGTGGCCCAGATGACCTTGACCCTCAAGCCGAAGCCTTCTGTAGGATTATCCCAGCAGATTCATTCTCAGTGAGTGTTTTCAACTTGCCTCTACTCAGGAGCATCTTTTAATTACTGTCCCTGGTGATTGCTTTCAGTCACTCTGCCTTTCCTGCACAATTTGCAGGAATCACTTGGATAATAACGTCTCTTCTTCTCTTAAGGTTTTACGTGTTCTGCTTATACATCAGGTCTTTTTAAAATGTTTCGTATGCGTGTTTAGCTTCTGTGGGGAAGATTGACCATAAGTATGAACCAAAGCAGTAGTGAGGATCAGAGAGATCAAGGAATAATAAAGGGAGTTGGTGGTGGTGCAGTTATGAGTGTTAAAACAATTCTCCTTTTGCGGGGGGGGAGTGTCTAGAGTTTTGAAATAATAATTGAAGAAGAGAAACAGTGTGATTTGTAAAGATACATGGAAATGGTGTGAGCTCAGCTTCTCACAGAGAAGATATTCCAAATGAGAGCCCTAGGAAAGAGCATTTCTCAACCTCGGTAGCAGGTTAAGTATCTCTTCTATTAACACGATGTTTGCCACCCAGTTGCCACGCACGTCCATTTTTGGTGAATGAGCTTGTGTTCTATTTATGGGAACAGAGTTTTTTTTCTTAGTGTTTGGAAGTAAGTGCCATTCTGAACACAATGAGGACTCCTGGATAAGACTGCTTACCCCCGGCCTCCTCGGAGGGGCCCTAGGAGGGGCTCCTGGGCCGCACAGGGTCCTTACACCCACGGCTTCCTTTTAAATAGCTACTGGACGTGATCACAAGATGCAGAATGTGCTGCAACTCTTACTTGTCATTTGCCTAGGAATGTAAAATACATGAAGTCCTCCGCTTGGAAATGGGCTTGACCCAGCGGTTCATTTGTAAGTCACTTGCTGGGAATTTTGAGTACTTTTCCCCCAGAGACAGCTTCCATATGGTGATTAGTATCCAGTCAGGCCACAGAAGTTATTCAGTCTGCTAGGATAGATGAAATTACCCTAATTTATACTTCCTCTTCGAGCAGGCCACCTACTGTCCCTGCCGAGTGGGGTCCTCCTGCTTTTTCCTTTCTCTTCTCACCCCTTCCTCACCTCCTTCATTTTGCTTTTCTTTCCGTTCTTCTTGTCTCCTTGTTCTACCTTGGTGAATAGGTTTGTGGGGCTAGTGTGAAGTCTAACCACCTTGCTAGGGTGTCAGTTGGAAAACACGTCCTGCATAAGAAGGACCGGAAGTTGCAGCTGATTTTGAGCAGCTGCTTACTCTATGCCCGGGGCTGTTTCAAGTGCTTTGCATGTATTATTAATGTACAACTCACAGTGGCCCCATAACGTGGGTGCTGTTATTAACCCCATTTTACAGCTATGAAAACTGAGGTGCAGAGTTGTTAAGTAATTTGGTGGTTGAGTAATTTGGTCAAGGTCACACAACCCAGTTAATAAGTGAAAAATATTCACAAATGTTAGGCTTCAAATAGAGGTCAGGATTCAGCATCCATGCCCTGAAGAGTGGTAGCTTTTTCTGTAAAGGGCCAGGTAATAAATAGTTTCAGCATGTGGGACATATGGTTTCTGTTGCAGCTTCTCAGTGGTGCCGTCATAGCACAAAAGCAGCCGTATATGACGCGTAAATGAATGAGTGTGACTGATCCAATAAAATTTTATTTACAGACACAGACATTTGAATTTTGTATACATTTCACATGTCACCCAGGTGACGACTTCTTCTTTTGGTTTTTCCCTCAGCCATTAAAAAATGTAAAAATATACAAATTCTTAGCTTGTCGGTCATACTAAACTAGGCGGTGGGCCAGCTTTGGCCCCTGAGCTCTGTAGTTTGCTGACCCTTTCTCTAGAAGATAGTGGTGCTTTTTTTGTGCCAGAACACGAATGTAACTCTGGGTCCTTGAAATGACACAAAGCTTTGATTATATCACAGCTAGACGTCTCTTTTCCAGCATTGTTCTGGATCTTAAAAACAAAGAACAATTCTGTGTTGAACTAGGCCTTGGCAGTCAAGAGTCAGGTTACTGGGCGTTGCAGTGGGTTTTTTTTCTAGCGTTATTACTTACATAAACTGTGAAGTCATTTACAAGCGACATCCTTCATCTTGCATATCACCAAGTACTGTTAGAATTTGACCCTCTGTGGTGTGTATGCATATGGCTTGTGAGTAAGAACCGTCTGTCGGAAGTCAGATAAAGGAGCAACTTTTTCTTTTTTTGGTAGCAGCAGTATAATTTAGACAATGTTGTGAGTTGAAGAGGTAACACTGCCTTGGAAAAATAAGCCAGTGGGTACATTTGCTTCAGAGGCTTCATCTTCTGAATGAAGATACTTCTGACCACGGCTTTGTTACAGGGCACGCTGTGGGGGCATACCTACGGTGTGCTTTGGGTAAGGAGAAGAGGTGACCTGAGGTGCTAACAATTCTGGCCATTTCTTAAATCCTTATTTTATTTGTTTTTATTTTAGAGAATGCAACCAGGGGGGCGGAGCAGAGGGAAATAGAGAGTCTCCATGCTCAGCCTGGAGTCCTATGTGGGGCTTGTTCTCACGCCTGTGAGATCATGACCTGACCTGAAATCAGGAGTCAGATGCTTAATGGACAGAGCCATCTAGGCACCCCAATCTTGATGATTTATTAATAAATGTGTATAGGTTGCCGTGTTATCTGGGCACTGCAGGGAATATGAAGATGTAAAGGATCCAGTTGTGAATTTAAGGCGGTTTTGAAATGACAGATGAGCTGTAACGTGCAAGGGACACGAAGGCAGGGGTGCAGTGGGTCCACAGGTGAATTCAGGTAATGACCTCATCACCTGAAATCCTACTTCATCAAACTGCCAAGGAGCATATATGATAGGACTGTTTTGGCTGCTTTTGAGAAATGTAACAATTCTTTTTTTTTTTTTTTTTACTTTTTTTAATGTTTATTTTTGAGAGAGAGAAAGCAGAGCATGAGTAGGGGAGGGGCAGAGATTGAGGGAGACACAGCAGGCTCCAGACGTTGAGTTGTCAGCACAGAGCCTGATGCGGGACTCCAACTCACGAACTGTGAAATCATGACCTGAGCCAAAGTCAGGCACTTAACCGACTGAGCCACCCAGGTGCCCCAAGAAATGTAACAATTCTTAAGTTATCTTTTTTTTTTAAATTTTTAAAATGTTTTTTATTTATTTTTGAGAGACAGAGAGAGACAGCACAAGCAGGGGAGGGTCAGAGAGAGAGGGAGACACAGGATCCGAAGCAGGCTTCAGGCTCTGAAACAGCTGTCAGCACAGAGCCTGACGTGGGGCTCGAACTCACGAATTGCGAGATCATGACCTGAGCTGAAGCTGGATGCTCAACCGACTGAACCACCCAGGCATCCCAAGTTATTTTTGAAGTTTTGTTTTTGTTTCATCTTTTGAAGAGAGAGATTGATTAAGCCTACTTAAAGTGCTTGTGGACCCTAAAATATCAGCATTTAAAAAAATGTTTTTTATTTATTTTGGGAGAGAGAAAGAGCAGGAGCAGAGAGAGAAGGGGAGAAATAATCCTAAGCAGTCTCCGCACTGTCAGCACAGAGCCTGACGCGGATTCAGTCCCCAAACCATGAGATCATGACCTAAGCCGAGACCAAGTGTCAGACGCTCAGGTGATTGAGCCACCCAGGCGCCCCTCAGAATGGGTATTTAGTGCTATACTCGTTACATGGTGTATGAATCATTACTGTCTTGATCTCTTACCTGCAAGGTGTCGTGGAGCATGCTGTGCGTCCCGGGCATCGCTCTGCATCCCGGGCAGGCACGGTTCTAGGGCTACAGGCTATAGCACTGAATGAATACACAGAATGTCGGCCTTCCTGGAACTTACAGTCTGCAAAGTGGGAGACAGTTGGAAGTGGCCTAATTAAAACACTGTGATAATTGCTGTAGAGAAAATAAAACTGTAGTAATGGATGAAGAGAGCTGGGTGGGCGCAGGGTGGGAAGGCATGAGGTCTCTGGTGGCTTTAATACGCTGTCAGGGGACACCCAACTGAGAAGGTGACGTTTAAGCAAAGACCTGTAGGACGTGAGAGCATGAACCGTGAAGACGGATGTGTGCTTGGCATGTTTGAAGTAACAGTTACTTTAGTAAAACTGTAATGCTAAAACTATCCATTTTAGGTACGTGAGTAGTAGTTGAATTGGTTTTACCTTTGGGCCAGATTAGTGTTAGACAGCTTGATTTAGAACCAGATACAGAGCTCTTTAGGAAATCAAAGGAAGGAGCAATTATTTCCAGATTTTGGAGTGTGGGGGAAGTGGAGGTCCAGGGATGGCTCTGGAGAAGGTGGGCTTGAAAACATGGTTAAATTTGGACACAGAGAACTGGATAGGAAGGGCGTTTCCAGGAATGGCAATGACATGATAGAAAGTATGGCATATTAGTGGGGCGCCTGGGTGGCTCCGTCAGTTGAGCATCTGACTTGGGCTTAGCTCATGATCTCACGGTTTTGTGAGTTCAAGCTCCATGTCGGGCTCTGTGCTAACAGCTCAGAGCCTGGAGCCTGCTTCAGATTCTGTCTCTTCCCCCATCTCTCTGCCCCTCTCTACTCATGCTCTGTCTCTCTCAAAAATAAACATAAAAAAAAAGAAAGCATGGCATATTCGTTATTTACTGCTGTGTAAACAGAACACCCCAAAACTCTGCAGCCTAGAAAAACATGTATTGTCTGACAGTCTCTGTAGTTGGGGAACCTCGGAGGTGCTTAGCTGGGAGATGGGGCTCAGCCTTTCTCATGAGGTTGTAGTTAGCAGGGGAGACTCCAGAAGGGCTGGAGAACCCACTGCCAAGTTCACTCAAATCCCTGGCTATCGGCGTGGGATCCCTTCTCTGCAGGACTGCCTGAGAGTTCTCATAACATGGCCACCGGCTTCTCCCCGAGCCTGTGAGAAACTGGGGAGGATGCCTTTGTGGTCGTCAGTCTTAAAGATATACACCTTCACTTCCGCCTTGTTCTACTTATTGGAAGTGAGTCACTAGGTCAAATGGACTCTTTCAAAGGGAATGAAATTAAACTGCACTCCTTAAAGGTGTGAATATCAAAGAATTTTTGGACATATTTTAAAAAGACCACATTTAGGATATGATTTGATTGGAACTTGATATAGATGCAGACTAGGGGTAATAAAAGGTTGTAAGGATTAGTTAAAAACCAAGTTAAACAGTTTAAATTTGAATAAAACCATCCCAAAAAGGTACAACAAAGCAAGATAAGAAAACAAAGGAATAGAAAAAAAACTATAGTTTAGAAGGTGTTTGAGAAACACACTAATCACAATGTTTGGATTATGGCTATCCTGATTCAAAGAAACTGTAAATAAAAGAGATGATCGTGATGTATAGGAGACTAGTGAGAATCTAGATGTTACTTGGAAATTTAATGACATAAGAAATGATTGTTGATTTGGGGGGCTGTGATGAAGGCATGATAGTTATGTAAGGAGAATGACATCAAAGATTTGCAGATGAAATCCTTCGATGTCTGAGCTTTGATTGAAATTATTCAGTGGGTTCACATACAGAGGTAACCAGATTGGCCATGAGGGGATAATTACTGAAGCTGGATGATGGGTACTTGGAGGTTTCTTACAGAACTCTTATTATTATTATTTGTTTAGTTTATTTATTTTGAGAGAGAGAAAGTGCGAGTGCATGCACCGGAGAGGAGCAGAGAGAGATTCCTGAGCAGGCTCTGTACTGTGCAGAGCGTCATGCAGGGCTCAATCCCATGAATCATGAGATCATGATCTGAGCCAAAATCAAGAGTTGGACCCTTAACCAACTGAGCCACCCAGGTGCCTCCAGAACTCCTTTTTTTTAAATTTTCTGTAAGGAAGAGTAAGAACAGCAACAAACCAAAAGAAAATTTCAAGTGGAAGGAATGCTATGATATTTTTCTGCCTTGGAACTAAGATACATGTGGCTGTGCTCTCTGTAGTGGATTAGACCTAGAGGTACTTAGCGGATGTCTCGGTAACAGTTGGAGCAGGGCTGGTACTGTAGAGGAGGGATGTGAACTCAGGAGTGAGTGTAAATGAGAAACTTTGGCGCCTCATGGAATGTGGGAAGCAAAGGTAAAGAGGATGAGGTGTGATCCAGGCTTGGGACTGTGGGAGAAAGGAGGGCCGTGGTGGTCTTTCGGTCCTGTTGGGTTTGATGGTTCCTTTGGTAATATCATGGCTCTCCAAGGTCTTTGAAGTGAATGGTACCTGGTGAATGGGTGATTCCTGACACAGCTGTATGGGTGAATTGTCAGGATTATCCTCTGTACCCCGCTGGTGGGTGTCAGTGGCTGACAGCTGGACACCTGGTCAGGGATGGTTTGAAGAGACCCGGCCAGGGCATTCTGGCCGTACTCAGTGCCGTAGCTGGGAGTTTCATTCATGCTTTTCCTGGAAGGTTTATTACTGCAGCGTTCCTTTTTCCAGTTTTGTGGGCCACATCACAGATGAGGATGGGCCCATCTTGATGAGCTAAAGAAAAACACCACATGATGCTGTATGCAAATCTTGGCAGTCACTTCTGATGCTTTGAACTTTTACTTCACTTTATAATACTGGAGTCTTTGGAAAGTCTATACTGACACTCGAGATTACTGTCAAATTGCATCCTGTAGATGTTACTCGCATGCAGCTGTCCATGTGTTGAAGAATTGTCACTGTTAGGTCGCAGATGCATCTCCAGTGTCTGTCTTTGGTCCTGTATGCCAAAAGGTGTTAATGCTTACAACTTCTAGCTGAGAGACTCCACTGAGACTCAAAATTCAAAACTGTTCAGTTTTCCAGAGCTTTTTCATCCCCTGTCAGTCTCATTATTCACATATATATTGAAGTTGCCCATTAACGTTTGTTGTCAGCCCTCAGTGCTGCTTACCGAGACTGTTCTGACTTGTGTAAAAGGTTCTGTCTTTATCGTCATTAATCATGATGGACATTGTAGCCGCACTGACCACGGAAGCACTAGGTGGAGGTCGTGAGGGGGCATTCTGCTGATGTCTTTTGGTCACTACAGAATGTTGGTCAAATGGCCCATTGCTCTGCCAAATGAGGAGCTGTTATCTGTGTGGTTGAAGGAGGAAGCGCTTTTGCCAGAGACCCTGTACCCTAGTCCCTTGTCTTTGAGCTTGAGAAGGAAGTCTGGTTTCACTCAGGATATGGATGTCAAATCTATCTAGGGAGCTCATATGTGTCCTGTCTTTTTTTTCTTCCCTGGTGATGGCTCTTTTCATCATCTTATGGTGTCCTGATGTTAGAAAGGATGGTGGTTAGTTTCTCTGGAAAAATCAGTTTTGTCCTATCTCAAACCAGGTGAGGGGATGGCATTTGTGTAATGGCATTGGCTAGCCCTCTCTTTCATTCTCTTCTTCCCAGGGATGTGGTGAAGAGAAAAGAAGTGAGTGAGCAAATGTTCTTTTAAAAGACAGGAGTAATTCACATGCATTCTATATTTATCAAGTGAGCTCATAGTATGCCAGATATTTTCTAAATATAGGCAAGGCCCTTTAGAATCCACATTGGGATGATGGGGTCCACTTTCAAAGTTCTTGAGAACTGAATGCTCTGCATTTACCCTGGGTTGGTTGATAGGAAGCTGTGTTGAGTGATGTTTATGCTGTGGAGGAGAGGGTGCTCCCCTGTCCTTTATCTGTACCCCACTCTTAGCTTCCTGGCACTGTGGTTGTGAGTCTTTAAAAAAAAACAAGCCACCCACACAACTATATGCTGTGATATCTACAGGGGTGGGAAGCTTGGTGTAATATCTCTCTCCTAACTAGCAGCAGCAACAACAATGAAATGTGAGCTCATTCCCTTTATTTGGACTTTATTATACTAACCCAACAGGGGGGAAACCCCCACCTCATTATAACACTGCACCAATAGTTAAAACTTGGGAGATGTTTCAGACTTTTTGTAGCATGATAGTTGAGATTGGGATCTTCCTTGAATTTACTTAAAAAGCCAAGGAAATGATCAGGACTCGAATGGGCAGTGTCTCCAAATGATCTCTCAGACTAGAGGGGGGACCTTGCTCCGTATTGACCCTCACCCCCCCCAACTCTGCTGATTGGCGGTTCTCTCTGTGCTTCCTCTGTTCCCCATTAGCATAACACTTACTTTATAGTCTTTCGTCTCTTTATCAACGTAGGTACACAGAAGGGCTACAGTAAATGTTTAATACATCTTTTGAGATTTTTCTAGAGAAAAAGTCGATAAATCCTTGTCTGAGTATTGTTTCATGAATACCTACCTATGTTGCAGGAAGTTACCTTTTTCTCCTGGAATAATATTGTCTGCCTCTGTAAAGCCCTGCACGTTTTGGATAGACTCTGTATTCCTGTTGTAGCTGATCGACCTAACATGTCTGTGTGATGGAGGTTTTGATCCTACTTTATGATGTGGAAAAAAAGGCAAAGTGGCAGAAAGTGGAAGAAAAGGAACTCAGTCCAAGGAATTTAAGTGTTCACTTTATGACACCTTAGGGAGGGGTGAGAACTCACAGTTGGAACCAGGGATTGATTTTATCATTTTATATGCATATTTTAAACTTTTAAGACAATTGAAATGCAATTGAAATTACGTACAGAAGAGTATACTGATGCGCACCCAGCCTCGTGATGATCCGGAAGTGGTAACACACTCCCGCGAGTACCGTACACGCCAGAGTGGCACATTGCCAGCACGACAAAGCCCGCTTGTTCCCGGCTCTGCCCTCTTCCTTCATCCCGAAGGGAGCTGCTGTCTTGACTTTTCACACCAGAAATCAGTTTCTCAACAACATATGTATAAGTGAACTTGGTAGTGTGTATTTTTTCACTCGTTGTATCTGAGATTCACGCATGTGGTTGTGTATGACTGTCGTTCACGTTTACATTGCCGAAGATTATTTCATCCTACGAATCTACTACAATTTATTATTTGTTCTGCTCTTGATGGATGTTTGGTGTTTTTCTGGTTTTTGGTTCTTAAGAATAATGCCGTAGATAGGCATGTGTGGGAGTTCCAGAAGACGACCTTTGTGAATTCATCACAAAATCAAGTCCAGCTGGACATGGCAGTGTCAGGGTTTGAGAAGGACTTCATAATTCATCGTACAGAGTTCGATCATACTAGTATCTGTCGGTCAGCACTGTTCTATTGTTTAAAAAAAACATGCACGTAGGGAAAATGGTGGGGTAAGATGGTGTTTGAGGAACTGGGAGCAAGCAACCTTTTCTCCTGAGTGGGACTTGGCAGGAAGCGTGGACTGTAGGATGGGGATGGGGGGAGGGCGGGGGGAGGTAGGGGAGCTCACGTGTGCCTTGCCCTGTCTGCACCCTGCGGAGTTGCACGCAGAAGACTTGGGAGTAGTTTTGAGACAGAACCAGCAACTGACTAAGTTCTGATGAAAGGTACATCAGGAACTGGAAACCCAAAGTGTGCAATTAAAAAGGGCAGCTGCTGGGGTAGAGTTTGTGCCCCACTTTAATTGCTAGAAATTAGGCTGCTGTTTTGGTGTTGTGTAATAATTATAATAATAGGTAATATTTACTGAGTGTTTATTCTATGCCAGTTCTCTTCTGCCTCTTTTGTCTTCCATAAATAAAAAACGTTTATTTTTTTGAGAGAGAGAGAGAAAGACAGGGCGAAAGAGAGCATGCACGAGTGGAGGAGGGGCAAAGAGAGAGGGAGACACAGCACCTGAAGCAGGCTCCAGGCTCTGAGCTGTCAGCACAGAGCCTGATGGGGGGCTCGAACCCATGAAATGTGAGATCATGACCTGAGCTGAAGTTGGCCGCTCAACTGACTGAGCCACCAGGTACTCCTCTCTTCCACGTTTCAGGACACTTTTAATTATATTTAATTATATCATCTGGATAATTCAGGATACTTTTCCCATCTCAAGGTCAGTTGATGAACAGCCTTAATTTTATCTGCAACTTTAATTTCCCCTTGCCTGGCAACCTACCATATTCACAGGTTCTTCCTGTGGACGCCTATGAGGGGCCATTATTCTGGCTACTAGAGTATTTAACCAAGTACTCAGTCCTGTTTCGCTAATCTCTCCTGATAGCCAAGAGTGAGCTTCATCGCAAGGGATAGCAAATAATCATCAGAGTATCCTTCAATTAATAGCATAGCCAGTCCTTCTGATTCTGATAAAAGTTAGATTTAAGCCCTTCACATAGATTTAAGGCCTGAATGTGGCCCCCATGTTCTCTTCAGTCTGGGGACCAGCACCCTCAAGCACTTGTGGTTGCTGGAAGAGGGGAAAACCAAGAGCCTGGAGATGGCCAGGCAGCAGGAGGGGCCCTGACTCTCTTTATGCCTTTAGCTTCATGGAGGATTGAAAAGTCAACACCACTCATAAACAAGCACTTTTTGACATCCAGCGGCCCCAACCACTAGACAGAGTGGCCTTGGGGCTGTGGTTGCAGCTCTCCTGGGGGGAGTTGGGAAGGGGTGGGCAGACATGGAATGGAGTGGGGAGAGGGCTGGAAATGTCCCTTCCTTCAATAGTTAGACTGGGTTCCTTGAGCCTGATAATGTATTTCCCGTATGACTCTTCTGTGTTGAAATAAGTTTGGGCTCCGGAAATGAATTAGTTGTTAGAGGACCTCCTGCAAACTGGTGATGGGACTGGAATGGAAACACACATGAATCCCCGATAAGCAGTTGGAACAAAACGCAGTGCGACGGACGCATGGGCCCATGCGTTCTAGCCCTGGCCGGCATGGCTCGTTCCAAACCCGGGAATACTTTTTAAAGCCTGACTTTGGGTGTTGTGTAGATTATAGGAAAAATTCCTCTTAACGTTTGGATATGTTTGGCGTTCCATGGATACCGCCCATGAATCCTTCCAAGGTGCCCGTAGGGTTGTACTAAATCCTCTTTCCTTGTTTTCCTTGGCTTCACAGTTTGTTTATATTCAAGCAAGTATAGACTGAATTTTAAGACTAAATTTTTATAGTGACCTTCTGCCCCAGGGTTGCCTGGGATCAGAATAAAGAACCTAGAAGAAGTGAGTCCTATGCGAGGGAAGTGACAGTACAATTCACATCATGCAAAATATACTTAAGGAAATAAAAAAACTAAGTTAACTAGTAAACATGCTTAGAGTTCGTATGTTTTCACTATGGTTCTCAATGTTGAGTATATTTTTTACCTTTTTATCAGCTCCTCAAAAGTATTAGAGATGCCATAGCAGAAATAGCTGATCCTATGGTCCCAGAGGCAGGAACTTCTAAGTGGAAAGAATGTCTACTTAAACACTATGGAGAAAAGAAACCCTAGATTTACTAATCCAGGGGAAAAAAGTCTGTCATTTTTCAGGATTGCTATTTCTGGACAAGACATTGATGTGTTTATGCAGGAGAGCAGGAGGGACCAGGAAGACTGGATGGAATTCAGTAGTGGATAGGACGATGCGTCTACACCCATTAGAGTTAGGTGGGTTCTCCCACGAGTGGGGTGGAGATGGGAAAGGCTCTGTCACCTGTGTTACAAGTGCTTCAGATTTTATCGAGTGTGAAGTCCAGTCCATAACTGGAAGGATCTTTTCAAAGTACAAGTTTCATCTCGCCCTCCTCTGCATGAGAGCCTGGAGTGGCTTCTCAGTGGTCTGAGGATAGAGATGGGTTCTCCCCTCCTGGGACTTCAGACTCTTATCCTCTGATTGTCATCATACACAGGCACCGGCTGTCACCATGTCCCAGGCAGCTCCTTAACCCTGTCCAGCTCCTTCCTGATACATGTTGTCCGTCTGCAATCTCCTGCCGCCCTTGCACACGCTCCTCCTGCCTATTAACACCTGTTCACTTTACTGATTTCAGCTTCTTCTGGGAAGCGTTCCCTGACACCTGTTACTCCCTCAGAGAGGCTCTCAGGACCCCCATTTCCCCATCCGCTCCCTTCATAGCATTCATTTCAGTTCGTGCGATTTACTCTACTTGGCACAGTGCTTCCTTGGTGGATGCAGATGTAGGTGATGTTATGACTGCTTAGAATCCAGAAGTCTGAGCGTGCAGGAATGCAAATAGTAGCCTCTCAGCTAGGCTGCCTCAGTTTCCCTGAAGTAATCAGAAGGGCTCAGCTGAGAGCGTCACTGATGAGAGTAGGCAGAAGTTTTCTCAGTCATAATGCACTCCGTTCTGGGGCGGTAGGTAGCTCAGCCCTGGCATCCCATCCTTCTCTGGCCCTTCTAGGTGGCGATAGAACCACTTGCTGAGTAATTCTGACTGTTACAAGGATTTTTCTTTGGTCAGTCTCTAGGTCTCTGGATCTTCTCTTGACCTTTTCATTGCCAAGTGTTCTTGCTCCTAGCACTTCCTAGGATGCTTGTGACAAATGCAAGACACATTAGCAAGAAAAAAAAAATGATAGCAAAGCCTAGGCAGCCAGTCTCCTGGGAAAATTACTGAAGCCAACACTGAAAATCCCATTTTATGAGCTTGAAGATCCTCGTACTCATGAATATTTAATTAGTGATTGATTTGCACCTTGATACAAGATTGGCTCATCTCTCAGACAGCAAACAGTGATGTGCAGGCAAACTTTAATTATTTTTCCTTTGGAGTTACTTTTCCCTTAGTGTGAAATCATTTTTCACTCAGAGTTCATAGGGTGCCAGAGTTAAATGATTCATCCACTTAGCTTTCAACAAAACACACATATTTCATCAATATCATTGCTTTTGAAAATAATTAATCCTGGGTATTTGTCCCTTTTGAGAGTTGATAGTAATGGGAACCAGAACAAGAATGTATTAGGTACAATCCTATTTCCGTCTTCCAATATCTTCAGCACAGATCATAAAATTTTGTAACTTAAAGGGATAAATGTCTTGCTCAGAGTCACATGGGTAGTAGCAGAGTTGTGACTGGAGTCCAACTTCTTTTTATTATTATCTCCTTGCTGTCTTTGATATGTCATTGTCTGTTTGACTCTTCATTACCAAAATTAATGAAAACAATTGCACAGTATTTTTGAAGCCCCAACTGTGAGAAAGATAGATTTGAGTTGTTTCACGAGTTTTCAACACTGTTGTTTGATAAAATGTTTTATTTTCAAAATGATCAAGATTCACTTATGGAAATGTATTGTCTCAAGGGAAAAATATGACGGTTACTTCTTTATTGTTAGTTACCAACGTAGAAGCCATTCTCAAATCTTTAAAAATTAACTGGATAGTCTGCCACAGGCACAGAGGTTGTTTTTAGGAAATTCTCATCTTGGGGCTTTCTTGACATAGGCATCACTTTTACTGCTTCTGAAATGCACTGCCTTTATTTCTTTGCCGGATGTTGGGGTTTTGCCAAGTGCTGGTATTTGGAGATTTGATGGACAGCGTCTAAAGTGAGACATCATTCTTTCTTAATGTGTTCAAAGCCTCTTTATGCAGCAGCTAATCCCTCCTAATTATATTTCTAGGAAGGATGTTCTTAACTCCTGCAGGAAGGCGACACAGACATTTTGAGACAATTAGGATGCACTTCACTCTGAGAAAAGGAATTTGAAAGGAAGTGCTTTCTGTTTCCTCTACATCACTCATGGAGCACAAAAACCCACTGACCTTCGCATCCCTTCGCAAAACTTTTCTCTCTCTGTTCCTCTTCTGTTGCTGTGGCCCCTATTCATCTCTTGTCTTTAATGAAGCTGTTTTGAAGGAGCAAAAAAAATTCCTAAGGAACCCATTTCCATGAATGAGGCAAGGATTTCACCACTTAATTGCCTTCCTGTCTCAAAAGGTGACCTGTGAATGTAAATAGTGGGAGATTTTGGTGTGTGTATTAGAAATACGTTATGTAAGGTTGAAGCACTTTGCAGTCTCTCTGATTGACTTCTTTGATGCCATGTCGCTTTGTATTAATTTAATAAGGTAGTGATTTTTTTTAATGTTTGTTTATTTTAGAGAGAGAGAGAGTGTGCATGTGTGTGTGTTTGTGTTGTGTGTACGCACGCATGGGAATAGGAGAGGGGCAGAGAGAGAGGGAGACAGGACCTGAAGCAAGCTCTGAGCTGTCAGCCCAGCTCCTGATGCCGGATTTGAACTCACAGACCTGTGAGATCATGACCTGAGTTGAAGTCAGACGCTTAACTGACTAAGCCACCCAGTAGTGAAAATAAATATGTTACTGACTATGTGTATTAGATCATTTCAGATCCTTAATATTTTGAGCAGAGTACATGTAGTCACAGTCAAATAAGACCTTGATAAATCAAATGAATTATAGTCTGTAAAGCGTTAGTGGTTTTGAATATTCCTATGAAGTATGATTTTATCATATTGCTCAGAGATTAATTTCAGTTTAAAAAATTCATTATTGAGATTAAACAGTTTCCAAATGTTTATTAGCTCTTTGCATTTTTATATGAATAGTCTATTAACATTATCTATCCCATTTAAATTTCTATTTACTTAATAATATAATTTCTGTGTAATATCTGTATTTTTTTTTATTTGTCAGAGCTCTTTTCATAGTAAAGATCTCTTTGTTAACCATTTCAAGAACTCTCAAAGTAGGGGGGCAGCTTGTATGCAAAGATATTACTACCTAATGAATTTTTTATCCACCAACTTGGATTTTTTTTTTCATTTCCCAATTTGGAAGAAACTTCCTAAATTGGATTCTTAGAAATTCTTAACTCATAGGGACGCCTGGATGGTTTAGTTGGTTGGGTGTCAAACTTTAGCTCAGGTCATGATCTTAAGGTGTGTGGGTTTGAGTCCCGTGTCAGGGTCTGTGCTGACAGCTCAGAGCTTGGAGCCTGATTCAGATTCTTATGTGTCTCCCTCTTTCTCTGCCCTTCCCCCACCCCCCACGCATTTTTTCTCTTTTTCTCTCTCTCAAAAATAAATAAACATTAAAAAATTAAAAAAAAAAAGAGAAAATAGCCCCTCACCTTTGAGGACAAGAATACAACCAACAACTCATTGGGCAGTGTGTTTCAGAATTCTTAAGAGGCTTGCTGGTTTACATAAACATAATTGGTAGTATTCAACCATCTTAACTTTCTAAGCTTGAATAGTTCTTAGTGCATTTCTAACCTGGTTGGTTTATCCCAGGTTCAGCAAAGTGAAGATAGAAACTCTTCTCCCCACCTCTGCAGTTCAAAATTTCAGTTTACTGTAGTTGATGAATTTAGTCTGTCAACAAATACTGAGTACCAGCCGCATGCCAAGTACTGTTCTAGGCATTCCACTTGGAGGATGAGGCTAACATGCTTGCAAGATAGTTAATAATATGGGATAATACCATACTGACTGATGATTTAGGTGGTGTCTATGATAAATTCTGGTGGGATATGAGGAAAGGGGGTCACAGTAAAGAAAGGGGGCCAGAGTAGAGGAAGACGTGCCAGAATGTGGAGGACTTTGTGAAGGAGGTGCTGGCCTTTAAGTAAAGGAAATGACAGGATGGAAGATAGGGTGGGAATGAGTCTCCTATTTCCATAGGACAGGTTATGGGGGTGTGGAAGAGTAGTCGGAGGCGAGATTGAGTGTGTAGATCCAGATTATTTAAGGCCTTGTCAAACAGGGAGAGTGTCTTTGAGTGGCGCGGCGAGAAATGGAGATTGCCACTCAAGAAGGCACAGAGTTACCGGTGGGGCACCAGCCGAGCCAGTGCTTGGGAATGTGAGAAGTGCCCAGGTGGTTGACGGACACATGAGAGACAGGTACCTGAAGGAGCTGGCCTTGTAACCCACCTTCCTCTTCTGGAGAGGAAATCTAATTTTCTTTAAAAATAAAGGAGGATGAAGACTGGCAGTCCAGAAAACCCTTCCTTTGGATCCAGGCGAAGGAGTTATGCATAGTCTGATGTTTATCTCTGTCTCTAGATATGTGAAGTCAAAGGATAGGACCTCTTCCTAACTGTAGGAATGGAAAATATGGGCTGTCTTTGAAGATTTTCTTTTTCCTTATTCCACTCAGTGTCTGGATTCAAGTTCACGGAGCCGTAATCACAAGCAGATTCTATTTCCTTCTGTGTTGATCAAACTAACTCTCTTCAAAATGCATTTCATGCTTTGTAGAAAAATCAGGGTCTCTTTTTTCTTTTCCAATGTTTTCAGACTCCTATTCTACCTTAACCTTTGTTGGCTCTATGGCTTTTGCCATAGCCATTGGGTGTTATCTTTGCCCTTTCCAGTGTAAATCTCTGTGCATACGCTTTGTGTGGATATTTGGGCACGTGTGCACACACAGGTGTATAACAACTTATATGTTGATGGGCTCTAGATATCCTTCTAGTTAGATTGCATTATCTGGTTTTTAGTTGTATTCTCATTAGTTATTGAAAATAAAACCATAAAGTAATAATTAAAATTTCAAACAAAAATTTCATAATTTACTGTGTAATGTTAAATCATCAGTTTTATTTCAGACTTCATGTACATTTGTTGTTTAACTTAGCTGTTGAGGCCTAGGGGTTGCTAGGAAGGTTTTTGTGATTTGCTCTGTGGAGTAATCAGTCCAGCCCAATACTGCTTTATAGAACCAGGAGTAGTTGTCTTTCACAGAATCAGAAATACTTTGCAAACCCAGTGAAGAAATACTGTGCTTTTTTTTTTTTTTAAAGCTCCTATATCACCTTTGCATTCAAATTACTTTAGGATGTTCATTCACATATAAGGATTTGTCTGTAATTCGAAAGAATACATGCACTCTGATGTTTATAGCAGCATTATCAACACTGGCCACATTGTGGATGGAAGGAGCCCAAATGTCCATCGACTGATGAATGGATAAAGAAGAGGTGGTAGATATAAACAATGGAATATTTCTCATCCATAAAGAAGAACAGAATCTTGCCATTTGTAACAATGTGGGTGGGGCTAGGGACTGTTGTGCTAAGTGAAATACATCAGTCATAGACAGACACCATAGGATTGCAGTCCTGTGTGGACTTCAGGGAACAAAACAAATGAACAAAGGAAAACACAAAACAAAACCCAACTCTTAACTATAGAGGACAAATTGGTGGTTACCAGAGAGGAGGGGGAGGTGGGTGGGGGATGGGTGAAATAGGTGAGGGGAGTTAAGACACTTGTGATGAGTGGAGGGTGATGTATGCAGGTGAAACTAATAATATACTGTATGTTGACAAACTGGAATTTAAATAAAAACTTTGGGGGGAAAAAAACCATAAGGAGTTTCGATCAAGTTTACTAGGAAGTCTTTGACAAGGAACCAAAAGAAAAGACTTGGAACTTTCAACCTCACATGCACTTATTGAGTACTTACTATGGTCCAGGTAACTATGTTGGTGACCCAAGGAACTATTCTTTAATTTCAGCAAATAGCCTGTACCTGTTGTGTTTCTTTCCTCCTTTTCTATGATTTCTAGGATGATTAGTTGACTTTTGTGGTGTTTTTACTGGAGAGCTGTATTTGTATAGGACAAAGCATATGTAAGGTGATTCCCTCTACTGGTATCAAGGGATACTTGACCTGTTCCTTCAAAGTCCAGTTCTGGTGTTAACCGGCCTGAAGTTAATTTATCACGTGATTCGCCTGCTGTATCATCCCTCTGGGCTCCATTCTGACTTGCAGGCGTAGTACTCAGGAGGATTGAACCAAACCCTCCCAAGCCTTGTAGACGCAAAACACTTCGGTTGTGGGCACTTGACATGACAGCTGGGAAAGAGATTTTTGCCTGATCAGAAACACCCAGCCAAGAATAGTGTCTGAATCCACAGCTCCTGTGGAGTTTTTGAAGAAAAGAAAAAAGTGTCTCGCGTGCATGTGCTGTTTCGCAGAAAGAGCAGGACCTGACAGCCGGCTGGCTGGAGCTGGGCAGGCTCCCTTTTGTATGGAGACGCTGCCCCTAGTGTTGAGGAAGGAAACACTCCCTAGAAAATAGTGCAATACTATGGTGCCATCTGTCTTGAACATGAATTATTCTTTCATTGTCTGCTTTATAGTGGTTCCCCGATGCCCGAGAAATTCAGGGAGGGTTGGTGCTCTTTTGCATATGGACAAGTCGCTGCTGGCGAAAGCCTTTCAAGCTTTCTTTCAAAGGGTGATCACATCAGGAGTTATTTTCCTGGTGTGATGAGGGTGCTTGGCACAAAGCTCCCAAGAACTGCACATGTGCCCAGCTTCCTGGGCAAGAGAAGAGCATACGGCGTGACCGCTACACCTTCTCTCTCCTGTTTCCATGGGTTTTCAGGACAATTTCATCTCAGATGGTATTCTTTTTCCCAAGAGTCTTTTGAGGTTTTTTAAAAAATTTATTATTTTTATTTTAGAGAGAGGGAGAGAGAACGAGTAGGGGAGAGGGGCAGAGGGAAAGAGAGAGAGAATCCCAAGCAGGCTTCACACTCAGCATGGAGCCTGATGCAGGGCTTGATTCCATGACCCTGGCATCATGTGCTGAGCTAAAACCAAGTCAGTGGCAATGGACTGTGCCACCCAGGTGTCCCTTGAGTTTGTTTTTGAGGGGATAAAGGCATGGATACACAAGTCTACAGAGTTGCAAAATGAGACGAAATTCGATGGTTTGGTTCCTGAGAAAACGAAAAGCTAAGAGTACCTTCACTTCTCAGATTTTGTTTTAGAGTACATTCAAGTGAAAAAGAAAACAGAAACATTGAAGCGATAAAAGCGTTCATCAGTGTTAATAATTAAGATCTTTGAAAGCTTCAATATTTAGGCTTGACAAAGCAATGGGGACCTGTCGGCGAGTTTTGTTCTTTTTGGTTAGCTGGACTGCTACTTAAAATTGCATAATTGAGATGTGTATTTCAACCCCGTTAGGCTATTGATGTTTCCATTTTAAAGGCTGCACGGATCAGAAAATGGATTTAGGATTTCATATGCTCTAGAATGATGACAGGCACGGGCGTGTAGGACGTGCTGGCACATTTTCAAAGGCATTCTTCCCGGGTCTGGATACGGTCGTTGAAGCAAATGCGGTTTGTTCCATTTATTGTGTACACAGCATGCATGATAGTTGGAAAGTGGGTTTTTTCTTTTTTCTTTTTTCTCTTCTCTTCTTGTTTTAAGCACACTGGTTATAGTTGATTATATAAAGGGTTTGAAATAGTGCCTGGTTCTAAAAACTTTGGGGCTGATCTTCCTTGCTTTGAAAAACACTCCGAACTGATGAATGAATCTAGAAAATGCAAACACCGCATCAATCAATTCATAAAAGAATTTCATTGGAAAATGTGGACGCCATTGTAACTTTTACGATTATGCCAGTGGGCAGCAGGTGGCAAGCTGTGCTTTTCAGTGAACTCCAGTTTTATTTTTATACCACAGTACGCCAGCATTTGAAGAGGGTGGTTTAAATCCGCTGGAATATGTCATTTCTTGGCAGTGCGGCCTTGAACCACCTCCTTTGCTCATTGTGCATAATTGCCTTTCTTTGGATGGTTCCCTTTGCTGCAGATGGATAGGAGTTAATTCACATGAGCAACCCTTTTATTCTCTTGTGATTTTAGCAACGCATTGCTAGTGGAGAAAATAAAAAACAAATGAGTTTTTTGAGGCAGTCCCTGTATGGTTTATAAGAGATTTGTTACATGGTCTTAATACTAAGAGAGAGAACTTATTTTGCTTCTACTTAAAAAAAAAAAATCACTTCTGGGGCACCGGGGTGGCTAAGTTAATTAAGCATCTGACTTCAGCTCAGGTCATGATCTCATGGTTTGTGAGTTTGTGCTGACAGCTCAGAGCCTGGAGCCTGCTTCAGATTCTGTGTCTCCTTCTCTCTCTGCTCTTCCCCCTCTCATAGTCTATCTCTGTCTCTCTCAAAAATAAACAAACAGGGGCGCCTGGGTGGCTCAGTCGGATAAGCCTCCGACTTTGGCTCAGGTCATGATCTCACGTTCGTGGGTTCGAGCCCCGCGTTGGGCTCTGTGCTGACCGCTCAGAGCCTGGAGCTGGCTTCCTATTCTCTGTCTCCCTCTCTCTCTTTCTCTCTCTGCCCCTCCCCTGCTCATGCTCTGTTTCTCTCTGTCTCAAAAATAAATAAAACTTTAAAAAAAATTAAAAAAAAAAATAAAAATAAACATTTTTTTTTAAAAAAAGGTCACTTCTGACTAGAAACCTTGATGTAAAGGTCTGACAAATAAACAAAATTGAATAGAGTTCCATGAAAGAATTTTTGGAAAATTGGAGAAGAAAAATTCTTTCTGGGACCAGAATTGAAAACCACTGTCTTCCTCTGGGCCATACTGGGTGTTCAGTCGAGATTTGGATCTCAAGTCTGGTAAAGAGACTCAGTTTAAAGTTAGAAGCAATAGTAAGGTGGACACTGAATTAATTTGGGAACTGTTATACTCTCTAAATAAAATTTTCTTCTTGGATTGTTATGCAGCGTGGAAAAATTTGAGGGAACAGAAAAATGAAGAATCCTGGGAATCATTGTAAACATTTAAACATTTATAGTCTACAAATCTTCAATAACTGCTATGCATGCTAGTTTTCCTATGCCTTTTGTTAGAAATGAATTCATATGGGTGATGCTACTTTATATTCATAATTTTACTCAGGTGTTCTTAAGTTTTCCTCTTTTCTAGTGGTACTTAAAAAATTGTTTTAGAAAGTCTATCACATACAAAAACTATAATTGACAACACATGCATCAAGAATGATGACCAACTCAAATTCTCATACCACTACCTAACTGAAGAAATAAAACACTGTCATTCTTTGAGGATTTCTGTGTGACCCTTCTCCATACTTGACCCTCTTTCTTCCTCTATCAATCATTTCCTGCTTTTTAATTTTTTAAATTATTTTTTTAAACTTTTTAAAAAAAAGTTTGAGAGAGAAAAACTGAGCAAGTGTGAAAGAGCTCACTTGGGAGGGGCAGAAAGGGAGGGAGAGAGAGAGAAGAAGAGAGGGAGAGAGAGAATCCCAAGCAGACTGTGCACTAATAGTGCACAGCCTGATGTGGGACTTGAACTCCCCAGTTGCGAGATTATGACCTGAGCCGAAATCACATGTCAGAGGCTTAACTGACTGGGTCATCCAGGTGCCCCATTTTCTGCTTTTTTTAAAAATAGCTTTATTATATTTTTCAGATCTTCTGAACACTGTTATTTTGGTGAGCCAATTTTTCACTTTTCAGTAAATCTGTTGTTTGCATTCTTCTGAGACTAGCTTTTCTTGCCCACATGTTACCTTCATCCATAACAGTGGCTTTCACATTTGAGTCTGCCCGAGTCACCTGGACGACTTCTAACACCTGATTTGCTGGTGCCCCCCCCCCCCCATCTGGCAAGTCTGTCGTTGAGCCAATACTTTAAGTATGATAATTGTATAACAAGTCTTGGTAGGCAAATGCTTCCTCTTCATTCTTTAGCTATGGTTCCACAAAAATATAGAATTGGCTTATCACTTAAAAAAACAAAAATCAACAAAACCTGGCTAGCATTTTGACTGAAATTGATTGAACTGGTATATAATTTTGAGATGAATACCCCTTTTTTGATACTGATTCTTCCTACCCATAAATGCAACATCCCTCCATTTTATTTAGGTCATCTTAAATGTTTTTGAATACTTTCAAAATAATTTTCACGATCTTTTACATCTTTTGTGACCTCTTATTCCTTAAGTATTCCTGTTACTATTGTAATGGAATTTTTTCTAAAACTTCATCTTCAAACATGCTTTCCTACAGAAATGATGTTTCATGTTTGTGCACTGGAACTTTGCTAAACGTTCTCTCGTATATTGTCTGATATTTTGAGTTTTCTGTAGAGAATTACATCCTGTATGATGATGAATTTCTTTTCCTGATCTTTATATCTGTAATTTTTGTGCCTTGTGGGACTGGCTGGGGCCTTCAGTTGTTGTGAAATAAAAGCGGTGATTGTGGGTGTGATGCCTTATCTCAAGGGTGTTCCGTAGCTGTTGATCATTGGGGACCACATTTGCCATAGGTTTTTGTAAATACGCTCATCAAGTTAAGGACCACCCCTTTACTGCTAGATTGCTGAGAGGTCTGTTTACAGGTGTTGAATTTCATCTGTTGGCTTGGTCATATGGTTTCCTTTTCTCTTTAATGGGGAGATTAAAAAACTTGCTAATGTGGGAACACCCTTGCATTTGTGTAATAAACAGGACCGATGTCTTTTTTTAATCTGTCATTATGTTCAGTTTATATCTGCATTCATGAGCGAGGCTGGTATATAATTCTGCTTTCTTATGTTGCATCGATAAGATTTTGGTATTCTGTTAGCATAATAGGATGAACTGGGGAGTGTTCCTTCTTGGACTGTTCTTGGAAATTTTGTGTAAGATTGGATGTTTGGTAGAACTTGCTTGTTAAACCATTTGGGTATTTTCCATGTAGGGTGATCTAATTCTTATCAGGTCATTTTGTACCTTTTATTTGTACTAAAAACCTGTTTTTGCTCTTTTAGATTAATTAGTCGTCTTCTCCTCCTTCCTTACTCCCTCCCCACAAACTACTTTGGATTATATACTCTATTTCTGTGCTTCGTGAGTATCACAGGTGTTTACTTCAAATAAAGGGAGGTGGAAATTAACAAAGGCAAAGATAATCAGTATTTTTACCCTTTTACCAAATAACATCAGGCCTTAGGATAATAGTCTGTGCTGTTGTTTTTCATACTTCTGGGTAAAAAAACCTTTAAACCAAAAATCAGATAATCTGTCATTGCTTTGTATAATCAATGCTTATTTTACATTGTTTCATGCATTTGCCTTTTTTATTATTGCTGTTTTCCATTCCTACTTGCGTTTCAGACATTCTCTCTGGGACCATTTTTCTTAGAGTGCCTCCTTTAGAAATTCTTAGGGTGAGTGTCTTTTTATTTCATTGAATCTTTCTGAGTGTGCAGTTGTAGCTTGCCAGTTACTTTTTCCCCAAGTATTTTGAACCCATGTTGCCATGGTCTTGTGACTTGTCTTGTTACCTGCGGATGAATCCGCTGATGGTCAGTCTGATTCTTGTTCCTTAATGGGTAATCGCTTTTCTGTTTAGATTTTAAAAGTTTGTCTTGCTTGGAATTTATTAGAATTGCATGCGAGGATTCATGTTTATGCTTTTGCAAAATTTTAAGTCATTCTTTAAAAAGTTTGTTTATTTTGAGAGAGAGAGAGAGAGAGAGAGAGAGAGAGAGAGAGAGAGAGAATCCCAAGTAGGCTCTTCACTAACAGTGTGGAACTTGAACTCCTGAACTGTGAGATCATGACCTGAGCTGAAATCGAGTCAGACACTTAACCAACTGAGACGCTTAGGTGCCCCTTAGTCATTGTTCTTCTTTGACTCATTGCCTTTTCCCCTTTTCCTCCTTTTACAAGTGTGATTAGAAGCTATTCCACCTCATTCTGTTCCCTGTACCCTTTAATATCTCCGGTGTTTCGTGGTCTCTGTCCTGCATGGAGGTTTATTTCTTTAGGTTCACTGATTCTCAACTGTGCCCTGATGTACCTGCTCTCGCTCTTTGGATTCCCCTTTTCAAATGTTGACTATCTTTTTATGTCTAAAAGTCCTGTTTGTTTTTCAAATATCTTGTAAGACCAGACACATTTATTAATCTATATTAATCTTTTGTCAAGTAGTCCTAATTTCAACATCGTCTCTGTGTATATTAAATATAGTTACATTCTGTATCCTAAAATCCCAGGTGAGTAATTGGTAGTTGTTACTGAGCTTATCCCACAGTTTGATTTGTGTATGTGTGTTGTGTGTGTGCTGATTCTCTTATTTCCTTGAGCATTTTGTGATTTCTGATTGTGAGTAAATGTTCACTAGAATTTTATGTCTAGAATTCCTTACATCTGACTTTTCAGGTATATTCCTACAGAAATGGTCTTTGTGTTTTCATGTTCAGCCAAAGCCCTAGCTGACCTAGCCACATGTCTTCATGTTTGCACCGTAGGGTGCTTCTCTTTGGTTCATTTACTAGAAGTGTTTGTGTTTGGTCTCACGTGGAATCCGTTACCTTGTACAGTTAGCAAGTGTGTCCCCGTGCCCCGTGCCGCACGGCGAAACCTGGAATCAAGGCATCCGGAAACAGCAGATGCCCCTCCAGGGCAAATTCCTGTTCTGGTGCCAACTCATTTCCCTGGATCCGTGCTCTCTGGTTGTTTCTGGCCCCTGAGTTTCTCGTTCTCATGTGCCAGCTCGACCATAGTTTGATATTTTGTGCAGCAATTTTCGTTGTTTGATACTGGCAGGTTTTCTCTGCACATCTAACTCTCTGTCTTGCCAGAAGTAATTTATTTTAAAGAGTTTCCATTCTGAGAAATTAGAAACCTCATAGTTGGAGGATAAGCCATAAAGTTCCTTGTGGGGCAGGGAGCTCAGATCACAGTGGAGTAACTAGACTCCAGGTCTTCAGAGAGATTCATGCATTTTTTCCTTGTCACTTAGAGCATGAGAAGTCTTAGGAACCCCCCCCCCCTTTTTGGGGAGCTCTTTGAACTAAATGGCTAGTGAGCCCCAGGGATCTGCAGAATGCTCTGAGGAAGCTTCCCCCGTATCTTTTCCTTGGCATCCTGACCGGGATTCCTGCACTCTGGGCTTTGCCTCCGGTCCCTGCCCTTTGTCATTCTGTGCCCATCCTGGTCATTACACCTTGTCTCCTCTTGCTCAGTAGTTCCACGTGGGCATTCTTCAGCCCTCTCAAATGTGTACTTGGAGAGTACTGATGAGTATATGCCCAGGTGAAATTGGCTTTTGTGTCTTCTAATCCCACTTTTCTCCTTTAGGGTTTGAGAGAAAAGTGAAGTTCTGTTCATATCAAGTGGAGAGAGAGAGTAATTTGGGGTAGGAACAGAGCAGATGCATACTTGGTGCTTCTCCTGTGAGAGGAAGCAAAACATAACTTCTGTTAGAAGAGAGAGTAGAAGCCCCACCAATAGGTATTTTCTTAAGCCATTAAAACTCCTGAATTAGTGTACCGGCCTGGTAATGGAACGATGTATCAGTTTGGAGCATGCTGTGGTCTTGGGTTTAAATTGCAGTCTTTTAATGCTGTTTCGGAGTCTTCCACTGTAGTGGCCACCTGTGAACTTGGCAGCCTTTAGAGCATTGCCCAAAGTATCAGGACACCAAGTAAAACCTCTTTCTAACCGAAATTGAGATCGAGTATATCTTTGGCTGAGCAGTTCTAATCCCAGACTTGTCCAAGTCATTGAGGAAGTTCATGTCATGCCTGCTGGGGGGGTAATAATACAGTCAAAGGCGATTAAATTGAATTGAGGAAGTGAATGAAATTACTTTTTTTTTTTTTGGCCCCATATTATTTCTTTTTCAGGAATCCGGGGTTGGAATTTGATAACCATGAGTTTAGTATGTCAGTATCAAACCTGGGATGATAATAAGTTTGGAAAGGCAGTTTCTGCAGTGAAGAAAGGCAGACTATGGTTGCTTAAAGTTGAGCTTTTACATAGGAAAAGCTCTATTTTTTTATTCTCTCTTTTATTCTATTCTCTTGTATTCTCAAGGAGAGATCAGATAAGAGACCTAACAGGACAGGTTGTGGAGTACAGAAGTGGTGACAGAAGTGCAGGTAGAGTAGAAGACAGGTCTAAAGAGTTGTCCTGTCATCTCTTTCATTTCTTGGAAGAAAATGAGTTGCGGTTACTTGAAGTCTAGGTTCGGGTTTGCGATCATGAGTACTGATTATAGGAGCAGGTCATCAGGAGTGCTGGCGGCTGTGCAAGCAGGAGGGGGCCTGTCAGGCAGAGCGGGCTCCCCGGGGACTGGAGGATGGGTGTAGACTGAGGTTTGGAGCAGTGGGTATTGTGAACTCCAGCTCCCGGGAGTTTCCTTGTCGCTTGTTTGGGAATAGAACCTTTATGTGGTGTTGAGGAGCTCACGGTTCAGTAGAAGGTGCGTGCACGCACCACACACACACACACACACACACACACACACACACACACACACCCCACTCAGAATATTATTTCCTGGGATAAAGATAATGGGAGATTTAGGCAGGTGCTCTGGGCGTTGAAAGAAGAATGATTCACCAGTTCATTCTCCGTCACACCTAAGCTCTTTGTTAAGACCCTCGGGACACGGGTCCTTCTGCCAGTTGCTCAGCCCCGTTCTTCACTGTTCTCCAGCTGAGGCCTCCGCCACCATGTGGGCCACTCTCCTCACTGTCCCTCCTCTGGCCTCCCCCAGGCTCTTTCTCAGCTCCTCACTAACTTTCTCTCACCTCCCCCTGACAAATCCTCCCTTGAATTGTGGGAGTCGATTCATTTTTCTAAGAGCTTCCCAGAAACTCTGATGAGAGCCAGCCCTTACTCAGAGCATACCGTGTTCACAACGTGTCCGGTGTTCTGCGCGCATGCTCTTATAAGACGGGTGATGTTCAAATCACGACTGTCGCAGAGCCACTGGAGTGCGGGGCGAGGCTGCCTGCCTTCCTGGAGCTTATTCTTTAAGAAAAAAATTTTTTTTAAGTTTATTTATGTTTAGAGAGAGAGGGTGTGAGTGGGGGTGGGCAGATAGGGAGAGGGAGAGACAGAGAGAATCCCAAGGAGGCTTGGAGCCCGATGTGGGGCTTGAATTTGCGAACCATGAGGATGTGACCTGAGTTGAAATCAAGATTCAGACACTTAAACGACTGAACCAGCCAGGTGGCCCAGGAGGTTATTCTCTTAGTGCTGAATTGTAGAGGGTTACTGGGTAGAGCTGCACTTGGCACGGGAGGGGAGGTGCCCAGAGCCGCGTCTCGTTGCCATCTGCTCTATAAGGATATCAGCAGTTTTACAAAGGTCATGCTCTTCTGGTGGCACCGACCAGGGGACTGTCAGGCTGCCTGGTAGCAGCCCCATCCTTAACGCCCTCTTTTTATAGATTAAGAAACTAGTTTTAGAAATATAACCTGCCAGGAGCGCTTGAATGGCTCAGTTGGTTAAGCATCTCACATTGGCTTAGGTCTGAGTTCGAGTCTCGCATTGGGCTCTCTGCTGACAGCTTAGAGCCTGGATCCTGCTTTGGTTTCTGTGTCTGTGTCTCTTTCTGCCTCTTCCCCATTCACTCTGTGTCTGTCTGTCTGTCTGCCTCTCTCTCTAAAAGATAAACATTAAAAAAAAACCCCATAACCTGCCAAGGTGACAGCTAGTAAGCAAGAATTGGACCTTGAACCCAAACCTGTCTGATGTTAAAAAATGATCATGGGTTTGTGACCACCAGGCCACTTCACACAGCCGGTAGGTAGTCATTCAGAGTCTTGTGTTCACCATTTCCTCTGGATCTAGCCTATTTTGCGAGCTCGACGCCTGTCCGATGATAGCTGGCCGGGAGTCCTTGGGCCAGTGTATGTTTTACTGTATAAGAAGCCGCTAAACCTTTTTTTCAGGGTGACCACCCCACTTTATATTCTTCCCAGCAGTGTGTGAAAGTTCCAGTAGCCTACATCCTTACCAGCATTTAGTAGTGTCGGGTTTTCTTAGTGCAATTCTAATAGACGGATAGCAGTAGCTCACTGTGGTTTTACGGTGCATTTCCCTGGATTAAAAATGCTGAGCATTTTTTCACATGCTTGTTTGCCATCTGTAGATTTCCTTTGAAGTGTCTGTTTGGTTCTTTTGCCCGTGTTTTTAATTGGGCTGCTTGCTTTTTTGTTATGAGTACTTCTTTTTCCCCCTTTAGCAGAACTTCCTTTTCAGGGATTTGTTAATTGGGTTTTCAGTGCATTTGATATAAACACTTTATAAAGTGCTTCAAAGAAGATGCTCTAGGAGTGGTTGCCAAGGAAAACTAGGATGGACTTTGGTTCTGACCGGGGCAGGAGCGGTGAGGATGTGCTTTCCTCAGTGTGGTTTTGAAACAGAAGGACAGAAAAAACGGAGAGAGAGAGAGAAAAGAGCCAGAAAGCACAGGAGGGACTTTGATCTTCAGTCTCACAAGGAAAACAGGGATTCGTTTGGTTGCCAGTGGGAGCTGGGAGGGTTAGAAATGCCAAAGGGACGGTTTACTCTGAAAAAAGCGGTTGAACAACAAGAAGCCAAAGTGTCCATCCTTTTCTGCCCAGAACTGGGTGAGGCCGGACCAGTGAGAGGTTGCTACCACTGGGCAGCGAGGTCACATCATTTTGTAACCTAGAGTGAGCGGATACTGAATCCTTTAAGGAAGGGGAAGAATGCTTTAATTTCCCCCTAGCTAGTGACAATAGGTATGTATTTTCAGCATCTATACTGGTATGTTAATGTTTTTTTTCTTGAAACAAAACTAGATTTTTGTTTGGGTTTTATGTGAACTTCCGGGAAGGAATCTGTGCGGCTAAAGCACTTGCTGTCACCTGACCTGCAGACCCTGTGACATTGGAAAACTAGCCAGCGGTCTCGTCCTGGGGTTTCAAGGGCATCAGGGCTCTGGAGCCCAGCCCCAGCACGGTCTGCACGCTGTGGTGTGTGTATTCTTGGGGGTAGGGGATTACACGGCCTCTCTGAGGCTTGAGGAGAGCGTACGATCCCCGTGGCAGTGAGTCTGTGTTCCAGAGGCCATGTGTGTTGGCACAGTGGCTGTGGGGATGGCATTGCAAACACTCCTGGTCTCAGCTTGAAAACATTATGGCAGGAAGTCCTGCGTCAGGTGATACTTGAACATAGTGCGATTGAGTCCACAGTCTTTTCTGCTCTTGGAGGAGCACCTTTGATTCCCCGACTGACGTAATTAACTACTGGCCAAGAAAAAACTTTTTTCACGTATTAAAAGTACCCCAGATGATGTGTGTTCCTGATTATGTAGCTATCTTTATATGTATATAATACATATATATGTGCATATATACACTACATACATACATAATTATTATATAATAATATGTATATATACATTACATATATGTATACATATAAAAGCTATTTATACATACATATGAAAGCCATAGTGTTTAATAAAAAATAAACCCAGCTCCTCGGGTGGGCTGAATTTATGCACAGTACCATGCTCTATGTTGGAGCAGACAGAACAGGGTAAAACGTTGCTGGGAACGTAGGGCCCTCTAAGCACAGCAGGAAGCCTCAGAGCCACTCAGGCTGGGGTGGCCGGTGTTGGCTGTGCATGGATGGATGGGTAGTAGTTGATAGGCCACGAGGGGAGGAAGTGTCAGGAGAAGTCGTGCCTCACCTGGGGTATTCCTGCACAGGGGAAGAGATGTAAGCGGGATCGGAAATGCAGCATGGTTGAAATGCTGGTTTGGAAAACGAATCTGGTGGTGGGTGCCTAGGTGCGTCGTAGAGCAGAGAAGGGGCCGAAGGTCAGATGATTCTGCTGATTCATAGACTCTGGATTCGTGTATAAATTTTTGCTCCATTTCTTAAAAATAATTTTATAAATGTTCAGAAGGAAAGGTGTGCTTGGACTTCTTCTTAAGTAGAATTGTTAAAGAAAAAAATTTTTTTTTTGTTTTTAAACTACAAGGGGTGAACCCTGAATATGTTAAGGACCATAGTTACCGGGCACCATTAGGGAGCGGTGGGTTGAGAGGGGTGGTAACGAGAACAAAAAAGCAATCCGGAATTCAGAAGCAGCTGAGGATTGCAGGTGGCAAATGGTGTCGGTGGAAAGAGGCTGAGCGTTTATTCAGTACAAGGAGGTGTATGACCGTAACTGAACCCATTCCTTAGAGTACGGCCAAGGGCTGGCAGGAAAGACAGAAGCAGAACCATGAAAAGATTTTGGAGTGCGGTACCTATCTTCCACATTCCTCCTGGGGAAGAACAATATTGTTGGTTCTGTTAGCAACTGGGTTAGACGTTGCTGTGACTGTGACAATCTTGGCCTGACACGTTGGTGTCTAGAGCAACACTTTCCCAAGTTAAGGTGCTTCCCCTCCAGACTTGGAGAAGATATTCCCCTGGGATGCAAGAAACCAAAACAGTAGACATTCTGCTTACATTTACTTCTGTCTAAAGGTAGGAACTGTACTTTAGGTAAAAGTCAGTCTGCAGATTGCCTCGGTCCTTTCAGAGTATGAAGGTCAGCAGCCCCAGTTTTGAGAGAAGAGTGTGTGCTCATCAGCTGATGAGGGCAAAGGCGGCTGACTGTTACAAAGGTTTTTCTCCACCCAATTAAGTAGATTTCCTGATTACAGCATCTTCAGTAGCCAGAAAATCCTACAGCACATCACAGTGCCATGGGGAGTGATCCTTAAAATCTTTGGTACCACAGAAGCTAATGGGAGCAGATTACCTAAAGGAGTTGTTGAAAGTGGATTAGGAATTTTTCTTGTAAAGGCAGGCATTTTGGCCTTTTAAGTGACACTTGGCTATTGTATTGCTGCTCTGCAGATATTTTAAGACCTAGTACACACAATCCGCTTTCAAAGTAGAGATGATAAGTTAATGAATAAGGAAGTAAGTTTTCTCTTTTAATGATTGTGTGCTGCAGAGAGGACGTCTGTAAAATACGCGTGTGGACCCACTTGGATTGTTAAATGGTTATCATTAGGGAAAGCGGTAGCTGTGTTACGTAAACGCATTCTTTTATACTTGAAATTTTTCACCTAAAACCGTGCAAAGGAAGGGTTTCAAACCCCGTGAAGATTTTTGTCAAAATGGAACATTTTCCAATTAGTTTGCAAGGCCAGCTGACTGAAAGGGAAAATGGAAAGTTACTAATTTTAGTAAAGAAGCCTTTCAGTAATTAGCATAGGAGACTGAAACTGGAGAATTAAGACTTTAAGAACAGTTCAGCTGTTTGGACCCAGGTGTCTCTGTGAGGTGTCTTTTTAAAGTTAGATCAGATAGTGGAGGTAAATATTGAAATATACTGTCCCTAGAGAGTTTCAAAGGTTTGATTCTATCACAAAATGTAAAATGGAGATTTAGAAGGAAAAAAAACAACGAAATGAAACATTCGGTGGTAGAGTCATTGAAAGAAGTGTTTTCAGTGAAAACAAAAAGGATGAAGAATAGCAGAATTAATTTTGAATTTAATTTCGTCTGTATCTCTGCCTTCTAAATTTATAATTTTGAGTATGTGTTAAATGTGCCTATTAATGCAGTAGAGTGTGTGTATTGGGGGTTGGACTGAAGTTTTTTTTCCCCCTTCTGATAGGTATATGATTCTGAATTTTTTAAAATGTTTATTTATTAAAATTTTTTTAATGTTTTATTTATTTTTGAGAGAGAGAGAGTGTGACCAGGGGAGGGTTAGAGAGAGAGGGAGACACAGAATCTGAAGACAGGCTCTGAGCTGTCAGCACAGAGCCTGATGTGGGGCTCGAACCCACAAACCGTGAGATCATGACCTGAGCTGAAGCCAGATGCTCAATCGACTGAGCCACCCAGGTGCCCCTGTTTTGTTTATTTTTGAGAGAGAGAAAGAGAGAGACAGACAGACAGAGACAGTGTGAGTGGGGGAGGGGCGGAGAGCTTAGGGAGACACAGAATCTGAAGCAGGTTCCAGGCTGTGAGCTGTCAACGCAGAGCCTGATGCAGGGCTTGAACTCACGAACCAGGAAGTCATGACCTGAGTCGAAGTTTGGTGCTGAACCAATGGAGCCACCCAGGTGCCCCCGATATGGTACATGATTCTGAAAGTTGGGAGGCCTTTGGTCTGCAGAAGGAGATCTGGGATCTCTCTTACAAAATCATCCTGCTCTCCGTGGGGCTGGAGGATGTTTCGGGGATTGGACTCTCTCGCACCCTGGAATGCTAGCCCTGGTGGTGGGGGAGGAAGAAGGGCTGGCGGCATCTGTGGGAGACTGAGCAGGCCCTGCTCATTAGCAAGTTGGAAGGCAGGGCCTGGGTTGCGCTGTGGGGAGGGTGCGGTCCTACTGAAGGAGCAGGACCGTGTCCTGCTGGTGAGGACCTGGCACCCTAGAGCGCGGGAGGAAACGCCTGTAGGAGGCTCTCTGCCTGGCCTGTTTGGGTTTCCGTCTCTGGCAGCAATGGTTTTGATCATGAATTCTGTCTTCAGAGCAGCACTGTCTAGTAGTAATAGAATGTGTGCCCCATGTCTACTTCGAAATTTTCTTGTAGTTCTGTTAAAAGGTAAAACAGATGAAGCTTTTCAATAATATTTAACCCAAAACATCCAAAATACCATTTCATCATGTAATCAATATAAAATATTAATGAGATTTTTTTTCTCCCATGCTGAGTTTTAAAAATAACCATTTGGTTTATACTTACACCACCTCACTTGGGATTAATCATGTGTTCAGGGCTCAATGGCCAGCGCTGGTGTGGCATTTGAACATCAATCAGAAATGTTATGGTGAAGTTAGAAGAAACCTGGAGATCCTCTAGCTTGTGGGTTTGGAGGCCTGGCTGGCTTCAGGATTTTCTCCTACCCCCCCCCCCTTTTTTTTGAAAGTAAGCTCTATGCCCAGCATGGGGCTTGAACTCACAACCCCGAGATCAAGGGTTGGCATGCTCTGCTGACTGAGCCAGCCAGCCGCCTGTCCTACCTTATCCACCCTCCATTTTTTTTTTTTTTTTTTTTTTTTTTTTTTACCAGTTGGAGTTCTGTATGTTTTTAAAGTCTACATAATAGTTAAGGGATTTAAACACTTTTGGATAGCCAGCATGCAAGTGACTTGTCTGTGGCTTCTGGAATCTCCCATTTTATTCCAGATGAGGAGAGACTGAGAGGCTACCTTTTACCTTTTGACAAGGACTCAACGAAGAGAGATTGTCCTGCATATAAGGTCACAGAGATGATGTCTCTGAACCTATTTTGTCACCTGACTGGTGTCTAGGTGGTGTAGCAGAGCTTATGTTCAGGGGGAAAAGCCCTAGACTTGGAAAGAGCACTTGGCTTCAGGTTTCTGCTGTGTTCCACACCAGCTTTATCATCTGGGCAAATCCTTAGACTTCTTGGTAAGGTTTCCTCAGCTAGAAAGTGAGTGTGGTCATTTGACATGGTGTGACGGTCAAGTCTGAATTAAGGATGGGGGGAGGGGTGCCGGAAACATTGCTGTTAAAAACTCCAGAACTCTCTGAGAATGGAGAGGCAGTCCGGGGAGCTGTCCCATCCTAACTGGGGTGGTCCCTGTCCTTGCTGAGAGGGGGAATTTTCTAGATGGGCCTGTGAAATATTTGTACCATTCAGAGCTGGCTGTTGGGATGGATCAGTTGCTGGCTAGACTGTGCCCGGGTTCTCAAAGCTTGTGTTTCCAAGTTGTGCAACATGGGCAACGCTGCGGTGGGTTTGCAGCCTTGGCCTTGTGCATGGTGTGCAGTGGGGCCTGGACGTGCTGGGCTGGTGTCTTCTAGTAATACAGCAGTCGAGGGGCACCTGGGTGGGTCTGTTGTGAAGCATTCGATGCTCGATTTCTACTCACGGTATATAAGATCGAGCCCTGTGTTGGGATCATGCTGTTAGTGTGGAGCCTAGTTGGATTTCTGTTTCTCCCTCTTTCTCCCCTTCCCACACGCGTGCGTGTATGTACGCACTCTCTCTAAGTAATTAGACTTAAAAAAAAAAAAGGCAGTTGATTTCTGTTCCCACATCTTGCTCTTTCTGTTAGGCTTCCAACCATCTCAGTCCTAGAAAGCTATCAACTCTCCTCAGGAAATGTAGAACTCAAAGAATGAGACACGTATTTTCACTTCCTTTTTAAATGATACAATCTCTTTTCAGGTTTTACTTAAATATTGATCTGTGGCTTGCATACGCTGTTTGAATTTTAAACGTGTGTGTGTACAAAGCTTGGAGATCCAGTTTTACCCAAGTGATTGTTAGGGGTGCAGCCTGGTCACCTCCCTGTGTGACAGGCTGGTGAGGACTTGCATGCACTTTTCTGTCAAGAACCGTGGAACGTGCACCACGAACACAGCAGCTTTCCGGGTGTGCGGTGGAGGGCCGTGTTGTTGGAACACTGAGCCAGGGAATCACATGAGCTCTCCCATTCCAAAACTGGCTGATACGTGTATGTGTGGTATTTGGGGAACCATAAGGTGAAAAAGTTTCAGTAATGCTGATTCTTTGAAAGAGGTGTTTGCTAGTGTTCACTTCTGTGAACCATTTTAAATGTTTGTATCATCTAGCTAAAATTAAGTTAGGGTCTTTAAGCATATTTAAACATTGTTTCTCTAAGAATGAATGGGAAAATTTTGGGGAAATATAAGCAAAACCCACCTTATTGGAACCTGGGAGAAATGGGTTTAAAAAGATGTCAAATAGTTCATGTCTAGTATTATGTGAGAAAGTAAAAAACCTGATTTATTATTTGTCAAACCAGTTTTTTTAAAAAATTTTTTAAATGTTTATTTTTGAGAGACAGAGAAACAGAGCATGAGTCAGGGAGGGGTAGAGAAAGAGAGGAGACACATCCAAAGCACACTCCAGGCTCTAAGCTGTTGGCACAGAGCCCGATGTGGGGCTTGAGCTCACGAACTGTGATATTATGACCTGAGCAGAAGTCATAGGCTTAACCGACTGAGCCACCCAGGCACCCCTGTCAAACCAGTTTTTCAACAGTAAGCTTCTGTTGTCTTATGTGGAGCCAAGATACAGGACAAAACAGAAACGATGTGCTAAGGAAAATTAGTTTGTTGAGGAGATATTAATAATAAATGTCTTTCCCCCCCTAAATGTTATTTTAGAATATGGCTTTACAATCTGTTGTCTTGGATTCCATGGTTTTTTGGATTGCTTTTACTTTTGAAATTCCAGTCTCCTATTGAATTACTACCCCTCCTTCATTTTCTCCCTTACAGTTGGGCTAGAGGGACTAGGAGGAGGAAGTGGTACATGGTCTACTTTTTCAAGCCTGGGGCGGGGAGGAGAGTTGAGTGTAAGAGGCAGATGTCCCTTGGTGACATCAATGGGAAACCACCTTTGGTAGGATACTCATAAGAAAGCTCAAGTTATCTTTCATTAGGATTTAATCCTTGTCGTGTCCTGCCCCGGCTAGCAAATGGCCAAGCAGCTGAATCTTTGCCGCTTCCCACAAATCCTTATCTTTAGGATAGGCTAAGTTGTGCTGTAACTTAATGTATTTACATCACAGTTAAGTGTGGAACAAATAACTCCTCGCTGGGCCAACACTTCTCCAGTAGTGAATCAAAGGGCCCAGTGGATTCCATTTTGTGAATCCTCATCTTTCAGTTCTTCATTTCAGACTCTGAGTTGAGGAGAGAGTAGAGGAGAGCCAGAGAGGCAGGGAGGGAGAAAGAGAGAGAGAGCACTCTTAGAGATTCACATCCACTCTTTTTTCTTTTTTGATGATTTTTTTTTGGAGATATAATAATATGCCATACAATAGCTTGCCTGTGACGGGAAATTGAATATTTCACTCACATTCTCATGGGGAGAGCTTAGTGGTCCTAACCTAAATTTAAGGAAGGCTAAGAAATGGAGTCTCTCTATGGGTCCAGGAAGGAGAAAAACAAACACTGGCAAACATAGTACATTGTCACTGTTCCACTGAGTTTCTGTGACCTCCCCTTGACTCATGGGGTGCTCACTCTACCTTGGCCCACACGGATGGAAAAGCAGGCTGGTTGCCTTATAGCCTCCATCTCGATTCTGCCTAGTTGCTTGTTTCCTTCTCTCCTGTTCCATCAGGCACGGGGGAAGGGTGCAGACCCCTCAGTGCACTGTATATGCAGACGCCTGATTGGGGAAGAGTCGTCAGTCTCCCTGTGCAGTGGGAAATCCCAAATTCTATAAGAGATTCAATGTGACTGCCTTTCCTTGTTTGACTTTCAGGAAGACCCGATTCCCCACGAGACTGTGGACTTGCTTTCTCTCTTCTGTGTTCTTTTTCTCCTCTCCTTTACAGTTTGGGTTTGGAGTTGCAGGAGAGGAAGGTGTGCCTAGTTGATACCTCTTGCATAGGAGAGTGGGGTTTCCTTGATGGAAAATGAGAGGATTTTCTTTATAATTCCAGAAAATCATGAGTTACCATAGACACAGTTAAAAATTCTGAATCTCTTAAAATGATTTTTCTTCTGGGAATATCTACAGGGTGCTAAAATGTTTATTCAGTATATTTCAAAATTCCTTGTGTTATTGGCATGTTTTATTTCAGTGAGTTAATACAGAGTATGAATCACTAGGTAGTAAATTTGACACAGGTAGTTTGATTTGTTAATACTATACAAGCTTTATTTTGGAATAACTTGAGATTTACAGAAAAATTGCAAGGGTAATATAGGGACTTGCCTATATCTTTTACACTGGTGCTTAAGATGATTTAGTTTTGGGGCACCTGGGTGGCTCAGTCGGTTAAGTGTCTGACTTCAGTTGAAGTCATGATCTACAGTTTGTGGGTTCAAGCCCTGCACTGGGCTCTGCTGACAGCGCAGGGCCTGGAGCCTGCTTCGGATTCTGGGTCTCCTTGTCTCTCTACCCTTTTCCTGCTCCTGCTCTCTTTCTGTTTCTCAATAATAAATAAATGTTAACAATTTTTTAAAAATGATTTAAATTAGTTTTAATGTACTCACTAAGAGTTTCTTTTAATGTCCACATCTTGGACAGCCATGTTAAATTTGTCAAAACTAAGAAATTAACATTGGTATACTGCTGTTAACTAAAATATAGATTTTATTGTGATTTCAACACTTTTTCCACCAATGTCCTCTTTGTCTTCCAAATCTGGTCCAGGATACCGCTTTGCACTCAGTTGTCCTGTTTCCTCAATATCTATAATGTGTTCCAGTTTTTCATTCTTCTTTTGTTTTTTTTTTCTAAACCTTGACACTTCTGAAAGTATTCTGTAGTATGTCACCCAGTTTGGGTTTATCAGTGTTTTTTCTTTTAAAACTTTTTTTAAATTTTTACGTTTTTTATTTATTTTCGAGAGACAGAGAGTGTGAATAGGGAAGGGTCAGAGAGAGAGGGAGATACAGAATCTGAAGCAGGCTCCAGGCTCGGAGCTATCTGTCAGCACAGAGCCCAATGCAGGGCTTGAACCCATGAACCGTGAGATCATGACCTGAGCTGAAGCTGGTCACTTAACCAACTGAGCCACCCAGGTGCCCCTATCAGTGTTTTTTCAATGATGAGAAGGCCTTATGGATTTGGGAGGAAAATACTACAATGGTGAAGTGCCTTTCACATGTCTTCAAATGAGGAGGTGGATGGTAGGGACATGGTATCACTGGTGATAATAGTTTTGACCACTTGTTAAGGTGTGTCTCCAAGGTTTTTCTACTGGAAAATTATTTTCCCATTCCATCCTTTCTTACAGGGGTGGGGAATTAAGCTCACAAGGGGTGGGGAATTAAGATCTACCTCTGGGGGGGTAATCTTTGTATTTTATTTGGAATTTTTTTGTAAGGAGTACTTCTCCTGTCTCCCCTATTTATTGATTCAGTCCCTTATTTATATTAGTTTAGCTTGATGCTTATTTTATCCTTTAGGTTATATGATAATTATTGTTCAAATTATTCCACCTTTGGCCATTGAGAGCTCTTTCAGGTTGACTATTGGGTAAGAAGAAACCTAGGAATGTTTCTAATTACTTGACCCTGGATAAATAGGGACTTCTCCATTTCCTCAGTGGTAACTGTTACATGAGAAGCATGTTGTCTTTGTAGACCAATAATAACCATCTATAAGGAAGTATATAGGCATTTGGCAATGTTTATGAAAGTCATAAGCATTTAGTAATATAATTAGCAGTGTGAGCTATTTCAGAGACTAATTCCTGCAAAACACCATTGATAAAAGAGTCCCAGTGGCTTAGAGGAAATTAGAAAAAACCACCCTACCTTCTTTATTTTATAGATGAGAAATGAAAGCTTCCAAAGTTTAAGTGATTTGCCGACACAAAGCCAAGACTAAAACTCTCTTCCAGTGCCTTAGAAACTTAGTTCTTTCCACTGAATCAAGCTGTTAGTCTTTTCCTCTTGTTTTGTTTTTTTCAAAAATGAATACTCTGGAAAATTTTTCAGATATTGAAACATAGTTGCTGTGTAGTGACAAATATGCTGGAGGGAGAATGTTGCGTATTTTGCATGGGTATCTCAAGTCGATAGCTTGTACTAAGAGCACATTAAAAACAACTTGTTGAATTTCATATTTTGGTAATGTTTTCAGCATAGAAAACCAATGTTCCAGGTTTTTTGGATATACTTTGATGTCAGAATTTTAACTGGTACTAATTCAATTGCCCTGATTTTATTTTGAGCATGTCTGCTTTCGTATAAATGTAGCAGGAGAAAAAGCATTTCCTTTTATGCTCAGAAAGTGACATGGCATGCATGCATTGAAATGACAGTGCCCCAAGGAGAGGATGGAAAATGTGCGGTACCATCGCGTTAATTTTACCTGCAGTTAATTCAGAGGTAGGTGTTTATCTTATTTTCACAGCCATACACATTCACCGCCACTGGGTGTTATCCTTATGAGTGATTACCATTACATTAACTTGGTCTTCCAGGAGGGAAGGATGACGTGAATTTCATTTTGAACAGGCGCCATTGGCTAGTACAGCATTTAAGAAGTGTTTTGCCTATGCCTGTAAAAAGGTATACCATTATGTTGATGCATTTGCTATTTTGTGTCCTATTAAGTATAAAATGTGACCATATATTTTGGATTCCAGCGTCTTTTCTGGTTTGTTGAGCACACCGGTGCTTAAAACGATGATTTAAATTAGTTTTAATGTACTTGGGTGACCAAGCGTACAATGCTTTGAAGCCACTAGCAGAGAAAAAGAAGAGGGCTATTCCAGCCTTCCCCGCTAATGAGACCCATAAATCAACAGAATGAACATGGAAACTTCAGGGAGCCTTGAGATCTAATTTCAAACACCTTAAAGGGACTCCTTTTCTTGGGTTCAGACTTGCTGGGACCATAGTGCCTTAGGGTAATGGCTGAGCTGGAAAACCTGGGTATAAAGCAGAACATCTATAGGAAGAAAGCAGCTGGGCCACATACTCTGACTCTTAGCCTTCGGGTTGGACGGGCTTGGGGGTAGGAGGTCTGGGCCTGAAGAGGTGGAAGAGTTTTCGGTATTAGTATTCATGTTCCAAACATAGACCGTCTGAGAAATCCTAACATGACTGCAAGAGGGAGAGTATTTGCCTTTCAATGTAGTGTTAGGGTGTCCTTCTGAAGCTAACTCTGCTGTGATAAATTTGGAGCATAAATTTGTCTTGACTGAGACAAAGGGAAGGAGCGTCAACTTTAGAGAATACATTGGACGCTTCCCTAAAAGAACAAAGAAATGCCTTCTAGACTTCAGGTACATCTGCGGCAAATATGAAGACAAACTGTTTCTAGGCTTCTGGCACAGGACACTGGCCTTTCACTCTCTTCCTGAAAACAAAGAAAAAATAGGCAAGAGATGTTTGGAATAAGAGATCCAAGGTCTCTAGATGTTGTTGGTTCAGGCAGGGTCAGAAATTCTTAGCTGCTCTCTTGCAAGCTGACTCTGGACTGTATACATATGTCTGTTTGAAACTGCAGACTCCACTTCACCCTTGGACTAGTCAAGTCTACGTGCTGGTGCATGATGGGAAGAGAATTTAGGATTCCAAAGTGGTGTTAGAAGTGGGCTGAGAGGAAATGATAGTGTCCTAGGGATCCTTTTTGTTTAATTTCCCTCTTGAAGACTCCCTGGAATCCTAGAGCACACCAAGCTACTAGGACTATTTGCATACTGGGTGGGTTTCTATGGATTTTAATAATGTGCTGTCTTTGGTCATTCCTGGGAACCATTAAACTACAAGACGTAACAATTATTTTGCCATAAAAAAGTTTTTATTCTGTCAGGCAGAGAAGGACAGATACGATATGTTGTCATTCATAGGTCTAACAGGAGAAACCTAATAGGAGACCATGGGAGTGGGGAGGGCCAAAGAGGGAGGGGGGAGGGGAAGGGGGGTGATGGTCATAGAGAGGGGCACTTGTGGGGAAGAGTACTGGGTGTTATATGGAAACCAACTTGGTAATAAACTATATAAAAATAAAATAAAAGTTTTAATTTTGATCTGGGCTGTGTATAAATCATCTTAAGGGGTGTGTGTGTCCTACATACATAGGAACAGGACAGGGTTGAGAGTGGCTTTTAAATTGCTTGCACTGAATTTAAAATTCTAGATTTTTTGGGGATCAATCCATTTATGATGGCTAAAATTGAAATATTTGTGGTCAATAGAAGCAAAGCTATCAGAGAGAATGGATTATTTTCATACTCAAAAGAAAATTCAAAATCAGAAAGGCTTCTGGTTTTGAAATAAAAAGCATAATGCTTATATATTTTTTAAGACTCAGGTTTTATGGCTATTGGAATTTTCTTGATTGGCAGATTTCTTTTTTAACTAAAAATGACATTACTTAAAGTGTTTTTCTGAAATGGCTCATGTAGCCGTTGAAACAGAATTCATTGTAGGCTCTTGCTTGATTGTATCAAATTAGATCGTAGAACAGGAAGGATTCATTGCCTCGTCCTGAGATAGAGGAATGGAGGAACTGATGTTAGGGTGTGTTCCTTTCACTTAGGGGGATAATGAGGGATAAGGTGATCAAAGTGGTTATGGAATATAATTTAATCTGTTTTTATGAAAGACGTCACTTTCCCAACCGTGTATCTCATGGTGGTACTCACTGTGTATTCTTAAGTCCCTTTTGTTTACTTGATTGTTTTCAGATTTTACCCATAAACACTTACGCATGCATATTATTAACTAGAGCTCAGTATTTGCTTCTTGTTTTTTTGTGCATCCAGTTACATGTACTGAAATGAACAATTCTTACCTGGACCCTTTGAATTTTGAGAAAGGGACGCACTTGTGGAACCCAGACTCCATTGAGATGGAGAGCTTAACCTTATGGAAGAGTCCTGTCTGCCTTTTCTCACTCAGTCCTACCCTCTGCCCTAGAGACCTTGACTGTTGCGATCTTTTTGGTATAGGTTAGTTTTCCCCGTTCGCAAACTTCATATAAATGGATTTATACAGCATGCCCTCTTGGGTACAGTTTCTTTTACTCGCTCTGCTTTTTTGGAAATTCACTCATATTGCCATCTGAGTAAATGGTTCATGCCTATTTATTGTTGAGTAGTATTCCGGTGTAAAAATAAACCAGTTTGGTCCGCCATTCATCTGTTGATGGTTACCTAGGATGTTTCTAGTTTGGTGCTGCTGTGAATAAAGCTGCTCTGAACATCCTTGTGTTAGTCTTTTTGTGGACATATGCTTTCAATTCTTTTGGGTAAATACCTAGGAGTGGAATTTCTGTGTTGTAAGGTAGGCATATGCTTAGTTTTATAAGAAACTGTAATGATCTTTTTCCAAAGTGGTTTTACTATTTTACTCTCCTGCAGAGAAAGAAGGAACGTTCTGTTTGCTCCAAATATATGCCAACATATGGCATTGTCAGTCGTTTACATATTGATTTTTCTTTATGTTTTTAATTTGCATTTCCCTGATGACTAATGGTGGTGAATGACTTTTAACGTACACTTTGGCCATCTTGTGAAATGTCTGTTCAGTCTTTTGCATCCTCACTAATTGTTTTTTCTCTGAGTCGGAATTCTTTATCCTGGATACCAGTCTTTTCTGTCACACACACAATGTATTTTTTTTCTCCCAGTCTATGGCTAACCTATTAATTTTGTTTGTTGATAAGTAGGAGATAATTTTGACGCCTAATTTATCTGTTTTTACAGGGTTGATTTGTGCCATTTAAGAAATCTTTGCCTATTTCCAAATTGTATACTTTCCTTTGATTTCTTTAGAAGCAGTACAGTGGTTTTAAAAAATTTTTTACTATTTTTAAAATTTCAGTCTCTTGATGTTTATTGACTTGGGTCAATGTTGGCGTTTTACAGACCAGAATTAAAATAGTTTATTAATAATAATTAATAATTTTAGAGATAGACAAGACTTCTGAGATCATCCTGTTACCTACTAATGCCTCTTTCTGGAGGAGAAGGCTTACAGTTTTAATCTTTAAATTTGGGCCTGTGGTTGGAGTTAATATTTGTGTGTAGCACAAGGCAAGGGTCCACGTTCATTTTTCCCCCATACTGATAGCTGCTGGTTCTGGCATAAATTTTTGGAAATTTATTTCCCCGTTGGGGTGCATTTCATCAAAAATCAGTCAACTACATCTGTGTGAGTCTATTTGTAGTTTCTAGTCTATTTTATTGGTCTCTTTGTTGATTGTTCAGCCAGAACCACACTTGAGTGTGGTGGCTTCTTGAGTCCTGTAGCTTCAAAAATAAGTCTTCATATGACGTGTGGCAGCCTTCCAATTTTGCTCATTTTCAAGACTGCTTTTCTGATATTTGATATTTGCAGGATCTTCATATTCCTATATAAATTATAGAATCAGCTTGTCATTTTTTTTAAACAAAAGTCTGCATCGTCTTGAAGCTGGATTCTTTGGTGTTAACCAGATAAAACTGTTTTCGTGATAATACTGAGACATCCCTTGTGTTCACCCTCTCACTTTCTTTCACATGTACGGTAGCTGTGTGGTCTTGTAATCGATTGAGTGCGGAAGCAGGTAGGAAAATTCAGCTGCCTTCTGTTTTGCTAAACATGAAAGATACTGGCAAAAATAGAAAACAATGCAAATATTCTCAATTTTACACTTTTAGGAAGAATTTTCATAAAAAATTGTGTTAATGTCTAAGGAGTGTTAATTAAAATCTTTTTAATGTTTATTTATTTTTGAGAGAGAGACACAGAGAATGAGCAGGGGAAGGCAGAGAGAGAGGGAGACACAGAATCTGAAGCAGGCTCCAGGCTCTGAGCTAGGTGTCAGCACAGAGCCTGATGTGGGGCTCGAACTCACTAGGTGTGAGATCATGACCTGAGCCAAAGTCGGATGCCTAACCAACTGAGCCACCCAGGCGCCCCTAATGAGTGTTAATTTTAAAAGAACTGTTGTAACATAATTTTGTTTTAGATTTATCGTGCTAAATGTGACAGATGTCATCCATATAAATTAAAAGTTTTTGGATCCTCCATTGTTGTTAAGAGTGTCAAGGAGCCTTGAGAAAAAGAATTTGGAAAACTTGCTCCTATAGATCAAATTTGGGATAACTAACATGTTAACAACATTCATTCTTCAAATCTGTGAACATGGTATACCTTTACACTTTGTAGTTTTCAGTATAGACATTCAGAAACACTTTTTGGTAAGCGTGTCCTTAAGTATTGTATGCTTTGTGATGCTATGTAAATTTTCGGGTGGTTTGCTAACTTGTACAGATATGTTTGATGTATACTGGCTGACCTTGTACGCTGCACATTTGTGAAATTCAGATCTCAGTCTGGTAGTTCCGTGTCAAGAATTCTGAAGAGTTTCAGCTGTTTTCCTGGTTGTAGGCTTACTGTTTCGCCTCCCACAGTTTCGTGGACGCTGACAGAGGACATGAGAATCCTCAGAGACAAGGGACTTGATTATTCATGGCACATCAAGAAGCATGAACTTCATGTTTACATTTGCTCCCATAGCTCCTAAGTCCCAGAGGGCTGCTGACTTTGTGGATTTGTATCACAGGCCGGAAACCCTGAGCTCAGCAAACTCCCATTCTCTGCAAGGAGCTGCTAACAAATTTTGCTTAACCTCTGCCCCAGAGATACCTGTTTTTTTTTTTTTTCTTCATTTTCCTGGACAGCAAACAAATCTTTTTGCTCTGGAGGGGAGACATTGTCTTTGTTGTCCAAGGCTATGGACTTTCCAAACATCCTTGAAAAGATTATCCCCATCAAAAGCTGATTGAAGACCTGCAGAAACACAGCAATGGTTCCCCTTCTCATTACCACTGTTGGTTTTTTTTTTTCCTTCTGTTTGTCCTGATTCTACTCCTTAAACTTTACCTTTTATACAGAGGCTTAGCCTGATAGTTCCCCAGACCTTGTTTTGAGGTTCCACTTAACTACTTATTGGGGGCTTAAAATTTTCTAGCCTTGAGTTTATGGTTCTTGGATGCCTTAGTCCTGCTCTGCTTCCTCATTTCTCATACTCTCATCAGCAACCTTGACGCTCACCTTCACTCGAGGACTTTTCTTGAGGCAGTTCTTTTTCCTGCCATGTTGGTCTATCCCTTCTGCTTCTCCCAACCCTACCACTGTTATATAGATCCAAACATAGATCAAACCCTCCACTGTTCCGTATTTCCTCAACCTGTTCACTCTTCCCACGACCAATAACCTTTCTTCTAATCACCTGGGGCACGAATTAACAGCCGTACATCAATTGATACGTACACAATCAATTGCAGTTACTTAAATACAGAATGAGAGAATATCACTGTTCTAGAGAAAGACAGAGGTTAACTGTTTTATGTTTCTTTGACTAGACAACACTTGGTAGGGTGGCTTTCGATGCTAATTTTGTTCTCCCCAAAAATGTAGGAGAGCGTGAATTGATTGATTTCTATGCCTTGTGTGGTTTCCAGTGCCCAGTAGAATGTTGGGAACTTGGTAGATGCGTTAGTCATCAATTCAACAACTAAATATTTATAAATATTTTAACCTTAAGAATTAGTTCTAAAACTTAATCAGCTCTATGGGTAAAGTGATTTCATCTGTAGGGTATACAAAAGTAAAAATTCAAAAAATTTTAGTTGAATAATTCGCATACAATATTAGTTGCAGGTATACAACATGGTAATTTGGTTTTTATGTACATTACAAAATGACCAAAATTCTTAAGTTGCCAGTATTTTAAGCATGCATTTGAGGGAGAACAAAAGAGCAGGAAATTACAAATTGAATTAGAGCTGCAGTATTTTTGTTCTTTTTATTTGTACTGTTGAATGTATGTCACGTGAGGGAAGTCCATTCACCTACCTACTTTTGCCTTTAGTACCTTTAATAACAACGTCGTGTCTGCTTTCCAAAGTATAAACGCCCTGTAATAAGTACGGGCTGGGAAAATACTGGGCTAGGAGGCATGTTGTAATACAGACTGCTATTAAAAATTAATGGACTTACTCATAAGATCTTGGATCATCTGAAAAATGTGTGGAGGTTTTGGAGGGGGTTGTGAGTAGAGGGAGGGGCCTTTGTAAAGTTTTTAACTTTCAGGGGGACCAGAAATCAGAGTTTGGAAGACTAGCAATGTATTAATGGCTGACAGTGGCTTATGAGCTGTTCCTTGATCAGCTCTTGCATTGTTATCAGGGCTTCCTTCGTCCATTCATGTGCAGCTCCTGGAGAAATGTGGGTCCTCGGAAACCTTATCTTACTGGCAGCTTCCAAGGCCACCTTTGAAGAAGGCCAGTCTGTTCATAAAGATGGAAGGGGCCAGGAATGGGATGGAATAGGAATCAAATTGGATAAACACTTACGCCTCCTGCTCTCCACCTCCTGTATGCGTGGAGCAAGTACACGGGAAGGATGGAAATCATGGTTCTCCAAAGCCACGTGTCTCTGCATGCGGCCCACACCTGCCTTTCTTACCAGGAAAGGGTGACTGTGCTCTGCTGTTCTGTATTTGCTCTTAGCAGTTGTGGCTGCCTTGACGAGAGAGAATCCAGTTCGTCTCTCTAACCCGTGTCTGCCCATAGTAATCCTCAGTCTTAGTGAGAGATAATGACCTTCCCAGAGAGAAGGGCTGTGTTTGCTAAAGGACTTATTTTTTCTCTGGCCTCATTTGCTGTTTTCAGGCGCTCACTTCTGTGATGGCCCAGGTGCCTTACCTTGAACTGTTTGCAGCAGTGGTTAAGGATCAGACAGACTTGAATTCAAATTCTTGCTCTGATTTTTACCAGTAGTAGGACTGATGGGTGATCACGTAACCTGTCTGAACTTCAGTTTTCTGATTGAAGAATAATATGTACGTGGCGATGTCATGTAATAGGATTAAATGTAGAGCTCTGAGGTCATTTCCTGAGGCATCACTTGTCCATCCATAGATTGTGGTGATTACTATGGTACTATTATTATTATGATAATAATAATCATACTTGTAGTCAGGCAGCAGAGAATTTGTCATCTGAGACTTCTCTGAAGGTAAACGGACTTGACCTAGGCAAAAGTATGAAATGGGCAAGGCTTATCTGTGGCAACTCTAATTCCTCTCTTCTTCATTCTCCATTGACCTCTCCTTTCCTCCTTCCTGGGCCCAGTGGCAACCTGCTTTCTGACTGCCTTCCTCAAATGGAAAAGGTAAGAGTCTGATCATGGTATCGCTATGCCATTGGAATCAAATGTCATGTAAGTCAAAGATTGGCAATCCATGGCTAGCTGCCTTTGTTGGGCCCAGAAGCGAAGGTTTTTTGTTTTTGTTTTTTCTTTTAAATGTTGGAAACAAATCAAAAGAAGAATAATTTGTGACACATAATGTATGAAAGCGGATTTCAGTGCCATGAGTCAGGTTGTACTGGAGCACAGCCCTGCTCAGTTGTTGACGTATTGTCTACAGCTGCTTTCTCCATACACCGGCAAGGTTGAGTTGCGATGCAGGCCATACAGAGCTCCTGTGTCACTTTGCACTGCTGTTTGGCGTGCTTCGAATCCCGGTGGCGCAGGTGTAACTTGACAGTATTTTGAGTGCCACGTATATGCCTCTGTAGCCCTCTCACCCCCTTGTTGGTGGAGATGGCAAAGCACTGTGTTTATTATGTGATGAGACAGCTCCTTTAGCAGATCAGGCACCCAGCACGCCGTATGGACAGCGGAGTGGTGGTGAAAACTTAGAATATAGAACCAAATATCCCATTATGGTTTCTCTCCCTGACCCCTAAAATTAAGTGAGGCTGCCCCCAAAATATGTTTTCAAGTGGCTTGTTAGCCCGGTCAGAAGAGCTAACTGTCATTGGTGAATTAATGCAATCATGTCTCATCACCGCAGTTGAAGAAACAGGTTAAGAGAAAACAAAGTTACTCAAACTTAGTATTCTTTCAACAAGAGCCACGGTTCTAGATTCCTGGGCTCGATGTCAGTAGTCAAGCAACGAGGCAGATGGTTTTCCTTGGCTCTTGATGGGTCCACAAATACTAACTCTGCTCAGTTGTTGATGAGATGCATCGATGTAGAGTTCGAAGTGATAAAAGAGTTAGTGCTCTTGAAGAGTCTGTGCAAAACAGCTTCATACAGGAGGGAATATTCCCAAAGAAACAAAACACAAATCCTACTCCAGAGTGTACTAGATTCAGCCTGGCTAGTGACTGGTGATAACAATGTGTGGCTCAGGGGTGCCTGGCTGGCTCAGTGAGTAGAGCATGTGACTCTGGACCCCAAGGTTATGTGTTTGAGTCTCATGTCGGGTATGGATATTAGTTCAAAATTGTAAAAACAAAATGTGTGGATCAGAAAAAGGCTTCGTGGGATAAATTTACAAAGCTTGTGAAAATACAGGGTGTTGAGAGTCTGTGGCTACTGGTTTTATCACTGAGTGCTTTGGAAGTACTTGAATTTGTCTTCTGGTATTGAATAAGCATCAGTGGTAGACTTACTTTATTCTCTTAAGTTAGTGACTTCTGTGGATTTTTGTCAGAAGTAAAAACTGAATATCCCGATTTGACCTACCACACAGCACTTGGATGGCTTTGCTCTGGTAAAAGTGTATGTGTTTTTTGTGAAGTTTTAAACTTGAGGGCCAAGATGAAAATTATTCTGAACAGAAAGTGCTGCCTTTAGCCACTAATAGCAAACACGGAGCAGCTTTGGAAATTAGCTTTTGTTTCAGACTTGATAATGAGGTAACATAGAACTACCACTCAGAACAGTGCTTCTACGTGAAACTTAATACTGAAGTAGTTTATTTAGACAACAGACACTGCGAATCACTAGAATATCAAGTTGTTTCATGTCCTTCCTTTGTTGTCAAGTTAAGAAATGGGATCTCTCTTCTCAAACCAGTTGGTAGTAGTTAATTTTTCTTAGCTCAGATGAAATACTAGCATTGCTTTTCAGACCTCAGTGCAAGTAGAGGAAATTTCCCTATGTCAGAATCCATTTAACTGTGAAAATGAGGAGCTTTCACCTAATTTCAGTGGGAATCTGCAATCTGACATCCTAAAAGGAAAATATCAGGTGAAGAATTTAATATAATTTCTTAGAATGCCATCCATGTGCTGAAGATAGGTAATTAAAATCACACTCCGGGATTAGTATTACATATTTGCATGAAAAGAAATTTGGGAGATGAAATTTGTATGTAAAATGGCGTTACAGAGCCGTATTAACAGGTCAACATTTGCAATTGATTTTGGTGACAGAGTGCTAACTTTGAACCCCAGAAAAGCAAATTATCATCTCTCCAAATGGAATATCATTCTTCACAGTAGGAGGCTTGTATGACAAATAATTGTATTTTATAATGTTTTGAATTTCGTCACTATAAAATGAGTGGGACACTTCTTTTTTAAGCATCCGTATAATATCCTTGACATTCCCTCTTGGCCCACAGAGACTAACAGTTTACTCGTGTGGCCCTAAGCTGAAAAATCTGCTAACCTCTCATTTATATGTGTCTGTTTCTTCTGTATGCACATTTAGGCTATGAATGCTTTTGTGTCCTGATAAAGGCCGATGTCAGAAACCAATAGAGGTAAGGGAGGTTTTGTTCTTTTGCTCTAGAGGCTAAGGTTACTTAGACTTTACTCGTGTCCTTATGTGCTATTAGGTTGTCTCACAGAGGACAGAGCACAAAACAGAGCAAGGGGTTCCCTCTCCTGGTCCCTGTTAGGTGTCCTTCTCCACTGAGCGATGGCCCCCTTCAAGGCCTCGTTTCTGAGAGCTTGGAATGAGGAGGGGGCGGGCTCTGGCTCCGGGTACTGATTCCTCTCCACTCCACCTTTGGCTCCCAGCCGAGTCTGCCTCTCTTCCTCCTTGTGTTCAAGGAAACACGTCTCTGGTCTCTCAGAGGTAAAGCACCCATTCCTACTATTCCCTGTGGGTCATGCATTTTGGTCTGGAAGATTTCCTTGATGGCCTGGACTCTTTGAGCCATCTACTCCAGAGTTGCTGCTGTTCCTCAGAGCTTTCCTGGGAAGAAGAGGGGAGAGGAAGGGGGTAACAGCGACCCTGCTCCCTTTGACACCCCTGGTGAGCGTGAATGTGTGTGCGTACCTGTGCATGTACACATGTGCATCGTCTGCAAGTCCTGGGTCGGGATTTTTCCAAGCCTTGCAGACGTAGGAACCCCTAGCACAGGCACCTGCTCACAGACCAGTGTCTTGCTCACAAACAAATCAGATTAGGGATGACTACGGTGGAGCTTTAGTGTTTTCCTCTGTTTTCTCTTTTCCTCTTTCCTGTCCCCAGAGGCCAATTGCTATTACTCTTCTGTGCGTTTTTAACTTATCTGGGTTATTTATGGGGGGTGGGTGGGTGTAGCACTCATGACGGACTGAGAATGTCACACACTCCTCCACAGTGCTGGGTACAGCCCACAATCCAAAGGAAGCTCTTTGAGACCTTGGTCTATTGATCATGTTGAAAGTGAGCATAGCATGTGGGAAAATGACTCAGCGGTGTGACTTCACCATTGCCCTTATTTTAAACTTCTTACAGGGAAAGCATAACCTAGTTCTGACAAAGATTTTCAGCCCGGGCCGGACTTGCCTTTGACTAAGCGATGTGTCACATTCTCTCTGCCGGAAACTCACATTCTTCACACCAGTCATCATGGTCCTGGCAAGAAACCTCTTGGAGAGGTGTTGGTATTTGGTAGATTTATTTTTTTTTCCAGCTGCCCGCAAAAAACAAACTCAGAAATATCTTTTTTTTTTTTTTCCTTCTGAAAAGTTGGTTGGGATAGTCCGTCATTGCTCCATCTGGAGATGTTGTTCTGCCAGTGATGGTCTGCTTAGGGCCATGGCAAGGTGACTGTGGCCCTACGTGAAGGGTAAAACAAACTGGGGCAGCGTGCCTGTCTGGGAAGGTGAAACCTCAGAGCTGACGTTAGGCGGCGGGTGGCTAGCCATGGCTGGTGGCCATGGGCCCTCACTTCAAGTGTGGCTGGGATTCGCTTAAAGAAGCCCTTTAAGTCATGCCTGCCCAGTTTGCTCCCTGAAGTGGATACTTTCTGACTGTTGCATGATTTTTGTGCCAAGAGAATGCCCGGCCTTGCTAGCCACACTGAGAGCTTCCCAGCCCACAGTGGGAACTTCCCAGAAGCCCAAGGACCACACCTAATTTACAAGAAAAGGAGCTCCTGCTCCATTCTTCCTTCTTTACAGCTTATGGAAGAGGCATGTTCGAACAGACTCCGGCACTGCTGGTGTGTAGATGCTGTGCAAGGAGCCCCTTGAAGGTGGGGGCCTTGCTCCTGTGTTTGTCCCTGGGGTCAGCTCACAGCAGACCCTGGTAGAGAAGGCAGTGTGGTGTGGGGGAACCAGATCAGCATTCCAGGTTGGCCAGTAGCTGTAAGATCCCAGACTGTTCATATCTCCGGGTGTCTCCTTGTTACTTAATTGCTAGGTTGAGTGAGAAGCTGTCTAATGCAGTGCTTCTCATCCTTGCTATGCGTCTGAAACACCTGTGGGCTCTAGCCTGTGAATACACATGATTGGGGTCACCTCTGAGGTGAGTTCAATAGGTCTGGGTAGAGCCTGGGGTGTGAATGTCTTTCCAGGATTCTTTAGGGCAGGTTTGAGGACCACTGCCGGTAGTCACATCTGTCCATTATGAATATATTAAAGAACTAACTAGATAGGTAATAGAAGCAAAGGTGACCAGTTAAAGATACTTCAAGTGAGATGTGTTAACATGTCCTAAGTAGGACCTTCGGGCAGGCTTTAATACTACTGAAATTGGAGTGAGGTGACATAGAATGCATTTGGCATTTAGAGAAACCTCAGGATTGTCTTGTGCTCTGGCATGTGGAGCATCCCATTCTGAGTGACAGAGAAGAAAGCTGAGGCCAGGGGACCGGGAAGATGGACTAACGCTTAGGGACAATAGCAAAAGAGATGGCAGATGGGTGCCTGAGCACAGGCTTGGAATTTCTGGTTTCTGTTAAGGCCGAAGGTGGTCCTTACACTCTTGATTTTCAGATCACTGGGTTAGACACTGAGGAGTGTTCCTACACAGTCTCATGAAACTCTGTTTAATACAGTGTGTTCTGTCTTCTTGTGTGCTGGGCTCTACATGCTGGAGGTTCTCAGAAGATGAGAAGCTCCAAAGAGGGAGACACAATTATGAAGTAACTAGAATGCTGTTTGCTAAGTGGAAGTCATCCGTGAGTACGCAGGAATAGTTTTGGGAGTGTGAAGTGATCAGGGAGGGCTTCACAGAAGAAGCGACGCCAGCGTTGACTTGGCAGCCTGGGGCGGGTGGATGTGTATGGTGGAAGAAACAGGGTCGAGGGGGGCCCAGGTGCAGCCGCATGACCCAGCGAGCTGAGCTCCAGGGATGTTACTTGCTTGTGAAGTAGACGGAGCATCAGAAGACCAGGCTCATCTTCAAGGACTTAGAGTTCCAGACTGGGGGACTGGAGTTTCATATCCTGGATTTTTGAAATCTTGTAAGTGGGAGACGGCCAAAGTTAGTCTGCTGTTTAGAGAGGTCAAGGCAACTAACTAGACAGTGGTGGGCTGATGTCAAATTGGCAAAGCTTGGTAAGTGAGTGTTGAGAGTAAGGGAGAGGAAGACTCAAGGCTGTTTCTTAGGATTTTGGCTTGAGTGATAAAGGGAAGGTCTCGACACCGTTTGACATACACATTGCAGGGAGCAGAAAGCAGAGGTGTTGGCTGTGAGTTTGATGTGGTGTGTGGACCTTTAGACAAAAAGATCTGGTGGGCGTTGGAGAAGGATCTGTGCTCAAAATAATAAATTGAGTGATCAATGTGAAGTTAATTTCATGGAAAATAATAAAATTGTTCTACCTGTGGCAAGTGGAAGAACCAAGAAACACCTAAGTCTGTATTAGTAGCTATTGCTGTACAGCACAGTTTCCCAAATGATGTCATTGAGTGACTTAAAACCACAAGCATCAATTATCTCATCGTCTTTGTAGGCCAGGATTCCAGGTGCAGCTTCCCTGGGAGTCTCTGTTTCAAGATCTTGTAAGGCTGTAGCTAAGTTATTGGTGGGAGCCGTGGTCTTACCTGAAGGATTGACTTGGGACAGGATATGCTTCCACGGTCACTCAAGTGGTTTGGGCTAGGTCTCGATTTCTTGCTGGCCTTTGGTTTATGCTCACTTGCGTTTCACCACTTGGGCTTCTCTGTACAGCATCACACAACATGGTGGGTGGCCGGCTTCCCTTAGAGGGGGCAAGAGTGTGGGCGAGATGGAAGCTACAGTCTTTGACAACCTAATCGCAGAATTAGAAGTGACCTCACTTTGCCATAATCACTAGAAATGAGTCACTTGGTCTGCCTCACACTCCAGGGCAGTGGATTACTCAAGAGCCTGAATCTCAGGACATGGGGACCATCTTAGAGGCTGCCCATCACGGTGGGTCTGTGTCATGTGCAGTGGGCACATGCCCGCGCAGTCCTCCTTAACTGCATGTCACTGCTGTGCCCTTAGCCTTGGATGGTAATCTCAGAAGTGACCAGTGGGAGTTGACTGAACGCTGTGTTCATTGCTGCATTTAAATAAGAAATGGCTCCTTTTAATAGTTTTCCGGTGGGGCAAAGTCGGGGTGTTATGAGAACTGCCATGCTTTTTGAGGAAACAACGTTTGTTGTTCCTGATACTGCCTTTTTATTTTTTTATTAACTGGTTTTGGAAGTTTGGTTATAATAAAATCGGATAGAATCTCCGAATTTGCTCCAAAACATCAGTTTTCCATTTTAGCTGAGTTCAGTGTTTCAAGAAGGATCTATGAAAGTTGTGGGGAGCGTGCAGAGTGATACACCAGTTATTGTGGCCGCGGATTCCATTACGTTTTGGTGATTGAGAAGTAATGGAGGGTGTATTTTCCTGTTGTGAGCTGAAGTCAAGAGGTAGATGGTCTGCGGCTGGTGACTGAGGCAGCAACTATGTTTGATTCCATAGAATTTTAAAAAGTAAGTTTAACACACAGGATGTTGTTCTGAACTAAATATTTAGATAAGTTGGAACTTCGTTAACATACGGATTTTCCCAGCTAACTGCAAACCTGGTCCAATTAGCCCACAGGCCGCCATGATTTCTTTTCCTTTCCTTTCCTTTTTCTTTCAGTTTTTTTTTTTTTCTGTACCACTCATCACCAGTCTCCTTTTCATGATAACTTCTTCCTGTAACAGCTTCTCTTGATTCAGTTATTTCCTCTCAGCTCTGCAAAAAGTGGAGATAGAGGAGTGAGTCTGCCCTCAGGAATGTAAAAGGGTGTTGTGGGAATAGAGTTTGAAGTAAGAGGAAGGGAAACTGGTGAGAGTGGACTTCTGAGCATCCCTAAAATCTCTGAAACACCTGCAATTCTCTTTCCTTAGGAGGCTGCCACTGCACACAGAATGGCTTAGGATGTCCAATATTCCCCTGGATTCAAATAATGTGAACTATCCCCGCATGGCAGGTTTTCAGTGACCTGTGGGTAATTGAGATTTGATCTATGAATGATTAGAAAATATTTGGGGGATCAAACTTCCTAAACAGTGAGCACTGAGTATGTTCTGATTTCTTATTAAGTTGGCATTGTGATTTTTAAACTTCAGAATTTGAAATGCGGTAAGGTTGCTAGCATAATTTAAAATAATGATCTTGAGAAATCTGCAAGAAGCATTTATTTGTTAAAGAAAAAGGAAAGTCCATATAATATCAAAAGACTTGACATTATTCAACTATGAGAGTTATCCTGGAATTATGGTCATGAAAAATTCCTTCCTACCTTCTTGGCAAGACGCAAGAATGATGGACTGTAAAATTGTACCTTTATAGTAGCCTGAGGTGTCTTTGAACCAACATTTGACTTTGAAGTTACCCAGCTGCCTGTTACCAATTTACCTGTTTTACTGGGTGTTATTTTTTTTTTCAACGGGGGGGGCCATTAAATTTAATACTCTAGGCAAGTGATTTAATGCATATTGCTTAGAATATGATGGTATTCTGATAAAAAGTCATTTCCAGGTGTTTCAAGTGAAATGCTTTAGCAAACATCCTTCAAAGGGCCATTTTTTAAAAAACTAATTAATATAGTGTGCTTGCTTATTTTTCTAGACACTGGGCCTTTTTTTTCTAGGTTATTATATTAGTAGAGTTAAGTGACCAAAGTTTTCTAATTTCTTAGTAATAAATTAAACCTCTTTCACCTGTTGAAATGACTGCTTGTCTTCTATGCCAGTGCACTACCAGCGAAAAAGGAGTATCTGTTTGGGGTTGTCAGTATTTTGAGCGGGAGTGGTTGGGAGAGACTTGTGTGCCTTCCCCTCTGGCGGTGAAGGTAAACTGGTAGAGGTAGGGAGGTGGTGTCACCCCCTGTTATTTAGGAAACGTTAGCTGTGAATTTCTCTCTTTTCAGGTTTGTTTATTTATTATTTAGTAATATTTATTATTAACTAATTTTGAGAGAGATCAAGAGATAGTACAAGCAGGGAAGGGGAAGAGAGAGAGAGGGAGAGAGAGAATCCCAAGCAGGTTCCACACTGTCAGCGCAGAGCCCGATGCCAGCCTCCATCTCACGAACCGTGAAGTCACGACCTGAGCCAAAACCAAGAGTCAGACGCTTAACTGACTGAGCCACCCAGGCGCTCCTAAGCTGTGCATTTTAGGGGGACGCAGCCATGACTCAAGGTGACGTGGTTAAGTGATGTTCCATACACACTTTGTAAATCAGTGGCCAGACCACAGTTTTTTACCCACTGGGAAAGTTGTTGCATTGCTAGATTAAAGTTCTTTTCTTGAGCTCAACTTTACTTGTACTCCAAAGAATTACTAAGGGTAGTTCAAGGCTTCTTCCCTTTGTTCATTTGCTTATGGGAAAGCGTTAGTCATACTCTCACATTTGATTTAAAAACAAAAATGCTCAAAGATAATATTGCTTTCCAAATCTGTTAAAATTACAGTACAGGTAATCCTGATACATTGTGTTCTGTTTTGAACCTGGTTACGTTTTGGCGGATGTGGGCAGTGAGGCAGTTGGGTAACCATTCACTGGCAAAGAAGACCCAGCAGGAAGTGAAGCTGATGAATTTGCTGCTGTCCATCTTAAGGTTGAGTGGCTTGCAGCCTGTTCATCTGGGTAGGGATGTGCACTATGCACTAGCAAATATATGATGCTTAGAAGGAGGACACATCTAGATGTATAATGTTTGGAATGTTATACGTAACTGAATACTTGGGATCATCGAGACTGCTCATTCATCATGAAATGTGATCACCGCTATTGTCACACCATGAACTTGGTGTCAATCATATGACTAATATTAAGTGATAGTAAGTGGTGGGAACATAACCAACATCTCTCTCAAGGAAATGGAAAGACTGCATTTTTTGACCTTACAGACACTTTCTAGGGCAGAGACAATAGACATGAGGTGACACAACCATGCTCCTGGCACAGGCTTGCTGATCTTTATTTCGAAGTGATTAGACCTTGCCTAAAATGAACCATGCTTTTAGAGAGGATGAAGAGGGATACTGGTAATATGACCAGAAGCACTGATATTAAAGCCATGCTCATTATTTTCCATGTTTGTTTATTTTGAGAGAGAGAGAGGGAGGGAGGGAATGAATGCACACATGCACATGAGTGGGGGTGGACAGGGAGAGAGAAAAAGAGAGTCTCAAGCAGGCTCTGTGCTATTGGCACGGAGCCCACTGTGGGGCTTGAACCCCCGAACCATGAAGATCATGACCTGAGCCGAAGTCGGACGCTCAACCGAATGAGCCACCCAGGTGCCGGAGCATGAGTTTATTTTCATCAAAGTTTTAATATTTTCAAAAATAGAAATTTAAAAAGTAGTTAATCACTGAGTGGACTATACAGTTGGCCTAGAGTAGCATGGGTCTGAAATACACAAGTCTACGTAGGGTTTTTTTGAATACATACAGTAGTACAGTACTGTAAATGTATTTCATCATTTTTGGGTAACATTTTATTTTCTCTGGCTTCCTTCATTGGAAGGATACAGTATATAATACACATAACATACAAAATATATGTTAACTGATCTTGGTAAGGCTTCCATCCACAGTAGGCTATTAGTAGTTAAGTTTTTGGTGAGTCCAAAGTTCCATGCAGGTTTTTTTGACTGCTCTGGGGATGAGTGGCCTAAGTTTCAGTGCTTTTCAGGGTCTGTTGTGCATATAATCAATTCAGCAAGGTGAGTAATTTGCCCTCCTGTGGTATTGGCATGAAATCACGTTGTCATTTTCCTGGTTATTTTGTCTTTGCCATGTGTATGCTCTGAGTAGTATTAGAATAATCAACATTATTTCAGCCCTTACTTGGTATCTGGTGCAGGAGATACAAAAATGAACGTGAGGGTCTCGGTCCTGAGGGATTCTGGTGCAGGACACGGATGAGTAAACCATAATCACAGGTCAGTACAGTATGTGCTGTGATGGAGATGATCACAGGCAATGTAATGCGAGCATAAATGTAGGTAAAGGAGGCGTTGTGTTGCACTAGAACAGTGTAAACAGTGGGTGGGAAAATGGTGATTCATTTAATCATACTGATCTGGCATCTTAAATTGATCACATCTTAAATTAAGGAAATCAGGCCATTTAGAGAATAAAACTGTTTGCATAGTATGTCAGGAAATCCAATGTTAATAGAGAGGATAGGAGTCGGATGAGTAAGTGGTGGTCATTCAGAACCCTTCCCATTTCCACCACGTGATAAAAACCTTAATCTTGAGTGAGGTTTGTGATAGTAATAGAAACATGCCCTTTGTGAATATCTGACTGAATTATAATCCCTCCCCCTTTTTTCTGAAATGTCCAAGTGCACTCTGGTTCTAACAGCCTTGCCCCTCCCACTTCTAGTCCGAGGTCTCTCTACAGGCAACCAGGCTGTCCTAGACCACTGGCGCCACCTAGGGTCTGTCACAGGGACTGCGTGGTCTCCGCCCTCTTCACTGTGAGCTCTTCTCTTTTGCTTTAACCACTTGTGGTGCAGTTAATTTTCCACCTGACTGCCTTTTTTTCATATGTTCTTTTAAATCCGCATGGTTCTTTTTCTTTCTTTTTTTTGACCTGCTACCCTTTCTTTCTGTTGTGAATGTAGACCAAAGAAGTCTTGTCATGACTAGCAACAATAAGGATCCTAATAGTAATAATACAAACAGTACTGCTACATCAGGGAGAAGACAGGCCAAGTTTCGAAGTAGAACTTATGTCTGCATTTGCTTAAGCCCTTGAAAAAATCCCTGAAGTTCTGTTGAAAACCTCCGCATCTTTCTGTTTGTCCATCATCCACTTAAAGTTCTTCTTTTGATAATATTTGTGGTCAAGATATAGATTCTAATTCCTATTTTAACATAAAATCTAATAATGTAAATGTAAAGGGTTTTTTAAAGATTTTATGTTAAAATAGGAATTAGAATCTATATCTTGACCACGTTTTAGGAGTATTTTGTTTCATTTAACTGAAATTAACCCTTGAAAGCAGTCAATTCTTTTTATTCATCTCTTTCTTTCTTCAGTGAGTAGTTATTGAGCACTATATCTGTTATACAGCCCTGGTATCTCAGCTAAGAAGGATGTGCCTTTACGGATTTTGTTCTGGGTCAAAGCTTATCCATGGTGCATACACACACATACATCTACTCAATATTCGTAATATACATGCTTAACACATGCTATATATATACATGCATATGCATGTGCAGTAATACTGAGCCAGCAGTTGAAGGATGGGTAAGAATAAGTGGATGAAAATGCGGGAAGGGCATTCAAAGTGGGAGGACTATCACGGTCCTATGCACTGAACAAGGCATCTCAGGGTGTGTAATGTCCAAAGGACTTGATGTTGCCATGCTGGGGGCAGTTGGAAGGGTGGCAGAGTAGGAGTGCATCTGAGTTTAATGTTATCTGTGGTGAAAGTATTACTAATTATAACTGTACTTTTTTTTTAATGTTGTATTTCTTTTTGAGAGAGAGAGAGGTGAGTGGGAGAGGGGCAGAGACCGAGGCAGGCACAGAATCCGAAGCAGGCTCCAGGCTCTGAGCTGTCAGCACACAGCCTGACACAGGGCTCAAACTCACACACCACGAGATCATGACCTGAGCTGAAGTTGGAAACTCAACTGACTGAGCCACCCAGGCACCCCTCTCCACTTACTTTTCAAGCTGGTCTCTGTGCTCTGGAAGCATCGCTTTGGCCCGCGTTGTGGTCTCCCTGCCCTGTGACATGAACCCGTTTTTCTCCGGGTATATACCCCTTTCCTCTCCATTCAGCCTCAGTCCTTATGTTCATCAACTTGGGAGAGGGATGTGGCTAGGAAACAGCGGAATTACCCTGCAAATGTTCCTGGTTCTGGAATCTTAGATTTGCCGGGTGGTTATGGGCATCTGGTCCTCATTGTTGGCTCATATAATTTATTGCAGAAACATGAAACATCTTAGTCCTAACGGCCCTCCAGTTCTCTTTGGCATGGGGGGATCTTTGTGAGGCTGCTCAGGGCTGAGACCCACCACCATGCTCTTCCTTTCCCTCCCCAGAAGCTCTGAATCCTGAAACCAACTTTTCTACCTCCCGCCTGATGAAGTCTCCTTCTAGTTTCTGGAAACACCCTCTTTGGTAGTTGTGGCTGGGTTACATGCTCTATGCACGAGAGCCATCTTTCCATCTGTGGGCTTAGGCTTGCTTTTTCCTAGCCACATCCCTTTCCCAAGATGATGAACATAAGGACCTAGCGTGAATGGGGGAGACAGGAGGGATATACCAGGAGAAAAACTAATTCAAGTGACAAAATATTCATTGTCTCCCCCCCACCCCCCACCCCCACAGTAGAGGGGTCTCAATATTGAGAGAGGCTTAGAAATGTACTAGAGCCTGGATTTCCCTGGAGGAAGATAATAGGAAGCCCACATGACACAGATCAGGGTTGTGCTTTAGGAAGATTCACCTGATGGCGGTGTCGGCCAATGGGAGAAGGAGGGGTCCGGGTATTCAGGGACTTGGTTTCTGCAGTGACCAAGGTAGTTGTGATTTCTTGTGCCCCAGTTAATATCCCTAAGGAAGCACAGCTCAGGTCCTGCGGGCCTCAGCTAAGGCTGTAGTTCCTGGAGCTTTCTCAGAAAGGGGTTGTATTAACTCTAATCTGTGTGTGACCTTAAGGCAGGGCTGTTGTATTGCAGAATGTCACCATTTGAATGGGGAACTTGAACAAGGTCAAGAAACAGTCACTGAAAAAGGAAGTTCCATAAGGTTACTGATGAAGGAAATGGTTGTTGACCTGACCTCCTGATGCACTGTAAAATGGAGGAAGCTGACATTCCTAATGGGCTGCTTGACCTGACAGGGGATTTGATGCTGAGACAGAGGAAACTCCTCGCGCTTAGGAGCCTCCCCTGATAGGCAGAGTTCATTAACCTGGGAGACCTTGCTGAGTGTTAATTAAATTTGCATTACAGGTGAAGGGATCTGAGGTCTGGAAATGCTTTCTCATTCCACTCAAAGAGGGGGGTGAGCTGTGGATCTCCAAGGTGCTTTGTGGCTCTTGAGAAAGTAGCAGACAAAGAAGGCTTTTATAGGGTGAAGATGGAAACGTTCTTGGTGAAACTTGATGAACCTGTATTTGTAGCGCATAGATGGGGCACGGGGCAAGCGGAGAGCAACTCAAACTGTTCAGAAGGGTGTAACATAAAAAGGATCACCATCACTGGCAGCCTCCCTCTTCGCTGCATCCCGCTCTCTAGAAGCTGCCACTGAGGAACTCTCCTGTTGATTCCTGTAAAAAACAAACAAAAACCCTGTGCACAAACAGGCACACATTAAAAAAAAACCTTTTCCCCAATTTTCAGATCGCACCACCTAACGTCTGTTAGGTTTCTTGTGCCCCAGTTGATATCCCTAAGGAAGCACAGCTCAGGTCCTGCGGGCCTCAGCTAAGGCTGTAGTTCCTGCCCTCCTGTGCACCACTGCGAAAGATGCTCTCAGGTGCCTTCTGTGGTTCTGTCCTGCTCAGCCCCGCCCACAGCCCAGAGTATTCTACCGCGTTTGGTGCCACCAGGCCTCTGTGAGAAGCACCTCTGCTCTCCCTGCCTTCTACCCTTTACTGTGTTAAATGGTTGTCCTCGGAAGGGAGAGTCCACATCACCCCAGCCCTGGAACCTGTGAATGTGTCCTTATTTGGAACGAGTCTTTGCAGGTGCATTTACCTGAAGAAACTTAAGATGAGATCCTCCTGGGTTAAGCAGGTAGGACCTAATTTAATCACATTCTTAGAAGAGGAATGTGCCCAGGGAGAGGAAGAGATGGCCATGTGTAGAGAGGGAGACACAGATGGAGTAATGCGGCCATGAGCCAGGACATGCCTCCTGCTCTCAGAAAGCATGAGGAAGGAGGGACTCTCCTTAGAGTCCGAGGGAGGGCAGCCCGTCAGCATCTTGGTTTGGGACTCGGTACCTGTGAGACAGTGTTCCTGTTGTTTTAAGCCTCCCAGTTTGGGGTGATTTGTTCGGGCGGCCCTAGAAAGCTAATACACTATCTGAACTCATCTACTGAACACCTTCTCCAGACTCATCTGTGTGCACCTGCTAAAGTTCATCTGTAAGACAGGTTTCCTGAAGTGGAATTCTGGTTCTCAGCCCTGATAGTGGTTTCACCTCAGCTGTAATACATGTATCCTTGCCTTAGGAATAACGTGAATAGCTAGCAACTACTGGGTGCTGAGTACTCAGTGTGTGTTGCACCTGGTGTCTACAACTGTCTTATAACAACCCTATCAAATACTTATCAACATCTTTTTATAGATGACAGACTTCAGTTTAGAGTATCAAAGTCAATTGCACATGATCATACGTAAGTAGGAGGCAGGGCCAGATTCAAACCAACCTCTTCTCTAACTCCAAATTCTGTGTCCTCATCCCTGATACTAGATGGAAAATATAAACCACATTTTAAATGTGTGGGTGCCACGTTGTGTGGGCATGGCCTGGCCACTGGGCGTGGTGGGTTCTGGTTGGTACAGGCTCAGCTGCAACAGGGAAGAAGTCTGGTTTTGCAGGCAGAAGTCTGGTCCACAGGGCATGAGGAGTCTGAAATAGCACCAGGCCTTGGAGTAATGAGGTCCCAGCAGGTGCAGTGAAAATCAAGGAGATAAAACACTAGTAATGACAAACTTGGGGTTATCGTCAGTTCTTGTGATATGCCAGGCATTGCTCCAAGTGCTCTGCGTGTTGTTAGTCCATTATGAAGCAGGTGTTACATTAGCCTGGGAGGGGACTACCTATGAACCGCTGCTTGGAGATCAGGTACAGGGAAGTTCCTCAGTGAGGGCATGGCAGAACGAGACGGGCTTTAGTCTCGAAGAACTCAGGTACCAAGTAGGTTACCAAGAAGGAGCTGTCGGCTTGGACCAGAGGATGGGTATCTAGTTACAGGAACTGCAATATGGGAATCCCACATCCAGAGAAATGGAACTTGGGTCTATAGCCAGAGGTCCACACTCACCGGAAAGGACAGAGACACCAAGTCTAGCGGTCAGGTGGCACTCACTCTGGGGAGGGTGGTAGCCGCAGGCTGATGATGGGAAGTAGGTAGAGCTTGACGGTGAGACCCCCAGGGTTAGGATCTCATGGGGATGCTGACCTCTTTTAGGCCTGAAACTTCGAAGAAGCCCTTGATATCACTACGGCTTGTTGTCATTTGTCTCTTCAGTATCGTTAGGGGACAGAGGGTTCAGCTGCCCATTTCTGGATTTTCTGTGCACTTTGTGATGTAATCTTTTCAGTTTTATTTTTAGTAAAATTAGCTTGACAGCCTTTGTGAATGTCTTTTCATTCATCAGAAGCGTTAAGAGCGGTTTCTGTTGACAGAGCAGCCAGGATAATTTTTACTTCCTTGTCTCATTGGGCCCCGTTCCATCTTTGTTAAGTTGTGGCAAAGGAAAAAGGAGTAACTTTTTTTTTTAAGTTGGAGACTGTCCCCATCTTGTGGTTATTTGTGTAGAAACTCACCTGTCTGGGCCCTTGATTCTAGAGATAGTTCTGTGGTCTCTCTTTTTTTTTTTTTTTGTTACTGTCATTTTGGATTCTGGACAATCTCGTTGCTGTGTTTCTTTACCTTGACCCTGGGTCTTGACTTAGCCCGTTTCCAAAGTTCTCTCAAAATGATGGTTTCATTTGCTTCTCCAGGTAGTCCTAAGGACTAGGCTGCATATTCTAGAGGAGGGAATTGAGATAATGTAACAGTAAATCAGGTCCCTCTCTTTCTGCACATCACTTAGCCACCTCCCTTCTCCCCCCTCGCCCCACTTCAAGCATGCAAGAAAGCAGAATGTGTGTGATAATACTGTGTGAAATCATCTTGCAGCAAGCTGGCCCCAAATACAAGTCATTTTGTTTATGAACTGTCAGTGGACTTTATCCATACAGAACTTCCTTTGCCTTAAAATTTAAGTAGACTTCACCAATTTGCAGGAATCGAAATAAATTGATTATAAGCTGTACCCTAATGTTCTGATTACTACTGTATGAAGTAAGGGAACTTAAAAAACTGGATGTGCCTTTGGGTAGAGTGTGTGGTGCAGAGGTGTACACACTAGGACTTGAAGTGATTTTGTCTGGTATACGGAAGGTTCCATTAAGTATAGTCAAAATGAATTAAAAATTTTTTTGTTAAAATAGTAAATTTCACTCTTAAGACATTTACTTTGATAAAATTCCTAGAGAATGCCAGGCATATAAAGTGTATTCTACAGAATAATACAATAGATAAATCTCTCATAAACTGGAGTTTGGGCTTAGAAGCAGAAATGCTAAGCAGATTTTTTATTTGCCTGTGCAGATGCCTGTATGTGCTACATGGTGTTTGGAAACACCTCAGTAGACTCTGAGCCCCATGAGGGCTGGGACTCTGAGTTTTGCTCATGGCTTAATTCCTTGTCCTAAGACAGTGCACAGTGGGGACTTAATGTGTGTTTGTTGAGTGATTTAATGAACAAGCGTATAAAGGAAGCAAGAATTAAGGTAGATTTTTATTAGTGACAGGTGAAAGTAAAGGAAGGCTCATGTATGCTACTTAATGGTGATCACGGTGCTTTGAACATGGCATTTAAAATAATACCTCATTGAAAAATAACTATTATAAATGAATGATAAAATGGGCAAATTTGGGGCTTCAGACTTTGAAAGACTGCTCTGACCTTATCTTTCTTTAACGGGGATAAAATAGGATTGTAAGATGGAGAGGATGTGCATAGAACATGTTGCAGAGTCCCTGGTACCGAATAATGGCATAGAACGATTGCTTCCTGATCTCACGAGTGTTTTTCAGAATAAAACTGGGAAGGAAACAGTCATGCCTTAAGTCAGTGGTTTTCAGCCAGGACATTCTTGCCACCCAGGGGACATCTGGCGATGTCTGGTGATGGGGCTGATGGTTGTGATTTGGAGAGGGTGTTAGGGGCTTCTGTGCCCAGAGGCTAGGAGTGCTACTGACCTTCCAGTGCACTAGACAAGCCCACATGATAATTACCTGGCACAAAGCATCAGTAGTGCCAAGATTAAGAAACCTTGTCCTTGTCATTCATAAAAGTATAACATGAGGGGCGCCTGGGTGGCTCAGTCAGCTGAGCGTCCCACTTGGGCTCAGGCCATGATCTCACGGTTTGTGGGTTTGAGCCCCGCATCGGGCTCTGTGCTGACAGCTAGCTCAGAGCCTGGAACCTGCTTCAGATTCTGTCTCCCTCTCTCTCTGACCCTCCCCTGCTTGTGCTGTCCTCTCTCTGTCTCTCAAAAATAAATAAAAAACGTGAAAAATTAAAAGTGTAATATGAAAATATTGAGCAAAATGAAAAGTGTGTGTTACTGTGAGTATTCTGTGTTGGGCCAGGTATTACTTATTTACTAAAGCCTGTTAATATGTAGCCGGTAAATTTTTTTCAATTTGTGGTACTTTGTTTTCAGACTTAAAGTAGTTTCTGTCAGTATTGGATATTTTTCATCAATATATTTATATATCTTAAAGGGTTATTTGCTGAAAGTGCTGAATGTGTTCTTAACAATCTGCTTTTTAAATTTTTCAAAATGTTTTTTATTTTTGAGAGACAGAGAGAGACAGCATGAGCAGGGGAGGGTTAGAGAAAGAGGGAGACACAGAATCTGATGTAGGCTCCAGGCTCTGAGCTAGTGGTCAGCACAGAGCCCAACGTGGGGCTCGAACCCACGAACTGTGAGATCATGACCTGAGCTGAAGCCAGAAGCCAGATGCTTAACCGACTGAGCCACCCAGGCGCCCCACAATCTGCTTTTTAAATCCGGAAATGTTTTTCTTTTTCCTGGTGGAAGAATATTGAGAATTCCCAAGACAGAAAAAGGAAGCTGCAAAATTTGGGTAACTCCATTGTTTCATTCGCTCTCTCATTTAGATGTTGTGCACTGTATTATGTTTGAGGAATTGTATGGAGAGAAAAAAGACTTTGAAGACATTTCTGTTTATTATCATTATCTTTAAAGTTGATCCTTTTTTTCCTGGACATTTCATGACACATCAGTTACTCACTTGGTAGGGTGACAGGTATTGTCTGGGGTGGTATGAAGTTTTCCCTAAAGGGGTCCTGATTGATGTATGATGAATCTTTTCTCTTGCTTGTGATCCTTGGGTTCATCTCCTGGATGCTGCATCAACTAGAGTTTGTTGTGACAAATGGGTGACACTTACTGAGTACTTTGTTTCAGGAACAGTGCGAAAACTCTCCTCATGAAAGACTGTTTTGGCCTCATCCCTATGCCTTTAGGTAGCTACTATTATTATTCCCGTTATAGAGATGGGAAACTGAGGCAGGGTTAGCTGACTTACCCACAGTTGTATAACTAGAGGGCGATGGGACGAGAATAGGCCAAGCCTCCCCGCTGATGATCCTTGTTGTCTTGAAAGGAGGTCAGAGTGGTGGGGGTACTCCCCGTGGGATAATAGAGAAAAATCTGGCCTTTACTCTCAGCTGCAACACTAACAAAGCATCAGTTGAAGTGTGATTCAGACCATTTCTTACAGCTTTGCAAGGGTAGGGAAGGTACGTGCTGGTGGAAGTGGGATTCAAAGAGGATTACCTCGTGGAGTCCATTTAGGTCCCTTTTGTTTGCTGTTGGGGCAGACTATGGATACACAGATGCAGGATTAGCACATGTGACCCGAGGAGAAGCCTGCTTGAGTCAGGCTTGTGGTCTTCAGTCTGGACAGACCTGTGCATCCCACACGGGACTCGAGTTGTGCCTAATTGCCGTCTAGGATTGCTGTACCGCTGGGTAGCAGCCCTTTTATGGAGCTTGTCCCTTGTCCCAGAAGCAGCATGAATTGAGGTTTGTACTGTGCGTGTACATGAGTGTGTATCACGTGTGACTCCCGTTGGCAGTGATGAGGAAGGTGTGGACCGCTCCCTGGGCACTTGGTGCTAGAACTCTCCTCCTATGGGATTGGAACTAGATAACTGTTCCTCCTCCTCTCTGGCCTGTGAGCTCCTTCAGGACAGACGCTGAGTTGCTACAGGTAGTAACAGAACCCATTTGTGTTGTAGGCGCTCTTCGTCTTGCCGATGAAGGAATGGAGTCTTAGAGGCAGAGAGAACTGCCTGAGGCTACTCAGCCAGCTGGAGCAGCGGGGATTCTCACACGGGGCGGTCTAATTTATTTATTTACTTATTAACATTTATTTTTGAGAGACAGAGACAGATCATGAGCAGGGGAGGGGCAGAGAGAGAAGGACACACAGAATCGGAAGCAGGCTCTAGGCTCTGAGCTGTCAGCACAGAGACCGATGCGGGGCTCGAACCCACGAACCGTGAGATCATGACTTGAGCCGAAGTCGGACGCTCACCCGACTGAGCCACCCAAGGCGTCCCACACGGGGCTCTGTGATGTTAGCACCTCTGTACTCATCATCCCTTGCATCTTGTCTTGAATCTTTTTTTTCCATCTTTTTTTCTCTTTGCATTCTGGGCACATGGTATTTAATAAATGTTGAATGAATGAATAGTGCCTTGGGTGCTTCTAGGAGGGGCTAACCTTTGCTCTCACCCAAGTGTAAGGCAGAGTAGAAAAACATACAGGACTAAATGGCGAGAGCCCCGCTATTGCGGGCCTGACGGGCACCAGAAGGAAGCTCTGTGTGTTCTCAGCGTCTCCGCCCCGTCTGTGTCTCCACAGGTCTGGATTTTTCAGTCTGTCTAGCAGATACAGTCTAGCTTTTGAATCTGCTTCCAGAGCCCTGGCCGGAAAAGCTTTCCAGACTTTCCTTGATGCTGTTAGGATGTTGACTTTCAGTGTGATTCTTTATTCCGACGTGCCCTGATCTGGCCTCCCCTGTTGCTGTGAGAAAGAAGTCCTCCTGCCACCCTGAGCTTCCCAGACCCACGCTGGCCAGGGGAGTGGGGGAGGGGTGCCTCTGGCTGTGTGACTGTGGACAGAGGTCATTCTCGGTGTGCTCTGTGCGCCTCAGGCGTCTCATCTGTAATGTCGGGGACTTGAAGTGGTCCATGAACTGTTTGGGTAGTTTTTCACCAGGGCTGTGTGTGTGTGTGTGGCAGTTTAAGAGGTCAATAATTTTGAACACACACACATACACACACAATTTGTTGTGCAATTCCATGGGACTCAGACTCCCCTTGCCCAAAGCCCATCTGTCGGCCAGTTATCCCATGGAGCGGATGTAATCTTTTCTGGGTTCTGTCTCTCATAGATGGCATGCCAGGATGATGTGAGGTTTTTTGTTTTGCTTAAGCAAACTTATGGGAAAGATAGCCTTGTATTAGAACTTAGGTTTGTAAAATTCATAAACCTCACAGCCTGGGCTTTGAAGCATGTACGCGCGCACACAGACACGCACACACAGATTTAGTGCTAAGGTGTGGGTTCCTATCAGTTAGGTGTTTGACAGCGCCAGACTTTAAGACTTCTGGATTATTCCTCCTGACTTTTTACTTCACGCTCTGCTCAGCTCTATTATACACACAGTGGGATGAGTGTGTTTTCCTCAGAGGAATACATAGTGAAGACATGTCTCGTGGGTGGACTTTTAGGCTTAGGGCAATGTAAGTAACTGATCGTTAGTTTTTGTTTAAGTACCTGGTGAAATATTTGGGGAGCTCCTGGGTGCCACAGACAGGCCTGAAGTCCTCTTCTGCCACGACTCTTGCTCTCTGCTCACAAGAATTGCCCCTGAAGAGCCCCCATTCTGATGACCCCTGACTCTGAAACTCTTGTCATTTCTCCTACTGTGTGGGCCTGCAAGCTGCCAGTGAAGTCTGTTGTTCCTTGTATAAATTCCCCTCCCCCCACTTTATGGGGCTGCTTTAGAGACCGAGGCTTCTCCTTCCTCGTGGGCAGATTTCAGCCACTTCTAATTTCTTATTTCCTTGATTCCTGTCACCAGTGGAGAGTAGGAAACCTAAGACGTAAGAGAAAGAGACCACTCCACAAGGCATCCGGAGCAGCAGCGGACCGCATGGGACCCACATTTACTCCAGCAGACATTCTCTGAAGTGGAATGTACCTTTCAGCAAACTAGCATTTTGCTCATAAGGTTCTCACCGGTCCCTCATATATTTGTTTTTTTTTTTAATTTATTTTTATTTTTTTAAATTTAATTTAAATTTTTTTACTTTATTTTTTTTTAGAATATAATACTATTTTTTAACATATGCAGTTATTTTCCATCATTTACAATACAGTAGTTACAGTGACACTCCAAATGGATAAGCAAAGTAAAAAATCAGAACCCCAACTTCTATTTCATGTAATTAGACTTATACAGAAATTAGAAGGTTAAGTAACAACTAGTTAATCACCTAATTTCACATCTATCTGGTCCCTCATATATTTGAATCAGACCTTTGTTGCATGTGCATGTATTTTCAAAGGGAAATAAGTGAGCAAAATCAAATATTTGGTTTGCGGCTGTTAAGATGGTTAAGTGCAAATGTTTTTGGCTTGCCTCTCGTTCCCTTCCATATTCTTCTGCTCCTTCTCTCCCTCTCCCGTTCAGGGAGATAGACTGTTGCCCAAGGACTCTGGGGTTTTATTTACTGCCTGGTGGAAACAGTTGGGAGGGGGAAAAAAGGCAGAACAATCCAAGTATTTTGAAACAGTTTCTTGGCAGTTTTTTTTTTTTTTTTTTTGGCAGCTGAGATAGGCTTGCTCAAAGTATTTTTTAAAAATGTTTTACCTTCATGGGCTCTGTGTTTGCCAGTGTAAATGTTTCCAAATTGTTCTCTTGATTTCTTTCTTAAGATCTCGGGCAACTGGTATAATGCATGTGTGCACGCACGCACACACACACACACACACACACACACACACACACTCAGATTCCTCTTGTTCTTTTGGTGTTGAAAATGCAGTTATTTCTGTGGAGGAGAAATGATTGTGAAGCAGTCATTAGAAGGCAGCTGATGGAAGGTAGTGTTACAGTGAAAGCGACAGAGATGTTGATGATCTCATAGGACTTGGCACTTGTGGAAATGAGAGAATCACCAGTCCTTTTTTTTTTTTTTCTTTTCGACGTATCAGCAAGTTAGGACTTAGAACTTAGCATCTCCTAGATCCCACGTGGGTAGTTGAATGTAGAACTGAAAGATGTAAAAAAGACATGTAACAGGATGGGTGGGTTCTCGCGATAAAAAGGTAGTGGGCTAAGTGATGTAAGTTAATGACCAACAATTTGCAAAGGAGATTTTACAGTTACTCATATTTACAAGCTATTTGCAGTTATTTTATTGGTATTTCTGTAAGACAATCCTTCTCGGGTAAGTTTGTATTTGGCTTTTGTATTCTTTAAAGATCTAAGAAGGTTAAATAACTGATCTCACCAAGCACCAAGTGAGAGAGCACAAATTTGGAGGTTTTCTTCCCCTAAAACTTTTTACCTCTGTATGTTCCATATTTAAAAAAATAATTGTTTTGCTTTTTTTTTTTTTTTATCTAAGACAAGTAGTGAAAGATAGTGCAACAAGCAATGGGCTTTAGATGTGTTTCTGCCATTGTTGAGAGTTCATTTTGTGATTCTGAGTAGGTTAATCCCTCGAGCCCTCCATTTACGGGACTACATGACAGCCAAGTCTCTCTCAGCTGTCTGAGTACTGCGTTTCATCAGTGAAGCTCTAACTGGCCTTCTTGCAGGATGTAGAATGCCACACCGTTACCACGTGAATTGTAGATTCTGTGTGAATTGCATAAAGCCCTTTACTGTAATTGGCTTGTGCTCAGTGAGTACCACAAAATGATGTTATTTTATTGTTCACTGAGTTGAATTTTACGAATTCCCTGGTTGCCAGAAATGTGATGAATCCTGCTGGCCTTGGCAAACAGACTGCTTTCCTGCACATGATAATGAACCTTGTGGTTTTCTGAGCTAATGTGCAAGGTAATGCTATCTTCCAAATGGGGAGAAAAACCCTGCATCTATTCTTTTCCCTAAAGAGGACATATCTTTTCCCAGTTTAAAAATAATTCCATTACCAAATGTAAACATGCATGTGATCATTTCCAAATTGATACCCTATGCTTTTTGTACTCGTGTAAGCAAATGGTTGCTGTAAAACTGAAAACTCAGATCTTTATTTGTTAGGTAATCTGATTACTTACAAATTAACAGGAGATATTTCCATTGGGTTTTTTTTTTTTAAATAAGGCATATCAATGTAGAATGTTACTGATCTGATTGGAAAGAAATATGTCTTAAAAATACAGATGAGGTTTCTATTCTGGCAGTGCTAATAGTGATAGGCTTTTATCAGGCTAAGCTTCCTGTAGATAACATTTGTAAACTCTAGATAAAATATAAAATCAATTACTTTAGAGAGCAACTGAAAGTAGACAGATTGGAGGGGAGTTGATTCTTGAAAGAAGTGAATTGCATTTGGATAAAGTTAACATTTAACATTTGTATATTTTGATTTTGCCTGATGGCGTTCCCCAGTTTGTGCAGAGGGGGTGGCTGGACCTCGAGCAGAGAGTGGCAATTCCTGACTTGCATTAGGAGATGAATGGCATTTGTGGCTGCCAGAGAGACGGAAAAGTGGGATACATCCAAGAAAGGAGGGAGCCACAGAAGGAGAAGCCTCAGCATCTGTATATGAACTCGACCCAAATTCTTGGCTGATCCTTGGGGAGACTCTTCTGTTTCTAGTGAAATGGAAAAGCTGGAAAGCTGAAGGAACTGAGTAGTTCCAGGCACTGCACACCATAGGGAAATGGAATTTGGAGTTTGAATCTAGCCAAGTGAATGTCTGGCCAGAATTCTTCAGAAGATAGTCTCTACACCATAATGTTGATAATATCCTTCCCATAATAACAGTCATGAGGAAGAAAAGGAAATGAGATTCAGTCAAGAGAAGCAGCAGTCAGTAGAAAACAACCCCAGGATGACTGAGATATTGGAATTCACACACAAGGTCTTTCAAAGCTGCTACTGTAAATATTCTCAACTTTAGATGTCATCATGAAACAACAGATGGGGAATTTTAATAGAAAAATAGAAAACATAAAACGTGGAAGTAGGATAATGGTCAGAGATTAAATGACATTAACCTATCTGGAGAAAACAGAAAAATGATAAAAGAAAAATGGAAGGCCTCAGTACTGTTGGGATAAAAGCAATGAATACATATGCCTTTGTAATCTCAGAAGGCAGGAAGAGAGAGCATGTGGCAGGAAAGAGTTTTGAAGAAAAAACGGCTCAAGGAAGGTAAATAAAAGAAAACCACATCTAACCTAGCCACTTCAAAGTAAAACAGCTGAAAAATCAAAGATAAAGAGAGAATCTGGAAAGCAGGTAAAAAGATATATACAGTCGAACAATGATATAAATGATGGGTCACTTTTCATCAGAAACAAGGGAGGTTATCAAATGGTGAACTATTTTTCAAATGCTGAAAAATCCAATTATCTATTTGGACGTCTATGTTCAAAGAAAAATTCTTCACAGGTGAAGGTGAAATAAAGGTATTTTCAGGAAAATGAAAATGGAGACTGTTTGCTAAAGATTGGTACATCAAAATAATTCTGAAGAAAGTTCTGGCTGAAAGGAAATGACACCAGATGGGAACTGGGTATAATATCATGGGGATTTATTACATATGTAGATGTTAAATGCTTACATTTTTATATATGTTACAAGTGCTGTAGAGATATCAAAGGTAGTGAGATCCATGAAGCTTCCTTTTGCAAGGACGAAAAAGTCACTGATGATAATTTTATGTTGCTTTTAGTTTTCGGAGTTTTAAAAATATGTTGTATAGTCACAGGATCATGCTCATAGGATTGTTTGGAAGCAGGCATTTAGAAAATGATATGAAAGTCAAATTAAGAAAGAAAAGGGGGCGCCTGGGTGGCTTAGTCGGCTGAGTGTCCAACTTTGGCTCAGGTCATGATCTCACGGTTCATGAGTTTGAGCCCCGCATTGGGCTCTGACAGCTCAGAGCCTGGAGCCTGCTTTGGATTCTCTGTCTCCCCCTCTTTCTACCTCTCCCATGATATGCTCTGTCTCTCGATGATAAATAAACATTTTTTAAAAAAAGAAGAAAGTTGTGATAGTGGGTATAGATTGATCATGATTAAAAGGCAGGAAGTAGTTGCAGGAGCAGATTTAAAAAAAATTGTTAGTTTTTTCAAAGAACCAGCTCCTGGTTTCATTGATCTGTTAGATTGTACTTGTGATGAGCGCCGGGTGATATATGGAAGTGTTGAATCGCCATTTTGTATATCTGAAACTAATATTACATGTATGTAACTAACTGGGATTTAAATAAAAACTTAAAAAAATTAACTTCTGAGAGTTAACGTTTTAAAATTCGGTGACTCTGAGAGGGTAGGAGGGCAAGAGGAGAATGCTGAGAACACAGTCCTCGTGGAAGCAATGGCCAGAGCTCATCTGCATGTCCATCGGTTCTGCACATTTATGGTTGTGTACAGTCTATAAGTATGTAGGTGATCAAATCTGATGGAGTTTTGATGTTAAAAATTATCCCACTTTAACAGTTTCACTCCCTTTCCACAAATAACTAATAATAATCTGGAGGACAGATGTGTTTCTTCTTCTTTTAAATGTTCATTGACTTATTTTGAGAGAGAGGGAAGGACAGGCAGAAAGAGAGAGAGGAGAGAGAGAATCCAAAGTGCTGTCAGCTCAGGGCCCGACGCAGGACCCAATCTCATGACCGTGAGATCACCACCTGAGCCAAAATCAAGAGCTGGAGGTTTAACTGACTGAGCCACCCAGGCACCCCAACCTTCTGTGTTTCTTATGCCCATATAGTCATGTGTAGCTTTTTAAAATTGATTAATAAACAATAGGGACATAATACATAAATGTTTCTGAATCTTGATATTCTCACTTAAGGGGGATCATAGAAACTCTTCTATACCATGGATATAAGTCCTTTTATTGTTTATAATATTCCGGGTTATTAACATGCTGATTTATTAGACTGTTGTTCTTCAACTAATAGGCAGTTTGTTTTCTGTATTTTTTTTGTTGCTGTTTTTCTTTATTTGTGATTTAGTAAACATGCTAAGTATATCCTTGCATAGTAGGTTTTTATTTCCTTTAAGTAAATCATCAGGAATGTGATTACTAGGTCAGTGGGAATGTTCAATTTGAATTTCTAGATTGATTTCCGTATTTGGTTATAATTCATATTTCTACCAGTGATGTGCAGAGAGTATCCTCTTCCTGCTTTATGGTCCTATCAGCAGGAATTCTGTCATTTTTTCCCTAAATTTCAGGAATTTGAGGAAAAATAGCAAAGTAGATGTCAAAAGCAATTTTAAGTTCATATCTCTGGTGTGGTTGGGATGCGCCAGTGTTTGCAATTCAGTCTTCAGTAAATTGCCCGTTCATGTCCTTTGTCCATTTTCCTACTGTCTTTGGTTTCATTCCTGTTGGGTTACCAATTTGTTTTGTCATTAATTTCAAAGAGATTTCTGTCTCTAATGCCCTTATTTTGTATGTACATTGCAGATAAGTTTTTCTTATCATGTATTTAATAACTATAAAAGTGTCTTTTTATATACAAATGAATTTTATTTTATAAACCCAAAGTCAAATTTGAGTTACGGGCTTAGAATTCCCAATGGAAAACGAGGCTGCTCCTCTCAGAGCAAAGCTCTCCGAGTGTCTACAGGAGCTGGAGACGCAGTTCCTTCCCCACATTCTCTGAATAGACCTACGAAGCCAAGCCTTCAACTGGATGCCTACCAACTGGAGTTGAGGAGTTCTTTTGTCCCAGCACAGGAAGGTCCGCTGTGGTGTGATTTACGTGGTGGGATTTTGCTGCTCCTCATGTACTGCTGTACTCTCCAGACATGTTGAAATAGACTTATATATATATATTTTTTTTTTTTTTCACCAGGTCTGTTGGCTTTTGGAAAAAAAACCACATTTCCAACAGTGTGGATCTTGCAGGTCCTGTAGGGCAGTGGGTATTTTGTTTCAGCTGGATCAAGCCCTAAAAGAGGATTGAAACAGATGTTTGAACTTGGTTAAATGCTTTCAATATTTATTACTTAGGTGACCTAGTTTAGCAGCAATTGTAATAGAAAAAAAAAACAAGGCCATTTGGGGAAAACAGAATTTATTGCATTCACCTTAAAAATTGAAAGAATTTTCTTTTTACTGTAGCTTGAATGGGGAAATAAAACCTCGAGAGACGGTCTTTCTCCTTGAACAGATACCTAAACGCATACTACATTAAAAGTAAATATATCCCATATGAAATATTTCTTAATGTGACTAGAGAGCAGTTTTGGAGGTGAAGTCGTTGATGTGTTTCTGACTGAATTTTGGAGCTGGGGGACTTGGGAGGTTGTCTCCTGGTTCCCTCTGCTTTTTGGACGAGGAAACCGAGACAGGACCCTGGTTGACTCTTGGCTTGCAGACTTCAGTGGCATAGGCAGAAGTATGATTTTAATTTCCCAAATCTGATTCAGTGCCGTTTTTCCTTCCTTCGTCGTAAACACCGAGGTGAGCTCTTGGATCCTCGTACCCATTGTATCGTCCTTGTCACTCTCTGGATGCCTATCGGAGCTCAGTGTGAGGCAGATGTTGGTTAGGAAGGGGGAAATAGTGAAATAACAGTTTTGTTTGACATATTCCCACTATCTGTTATGGTTTTCTGGGTTTACGGGTAATGAGAGGGAGAGTATGAAGTTAGCATCCCAATCCAAAACCCACGAATGTCTTATTGCTGCCATTAGGGTCCATGGTGGAGAGTTGACTGAAGAATTCATGTAAATATAACAGATAAAACAGTGCTGGGGGAAAGAATTTGGAGAATGAGCCTAATTGATTATGAAAGTCTTTCCAGGCAAGTGGATGGGGGTTATTTCCCATGTCTAGCTAACAGGATGTTGATTCCTTCATTGCTGTAAAGAGAGGGTCATTGGAGAATATAAGGCATTAAGGGCTGAAGAGGCTGAAATCTCCTTGTGGTTCAAGGAGTGGCTACCCAAGTTAAGAGGGTTAGAAAGCAGGAGGAAAAAAAGATAGGCGTCATAATATGGGGAATAGAATCATATACCTAGTCATTACTATAGAATTGGTGTCTTTTTTAAATGGTTATTTATTTATTTATTTATTTTAAGAGAGAGAGAGAGAGAGAGAGAGAGAGAGAGAGAGAGAGAGTGCATGTGCATACGAGTGGGGGAGGGGCAGAGAGATGGAGAGAGAGAATCCCTGACTCCATGCGCCATCCCATGAACTGTGAGATCATGACCTGACTTGAAATCAAGAGTCAGATACTCAACCAACGGAGCCACCTAGGTACTTTTAGAATTGGTGTCTTAAATAGTTGGCTTAAAGAGGACAAAAAACATACTTGGAATTTGCTGAGATGAATGAACCTTACTCTGTGTTTTCCAGAAATCCTGGAGGCTGGAGGTCAGGGGCTAAGAAAACTGCCTCCTCCCTTTCTCTCTAAAGGAGGGCTATTTTTTTTTTAAATGAATCTGGGATCTTTATTACATAAGGTTTTTTTTATTGTGGTAAAACAGATCATAAAATTTGCCATCTCAATCATTTTATTTTTAATTTTTTTTTAAATTTTTATATTTGAGAAACAGAGAGAGAGACAGTGCAAGCAGGGCAGGGTCAGAGAGAGAGGGAGATATAGAATCTGAAGCAGGCTCCAGGCCCTGACCTAGCTATCGGCACAGAGCCAGACGCGGGGCTCGAACCCACAAACCGTGAGATCATGATTTGAGCCGAAGATGGACGCTTAACCGACTGAGCCATCCAGGTGGCCCTATTTTTAATTTTTTAAAACATTTATTTTGTTTTGAAAGAGACAGAGCAGGAGTGAAGGAGTGGCAGAGAGAGAGGGAGATAATGGAATCTGAAGCAGGCTCCAGGTTCCGAGCTGTTAGCACAGCGCCCAGTGTAGAGCTTGAACCTACAAACTGTGAGATCATGACCTAAGCCAGAGGTTGGCTGCTTAACCAACTGAGCCACCCAGGTGCCCCTTCCTTTCAGTCATTTTAAGTGCACAGTTCATTAGCATTAACTACATTCACAGTGTTGTGCATCCATTACCACTGTTTCCAAAACTTTCATTACCCCAAACCAGAAACTTTATATATACCTATTAAAAAACTTTAATCCCTTACCCCTGTTCATTCTATTTTGTGTCTATAAATTTGCCTATTCTAGGTACCTAATAAAAGTGGAATTGCACAAAATTAGTCCTTTTTTTAAATCTGACTTACTTCACTTAGCTTAACATTTTCCAGGTTCATCCATATTGTAGCATGTATCAGAACTTAATTCCTTTGAAGATTTGGATACTATTGTATGTGTTCTTCACAATTGTTTATCCGTTCATCTGTCATAGTGCATATCTTGGGTTATTTCTAGACTATTACAGATTCTGACTACTTGACTATAATGAATGAACTTTGGTGTACAATTAGCTGTTTGAGTCCCTGCCTTCATTTGTTTTGGGTTTACACCTGGGAGCGGAATTGCTAGATCATACAGTAATTCAATGTTTAGTGTTTTCAAGGGGTGGCAAAACTGTATTGCACAGCAGCTGTCGTTCTAGATTCCGTGACTATTTCAAACTCGGAAAACTTTCCTTTGTGTATCAGTATGAACAATTAACTGTCTGATTGTGTGAATGGGACCATAAATTCCAAACTCATGGTCTTAAAAAAAATTCTGAAGTTACTTATAACAAAACTTTGAAACATATATTGCTTTTCTCTTGACTATACATTTGTATAATTTCTGAATATGAACTCTAATATTCTCGGGAAGGTGAAATTCTGTTTTTGTGCTGTCCTCTTTTTGTTGGAGGAGAAAGAATAAAATATACTTGCGTGTGGATCTGGTACTGTGCTAGGTATTTCCATGCATTTCAGAAGAAATCACATTTTGTGTTTGCCTTGACATTAACTTTATGAGGTGCATATTATTCCCCTTAGATTGCACTGAGGAAGTTGAGGTAATTCTCCTTTTCCCCATGGTAAGTGGTAGAGTCAGGATTTGGTTCCTAAAATTTGATTAAAAAGACTTGGAGTTGGCAGTTCCACAGTAGGGTAGAAACCTTAATCATTGTTTACATTTTGGAATTTTTTGGGATTGTATTTAGTTAGGTTTCCTCTATCCTCTCTCAGTTGCGATAAATGGATGACTGCAATTCCTTTTTTAAAATTTTGTGTTCAGGGACACTGTCCCAAGTAACCAAATATAGGGGCTCATTTTTGAAAAAACTAAGGACTTTAGTTATGAGCAGTATTTCCTTCCATGATTACTTGCTAAATAACTTACTCTAGTTCATGGTTTTGATGATTTTAGTCTTCTGGATTTTTTAGGGTTGTTGAGTAGTTACCTCATTCTTGGCAGACAGGCTATCTGTCTCATTAGCATGTAGCTTCAATAATTAACAATGGAAGAAAAGAGAGGATATGTATTGCTGGAATTTTCTTTTTCATCCTTTTTTCCTCTCACTGTTTATCAGTTTCTTTTTCTCTTTTTGTGAGTAATAGTGCTATCTTAACCAGATCGTGTTTTCTCCTTTTCATAGTACTTGTAAATATGTGATTTGATACAGGTTTAAAAAAATCACAGAAGATAATTGTTGTAGGCTATTTATATTTTGTAAACTCTTACAGAGTAGCTTAATCACAAAAATAATAGAGAAAATAGTATAAAGAAACCTCAAAATATCCATCCAACAGCTTTCATGCTTAACAACTCAGTCACTTTTGTTTATATTCAAATCTGCTTCTCTGCCTCCCTCTGATTATTTTGAAACTAATCTATAAATGTTTCAGCATGTATCTGCAAGAGATACGGGCTCTTAATAAATTGCTGCAAGAGTATTAGCCTACCCAAAATAAATAATATCACTACAAATCCAGGTATATAAATGTTTCATAAATAATTAACTCTTTACTTGTTCAAATCAGGATCAAAATAGTGTGCATCCATTACAACAGGTTCTTATGTCTCAAATCTTTTAATCTGTGAGTCCCTTTCCCCTCTTTTTCCTTGAAATTTTTTGCAAAAACTATAGATTTTGCTGGTTGTACCCTTATGATGTTAACATGGACCCTGTCCTGCTGGATTTCCTGTAAATGTGTATAGATCTAGAGTCTCAGACAGATTTGAGTTTGATTTTTTTTAATGTTCCTTTTTTTGAGAGAAAGTGTGCAAGCATGGTGGGGACAGAGAGAGAGGAGGGGATGGAGGATCTGAAGCCGGCTGTGTGCGGACAGCAGTGAGCCTGATGTGGGACCTGAACTCACAAACTGTGAGATCATGACCTGAGCTGAAGCTGGACACCTAACTGACTGAGCCACCCAGGCACCCCGAGTTTGATATTTGATTGCACTACTTCCTAAGTAGGGTCATGCTCTTCCATCAAGAGCGTGTCTGTCTTTGTGATGTTAGCAGCCATTGATGATCAGCACCTCCTTTTCCTAAGGAGCTGCAAACAATAGTGTTTTAATTCTGTTCCTTTTTTACTTTCTTTCCTCAGTTATTTGGTTAAGGTTGTTTGTATAGTGAAGGTGGTAGGTATATTAAAACAGAGCCAATAAGTTGCAGGTATGTATAATAGAGATTTATTTATGAGGAATTGACATATGTGATTATGGGGACTGCTGAATCCACATCTTTGGTGTGGGTCAGCAGGTGTAGACCCAGGAGAACCAGTGGTGCAGATAAAGTTCAAAGACTGCTGCTAAGAGTTCGCTGTTAGCCACGGAGTCCTTCAACTCACCCACATTATGAGGGACCATCTGTTTCCTCAGTGACTTAAGCATTACTCTCATCCAAAAATACCCTCCAAGTTGATACATAAAATTACATATCACATGAAGGCGTAATATACGATTCTAGCCTTTCACTGACTAGTTTTGAAATGAGTTGATTAGCATTTCCAAAGATGATTTATGATTTTTTTATGAATGGATAAACATACAGTATGTGAAATATTTTAAATCATCTCTTTTTCTTATAATTGCTAAAATTGTTTCATCTTTGGGTAATGCGGGCTTCTTCAAACAGTTCCATTAGACCTTTTGACCTTCTGGAGTCTATGGTGATATCACCCTTCCCATTTCTGACAGTGACAATTTGTGTCTTTTTTTTTTTTTTTAAATCCATCTTGCTAGAGTTTTATTGGTTTCACTGATCTCAAAGAAACAACTTTTGGTCTTAGTGATTTCTATTTCTATATTTCATTGATTTCTGACCTGCCCTTTATTTCATTTACTCATTTTGAGCTTCATTTTTTTTCTAGTTTCTCTTTTTGTGGAAGCTGAGGTCACTGATTGGAGACCTTCTAATACAGATATTTATCCCTATAGATTTATTCACTGATAGTGGTTTAGCAGCATCCCATAAATTTTGATAGGTTGTGTTTTCATTTTTCAGTTCAAAATAATGTTTAATTTTATTTTTGATTTTTTCTTTGATCCTTTGGTTATTTTTATTTTTTATTAAATTTTTTTTTACATTTATTTATTTTTGAGAGACAGAGACAGACAGAGCACAAGTGGGGGAGGGGCACAGAGACCAGGAGACACAGAATCCAAAGCAGGCTCCAGGCTCTGAGCTGTCAGCACAGAGCCTGATGCGGGGCTCGAACCCACAAACTGCAAGATCATGACCTGAGCTGAAGTCAGACACTTAACCGACTGAGCCACCCTGGTTATTTTTTTTGTAGTTGACAAAAATAGTTTGTACTTAAGGTCTGTAATGTGATAGTTTGATATGCTCACATGTTGTGAAATAATTATACAGTCAAGCTAACTAATGTCTATTAACTCACGAATTACCTTTTGTTGTGGTGAAAACACTTGTAATCTTGGGAAATTTAAACCATTAAATAACATAATATTAACTATAGCCACCAGGCTGTATGTTAGATTTCCTAGGATTTGTTATTTTTTTTAACGTTATTTAAATTCTCGTTGTCATACAATGCAATGTTAGTTTCAGGTGTACAGCATAGTGATTCACCACTCCCATGTATCACCCAGCGCTCCTCACAGCAAGTGCGCTCCTTGATCCCCATCACCTGTTTCACCCCTCCCCCACGCACCTCCCCTTTGGTAACCATCAGTTCTCTAATTTTCCTTCTATGTTGTTTTTAGTATATGTGCTGCTGAAGCAAGCACACTTTTATGTGTTTTTTAAATTTATTTTTGAGAGACAGAGAGAGTGTGAGCAGGGGAGGGTCAGAGAGAGAGGGAGACACAGCACCTGAAGCAGGCTCCAGGCTCTGAGCTGTCAGTACAGAGCCTGATGCGGGGCTCAAACCCACGAACCGTGAGATCATGACCTGAGCCGAAGCGGGACGCTCAACCGACTGAGCCACCCAGGTGCCCCGCAGTTTGTTCTCTGTAGTTAAGTCTGTTGCTTGGTTTATCTCCCTTTTTCCCTCTCCCATGATCATTTGTTCTATTTTCTTAAACTCCACGTATGAGTGAAATCATATGGTACTTGTCTTTCTCTGACTGACTTACTTGGCTTAGCATAATAATTTCTAGCTCCATCCAAGTCATCGCAAAAGGCAAGAGTTCATTCTTCTCTTTGACAGAATAATATTCCATTGTGTACGTGTGTGTGTGTGTGTGTGTGTGTGTGTGTACACATACACACCACATCTGCTTTTAAGTTTATTTTGAGGCAAGAACACAAGCACGGGAAGGGCAGAGAGAGAAAGAGAATCCCAAGAAGGCTCCATGCCCTGCCCTGAGTCTCACATGGGACTTGATCTCACGACCATGAGATCATTCATCTGAGCTGAAATTGAGAGTTGGGTGCTTAAGTAACTAAGCCACCCAGCTGTCCCTGTGCCACATGTTCATTACCCATTTATGAGTTGATGGACATTGGGGCTCTCTCTTAGGCTATTGTTGATAATGCTGCTATATAAATATCAGGGTGGATGTACCCCTTTGAATCTGTATTTGTGCATCCTTTCGGTAAATGCCTAGTCATACAATTGCTGGATTATAGGGTAGTTCTATTTTTAGTATTTTAGGGAACCTCCACACTGTGGTCCAGAGCAGCTGTACCAGTTTGCATTTCCACCAACAGTGCAAGAGGGTTCCCCCTACTCCACATCCTGACCAACACCTGTTGTTTCTTGCTTTGTTAATGTTTAGCCTTTCTGACAGGTGATATTTCACTGTAGTTTTGATATGTATTTCCTTGATGATGAGGGATGTTGAGCATCTTTTCGTATGTCTGTTGTCCCTTGGTATGTCTTTGGGAAAATGTTGATTCATGTTTTTTGTCCATTTTTTAACTATTATTTTTTAGAGAGTTTGATAAACTCTCTCTAGCTTTTAGATACTTACCCTTTATTAGGTATGTCATTTGCAAATATGTTCTCCCATTGTGTAGGTTGCCTTTTAGTTTTGTTGGTTGTTTCCTGTGCTGTGCAAAAGCTTTTTATTTTGATGAGGTCCCAATAATTTATTTTTGCTTTTGTTTTCCTTGCCTCCGGAGATGTGTCTAGTAAGAAGTTGCTATGGTCAGTGTCAAAGAGGTTACTGCCTGTGTTCTTCTCTATGATTTTGATGGTTTTCTGTCTCACGTTTAGGTCTTTAATCCATTTGAATTAATTTTTGTGTATGGCATGAGAAAATGTCCTATTTTTATTCTTTTGCGTGTTGCTGTGCAGTTTTCCCAGGGCCATTTGTTGAAGAGACTCTTTTTTCCCATCAGATATTCTTTCCTGCTTTGTCATAAATTAATTGACCATATAGGTTGTGTGTTCATTTCTGGGTTTTCTATTCTATTGCATTGATCTATGTGTTTATTTTTGTGCCAGTACCATACTATCTTGATGACTACAGCTTTGTGATATGACTTAGAGTCTGGAGTTTTGATGCCTCCAGCTTTGCTCTTCTTTTTCAAGGTTGCTTTGGTTATTTGGGGCCTTTTGTGGTTCCATTCAAATTTTAGGATTGTTTCTTATCATTTTGTTAATCCTTTGGTTATTTTGAAGTTTACAGATCTAGTTTGGTTTTTAGTTTCCAAATATTTAGAGGACTTTCCAGAGCTTTTTCTGTTACTGATTTCTAAGTGAATTTCTAAGCACATACTTTGTATGAGTCAAGTCCTTTGAAAATTACTGACACTTCTTATATACCCAGATTATGGTCTATCTTGGTAGATACTCTGTGTGCACTTGAAAAATATGTGTTCAGCTGTTGTTGGGTGGAGTGTTCTAGGAATGGAGTTGGTTGATAGTGTCGTTTAAGTTTTCTGTATCCTGACTGATTTTCTGTGTACTTGGGCTGTCAGGTTTTTAGGAACTAAAACAACAGAGTTATCTGCTTCTCATGGCTTCTTTTAAAAACAGTTTTTGCTTCTCAGATTTTGAAGCTCTTTTATCAAGTGCACAGCTATTGAGGATTCTTGTGTCCTCTTGATGAATTGACCCTTTATCCTTATGAAATGATCCTTTTTATCCTTAGTAATATTCTTTTCTGTGAAATCTACCCTAATACTAACATAGCCACTCCAACTTTGTTCTGATTCATGTTAACACGTTAAATCTTTTTTCATTCTTTTGCTTTTAATGGGTCTGTCTTCACATTTAAAGTGGATCTGTTGTAGGCAGCACATAGTTGGATCTTGCTTTTTAACCAATCTGATAACCTCTACCTTTTAGTTGAGTTGTTTAGACCATTTACATTTTCTTCAAGCATTTAATTTCAGCCCACTTGATTTTGTTTCCGAAGTATTGGGATTATTTCATTAAACCTTCCAAGAGGAGGCCTTCTTCTCCCTGCTTCTTAAAGTCTCCTCTTCATTACAGCCCTTTGATTATATTTTGTCTCCTCTAGGAACTTGGGATTAGATGATTTGAGAATTCCTTGGGTGTTTTCATACAGCAGTCCTGGTCAGAAGAATATCTCCTAAGCACGGCTGTGTGGAGACACGTGTTGGCTCTTGGGGGCCAATCGTGAGACCCCTTGGGTTAGGTGTTTCTTTAGAGCAGATGTGGAGGACCATCTCGAGAAAGGGAAGATGTGGGGAATTATGATTGCAGTGCTCACCTTTATCTCTTACAATTTGCACCAAGCTCCAAACATGCATCATCTTCTTTCTTAGCACAACTAAACCCAGATGGTTGATTGGACTCGCCTTTTTAGGAGTTTGGCAATTATTTTTCCAACATCTCTTCATGGCACATTCCCTTTTCATGCTAAGCTGTTTACCAAAAAGTTCTTTCCAGCTGTATGTCATACAGTTTGTAATGGGGTTCTAAGAGATGATTTTTTTTTTATTGTTTTCCCATTACATTTTCAGTGATACGCTAACCCCCCCTGCAGATCGCCACCCAGACAACTTGCGTCCAGGGCCACTTCCCTGGCCTGATAGGGCTTACAGCACACGTGAGGAGTCATGCAGTTTTTACCTTCCCTACGCCTTGTCATTGCCATTTCCATGGGCCTTTGGCTTCACTCATGTCCACTAAAATTGTTTGGTGATAGTAGCTCATGTTGAAAACGGGGTATTCGGCTTTGCACTAATGGCATTTAGGGTCAAATAAGTCCTTTTAGTGGAGGACTGTCCTGTATGTTACAGGATGTTCAGTAGCTCCCTGGCTTCTACTCACTCAACGTGAGCACCTTACCTCTGAGTCATAACATTTGAAAATGTCTCCAGTATTGCCAAATCACACCCATTGAAGAACCGCTGGCAAAAGAAAATTGGTTCCCAAACTACTTGATTGTGCTTTCCATGTTTATTGATGATGACTACCAAGGTTTCCTTAATTTCCATGCATTCTCCATCCCCATCTCCCCGCAATATCTACCTTCTTTAATTTCATCTTCCCAATTCCCTAATGGCCTATCCCTACACTTAAATTTTCAGTATCCTCTTTTCTTTCCTCCCATTCTTGGGGCTTTGGGTTTGCTTGATTCCTTTTACTTCAGCTGTGTGTGTTCTGGCACACTCGAGCTCCCTGTTATCCTGTTGTGACAGAATGACTGTGCTGCCCTTTGACCTCTTCATCAGCAACGTTTTACCTCCTAATTCCTTTTTGGTCTGAAAATAACTCTGGAGGAGTGGGGTCACCACAGACTTCAGCCTCCCCTTGCCTGTGTGTTTTGCTGCCGTGTGACCTCTTCCTAGCCGTATGCTTTTCCTTAGTCCTTCCCTCTGTGCGTGTCATCCTTGAGAACTCTGTAGGAAAGACGTTTCCTCCATCCAGCCAGGGCTGGCTCGTCTTACATACTTGAGTGCACTGCCTCTTCCTCAAGCAGCACGCACCCATGCTTCTGAACAGCCTGTCACCCATGCAAAGCACATAGGAGCCCTTGAATTTTGTAACAAGAAACTGGCCCTGAACGTCTGGAGGTTGACCTTTAGTGGCTTCCTCCTGGAGCTCTGTTTTTCGCCCCTTCTGGTTTCTCTTAGTCTTGATTATAAACCTGAGTACGCTAATCATAGGGGAAAGGTTTGGATTGTGTTAGACTGGCCTTCTGTGGGAAACATTTTATGGCCTGTTGGGGGTTTCCTTCTGTGAGGTCCGGAGCGCTTTCCTTAAGTGGAAAGGGGCTTGTGTTTTGCCAGGTTCTCCCACCCGTTCCACAGGTCAAATAATGAATTTAGTAGAAATATGGAAAAGCTTAGTCCATACGGGTGCCAAAAATTGCCACTATGAAGGCAGCAGTGTAAACAGTGTGTGACTAATGCTTTCTTTTAAGGAAAGAAGTTGAATGCAATTGTTTCCTTTCTGCTTATAAAGATAGAGAGCTTTCCATGGATTCGGGTCCTCAGATGGCCAGCCCTCCCCCTAAGCTCTGGCCTGTTTTTCCTGGGCCAGCCTGCCACCTGTCCAATGTATTGCCTGCTGTAGCCGCACTCCTGTCACTACCGAAACCACGCCGTGGGCGGTGCCAGTGACCTACCCACCCCAGACGTGGGTTTTCCCTATTTCTTTCTCTGCCTTTTGTGCTGTACTTGGCAGGAGTCCTCTCTCCATTCCTCCTAGAAACTTTCTTCCATTTATCATTTCTGAACCTACATTGTTCTTGTTTTTCTCCTAACCCCCACCCCCGCCCCAGCCCCCATCCACCCCCGGCCCCGTTTTCTCTTTATATCCCTACCCCTGAGCATGACTATCCTCCAGATTGTGTGGTTCTGTGTTCTTTTTTCTAAAACATTTTTGCCTTTGAAGAAGTTGGCTCCTCTGAGAACACGCTTTTCCCCATCTTGGAGGCTTTCCCTAATCAGCCCTCAGAGACTTGCTCCATGGTCTGTCTCTAACATAACACTCGTCCTCACCACCTGACCCTTCCTTCTGACTGCCGTAACTCAGCATGCTTCTTTGCTCTTACTTTTCCCCTTGGCCTTGAACAAAAGTACCTGTCCAGTCAACCCGGCTTAAAACCTTCATTATCACTTGAATCCTTTTCCTTTTGTTTCCAACTCTCTGGCATTTAGTCCTCAGGCCCTTTTGGTCCTTCTGGTCTTTAGCTCCATCCAACCATTGCTTGATGTATTCCTTTTAGATGTTGTCTAAACACTTCTTGCTGTAGGAGGCAAAGATTTAGCTTACTTACTTTACCTCCTTCTGCCCACCCTGCTCTCAGAATCATTATTTCATTTTCATACTCTGGGTACACCCCAACAGCATATTGTGCTTCTTGTGTCAGTGTCATCATTCAAGGTCATGAATATTATCTGAAGACCTTCCCTTTTATAAGGTGAGGGCAGTAGACCTAGGCTCTCCCAGTCTTCCCTCCATTTCTCCTATTCTTTAAGAAATTTCCAGCCTTTTCCAGCTAATTCTGTACACGAATATGACCACAGTTGGTAACATGGTTGTTTCTGACAGTTACAGCATTTGGAATACTATGTCCATGGATGTACAACTTGATGCTTCTTGAAGGAGAGCATTCCTAGCCTCAGATATGAATGTATTCTCCCATTTTTCTTTCCACCAACTGCATTTATACCATAGAGTCAGGTATCTCCAAAATTGTAATCCTGTTTTCCATTCTCTTGATTCCTTCCTTCTGCGCCCCACCCCACCCCACCCTGAGATCATTTTCTTGGAGCTCCTGTTTTCTGGGTTGCCTGGTAAGCCTCTTTTTAGGGGAGAAGAAGGAGACTAGTGTTTGAGCTAGGGGAACCCGGAATCCAGAATGAGAAGGCCTTACTCTGGGAGTGAGGGGCGGAGTAAGTTTTGTGGTTTACACCACATAGTTCCATTCTTTTAGAGAAAATTACTCAGATTTTTTTTTTTTTCCCTGAGAGGAGTAGAAATGTGACTTCTGGATGTTTGCTAGAGTTGGGGAATAGTTGCCTTTATATATAGATTTCTAGTGAAGAAACCAGTGTACGGCTCTACCTTTTTTTTTTTTTTAATCACCTTTGCTTTACTTGGTGTTGGGTCCAGAGCTCCTCTGTGTTTCCCTGTGAAGATTCATCCTTTGTGGCGGTGCCCTGACAAGGGGTTCTTGACCAGTGCCCTCACATCTACTGGCTGCAACCCATTAGGGAGTCACGAAGTCATGAAATCTATATAGTGGCTCAAAAAGTAGACTGGAGGACAAAATTTCAGTATTTTATATATGATAAGGGTAAATATTTTGTAACCGTTGTTTTAGTTATGTAAAAACACAGACCCCCATGTAGATGTGTATGGCCTCCAAGTAAAATGTACTTCCTTTTCTTTTTTAAAATAAGATTTTTTATGTTTATTTTTCATAGAGAGGGGAGACAGAGTGGGAGCACGGGAGGGTCAGAGAGAGAGGAAGACAGAGAGTCCAAAGCAGGCTCCAGGCTCTGAGCTGTCAGCACAGAGCCCGACATGGGGCTTGAACTCATGAACCGTGAGATCATGACCTGAGCTGAAATTAGATGCTTAATGGACTGAGCTACCCAGGTGCCCTGAATCTTTTCTTTTTTTTTTTATTCCTTATAATTTTAAGGGCGTCTTTGGAGGAAGACAGGCTAGATACCTAAAAACCATTTTTTTCCCTAAAAAAAAAAAACCATTTTGAACCAGAGGTCCTAGAGTTCTCATTTTTAATTTTCTCAGATATTTTAGTACTGTCTTAGAAAACTTGTAATGCTCTGACAAATCTGATGTTCACTGGTGAGTGTTAAGCTCTGCCCACCCACACCCCACCTTTCCCAGGAGGAGGGAAGAATGGAAAAAAATCTCAAATGAAGGGAGAGAGATTATTCCTGAAATATTTGGGTCAAAAAAAAGAAAGAAGAGTTAATGAGAATGTATATTTGTAGTGCTGCGAGGTGGTCCAGAGTGGAAATAACTGAATGATGAAATTACAGGAGAAAGTGGACGTGAAAGGGAAAGGGAACAAAGAAAAAGATGGCGATCATGTATTTGTGAATTGAGTGCACATGTCGCTCCGTGTGCCCCACAAGGTGTCACTGTCCACGGCTTGGCTTCTTTCTCCGTGAGGCTGTCTGCCGAGTGACTTCAGTCTATTGTTGTGTGTTTACACACTGGCACTGGGGAACAGGAAAGGAGCTGGAGACTGGGGAAGTGCAGTTCAGGTGTAGCTCTGTATGTACGATGTGTGACCTGGCGGACACTTACACTGTAGTAAGACTTAAGTACCATTACATTGGCATATACTCATTACTCATTTCCTTAAGTCAGTGATGGCTGAAGGTTGGCGCTCAAGTTCTAGGCCGGGTTAGCTCGTCTTACTTGTTTATTTAGTACCTTCCAATTAGGTTAGGGAAAAGGGGCCCATATATAAGCTCTCACTCCTTTCTTGCTGATTTCTTGCCACCTCTCACTTCCTTGATTCAGAAGAGAGAGAAGGGAGGAACTCAACTGGAAGACAGACCCCCAGTCGTACCTAGCTGGCAGTGGTCACGTCTGGAATGCTGGACTGTTCTCTGAGTGGAAACAAGCCTGTACTCCTGCCAGCAGGTGGCAACAGTGTAGGGACAGGGTGACAACACAGCTGGGAAGTGGGTTGGCCCTGTTCATGAGGCTGATGAAGTAGACTTGTGTTTCTTGCCATTCGCCACCAGATGTGTCCAGCTGTTATACTTTCTACTCGATTCCAACCAAACACACTTCAAGTTCAAACCAACACTTACATCATCAAAACAAAAGTGTTTACAACGTTAAGCCTTACTTAGGCTTTTAGTCATTTAAGTCATTAGTCTAGTGATAGAGGGAGTGCCCTTCCATGGAGCTGTGTTGGGAAAACTCAGGTCCAGCGTGAATTTTTCTAGGCTTTCCTGCAACTGTGAGGTTTAAAGTGGTGGATAGAGATCACTGACTGGGTAAGAGGCAAACACCATTAATCCCAGCCTCATCCTTTCTCAGGGACACCTTGTCCCGTAGAATACCTCATTTCATCATTAGAATCGATCAGATAGACTGACTTTATTCAAGATGGTTACTGCTTTTAACGAGATGCTGTGTGGTGGTATTTTTGGTGGCTTGACAGTTGACCTTACACACTCGCCTGTCACACTGTCATTTCTTCTTCTCATTTAGAGTCTCTTATTCGGAAGAGTCGTTGGGGTTTGGGGGTGCCTTATCAGTGTGATTATATCCCAGGCATCCATTTCCTAAGTTAAAGTATTATAGTTTGAAATATTTTGATTGGTGTAGACAGACGGCTTTAATAGACCACAGTTGATAAAATTCAAGATGACACTGGGGAGGTCTCCTTCCAGAGGCTCCATCTGCTCCTCCAGCGCTCTGTCCCAGCAGTTTTGGCACAGTTCAGCATTTTCTGGAATCAATTCATATATCTTCTTTACATTGAATATATATTAGTCTTACTTAGCTAATGATTTTAGTTCTGTCCTTCAGGGAATTATTAAATGTTGGCAAAGGCTTATTATTACTTTAAAGTTTACATTACCTGCTGAATGATAGTCCATTGTGTATCTACACTGCATCTTCTTTATGCATTCACCTGTCAGGGGACACTTGGGCTGTTTCCATAATTTGGCTGTTGTAAATAATGCTGCTGTGAATGAACATAAGGGTGCATGTATCCCTTTGAAATAGTGTTTTTTGTATTTTTTGGGTAAAATACTCATAACTAGTATTTAACACTATATGTTAACTATATTGGAATTTAAATTAAAAAAACTTAAAAAAAGTACAGTCTCCATTACACGCAACAAAGGAGAACGGCCATAGGAAATGATTGGACCAGCGGGTGAATACACAGTAATTGTGTTCTGGACTCCTCAGGGTTCTTCACTTGGTGACTTGAAGAAATGAGACTGATTTGTTATTCTTACCATTGTTCCTCTTTTTAGGAACGAATAATTATAAAACATTTAACCTGAATAGTACAATTTTAATTGCTTTGAGATACAGCATAAATATATTTAAATGTTAACTGGAAAAAGTTGAATGTGTTTCTTTATCATAATTATATTTCAAAATATAACAAATTTTTTTTCAGTTTTTGTGTGTTCTGATTTTTTTAATAATTTTTTTTTCTTTGGGGTGTGTGGCAGTGATTCTTTGGTTACAGCTCAGAAAGGTGAGGCTCCAAGAGGTCGACCTTCTTTCCTTCTATCATTAGGAAAAGTCCCACTGTTTTCTGTACAGGCTCTAACTATTGACAGTTAACATAACTTTTTGCATAACTGATCAAGCCGGGGACTTCTTGCCTAATCCCCTTACTGTATTTTCTCCCTCCTTTCCCTTCTATGCATTTGCAGTACTGCCTATTTATCACTGTATATAAAAAAACGCTTTTTAAATATAGCTACCTGCTTCTGTGTGTCTTTGTCCGTCTTACATATAAATGGCCTGCATTCCACGTAAACTCTCTGTGCACCACATCTTCTGGTAGAAGCCACCTGTGGTGGCCTATTCAGCCTTAACTAGACAAGCAGCGTCTCTTTCATAGTAATGTTTCCAAGTGTGAGTGGTTAGTTCCTTGGATTCTAAATGGTCAGCTACAGTAGTACTTGAAGAGAAAACGTGAGCCTTGCATGGAATCTCTCTTCCTTTGTAAGCTCAACATCTTTATTTTTTCCTTCTTGGTTTTACAAATCCATAATTAATTTCCCTATCCCCACTTTTGTTTCTTCCCAGAGGGACACCCCTTTCCTCACAGAAGGTGGTGATTCATCACGGCCAGACCCAGGAGTACGTGCTGAAGCCCAAGTACTTTGCAGCCCAGAAGGTGACCTCCGGAGAGCAGTCCACTGAAGGTTCGTTCCCTTTGAGATTCAGGCAGGGTCAAGTTACGGCGCCTTCTCAGTGTGAGTATAGTCCAGTCAATGGCTTTTCTAAGTTACAACATCATAGTTTGGGAATATTTTGTTTGGTTTAGAGGGCTTTAACGTGTCACAGTAGATGAAACTTAAGAGTCCTTTAAAAGAAAACAACAACAAACCCCGCACTGGTTCCCAGAACAACCAGATTCGCAGCCCGGTTGCTTTATTTTGAGGAAAGGCGGTTTCCTTGGATATTGGCAAAGGGTCTGGGGTGACCTGCCTGCAGTTCTGTTTCTGCAAGATGGCTCCGTTTCTGAGACACACTTGCTCTACTTTTAGATGCACTTGTACGCCTGACATGTTTACGTTGATAAAGGATTTTCTTGAGTAAGCTAGCCAGGACTCATTCCACACGAAATGTCTGAAGCGTCTTGCATTCGTCTCTGAGGTTCACCTACCGTGGATGTTTTTATGATACGAGGTCCACTTTTTTAGTCGACGGAGCAGATGGTGTGGCAGGTTTTTACGCTGAATTTGTAAAGAGCGATTGTATCAGTGGCCAGCTTGGTGAATATCTCACTTATGTGGGAAGCTCAAGGACGAGGCCTGGCTCAAAGGGTGGGGAATGTGATGATTTGTGGTTTAGGTATTACAGAGTGTCTGCTGGCAGCATCTGGGGGAAACGTTCCGGAGTGAGGCGCAGACCATTCAGAGCCGAGGGCTGGGCGCACACGCTCGCTCCAGCAGCTTCCTGCTCTGTCTCACGTTGACTGATTGCCTGCGCCACAAGTAATGAAAGAGAATGCCAGTTGTGAGGTTGAAAAGGATTGTCTTTCACCACCAAGAGGAGTGCAAATAGCTGAGAGAGAGTTTTTACTACTGTTTGGCCCTTCAGGAGTCTCTAGCTTTGTGGCTTTGATTCCCCGGACCCACCCCCACCTCCATACGTTCGTTGGTCACTCTTCCCTTACATTTGGCCGCTTAACAGAAAGAGTATCTCATACAAGATTTGTTTGTTGCAGTTTTCATCTTTTGGGAAAATTCTTTTCCGTGATCTGGGCCAGGACCTCCCAGAGTAATAGTTGGATGAGGTTTATTGGGCTGATGAGGAAAGCAAGTCTTAGGGATTTTCAAGAGGGAAGAATGGAGAAATCATATAGATCATCTCCTCATCCTTTAGGTAAGATACTTCCTAGTCATTTGTGAGACAGTAGGCGTGTCCGTCTTGTTTTTAAAGGTCCTCCGGTGAGGGGCAGCTCGGTGGCTCTGTTGGTTGAGCGTCCAACTTCAGCTCAGGTCACAATCTCACGGTTTGAGAGTTTAAGCCCCACCTTGGGCTCTCCGCTCTCAGCACAGAGCCTGCTTTGGATCCTTTGTCCCCTCTTTTCCCACGCCTCACCCGCTCATGCTCTCTCTCTCAAAAATCAATAAACCTTAAAAAAAATAAAGGTTCTTTGGTGTGAATATCCCTGAGCATATAATATTTTTCTAATCTTACTTAAAAAGTAACCCCAGTATTATTTCCTTGGGTTATTTTAAAGAATATATTTCTAAGATGTTCTCCAGAATTAGAATGGGATGGGAGAAGAGTTTTTGAAAGCTTATAATCATACTGGTAAGAAAGAGAATTTTGAACTACATGGAAGTGTCAGGAAAAGGTGGCCTGAGAATCTCTTATGTTAAGACTAGGGATGAGCCTGGTTTTTCTTTGTTGATGATTCATTATTGGAATGACTGGTCCCACCAGGTGCTGTATGTATTTTATTTTAAATGATTGTTTGTTTGGGTGGAGGGAGAGAATTCCAAGCAGGCTCCACACTGTCAGTGCAGAGTCTGATACGACATGAGGCTCTATCTCACGAACCATGAGATCATGACCTGAGCCGAAATCAAGAGTTGGACATTTAACTGACTGAGCCACGCAGCTACCCCTGTTGTGTGTATTTTAAACTATCGAACCTCTGCTGAAGGGTCTTCTGGAAGATGAAATGATAGTTTAGAAAAACAGGAAGATAAGTTTATCTGTATTCTCCATAAATTTGCAACCCTTTCTGGTTAAATGCAGTTTCTCTGGAGCATCTGGGTGGCTCAGTCAGTTGAGTGTCCGAATCTTGATTTTGGCTCAGGTCATGATCCCTGGGTCGTGGAATCAAGCCCCACATCAGGCTTCATGCTGAGAATGTAGCCTGTTTAAGATTCTCTCTCTCTCTCTCTCTCTCTCTCTCTCTCTCTCTCCCCCCCCTTTCTCCCGCTTTCTCCCTCTTTCTCCCTCTTTCTCTCTCTCTGCCTCTTTCCCCACTTGTGCTCTTTCTCTCTCCCTAAAAAAATTATAATAAAAGTAGTTTCTCCATAGCTAGCAGCTCATAAACGAATTCAGACTAACACGTCATCACAGTGATGGGGCTCTTTGCTCAAACTCCCTGGGATTTAGTGGCCGCAGCCCTGCAAGCCCAAATGACAGAAGAGGCCCAGGAGCCAACTGGAGCAGGCATACAGAAAGGCCAGGAAGGGAGAAGTGGCTATTTTTTGCTGAGACCAGAACTCTATTGAGAGTTGGAAGGCTAATGGAAAAGTTTTAAAAAGAGGTAATTTGGCAGGACCATGAGGATACGGAAATAGCAAAATTGAGTAAAAACAACAATAGAAAGATTAAAACTGGAAAGGAGGAATGAGTCATACTTAGAAACTACAAGTAATATCGCCCAACTTCCAGCTTTGTACTAGGTGAAGGAGCCCCCAAGGAAACCTTATGCGTAGGAGAAAGGTAAAGACATGAGTAAGGGAAGTCTGAGGAAAAGCAGGAATTTTTAGTGTCTTTAATTTCATCTTTGTAGAAGAGATCAAATGTGAACAGATGAATCTCTAAATTTGCTGAAGAATTTTAAGGTCCTGTTGTAGGAGCAGATAATTCTGACTTATGAGAAAAACAGAAGATATTCCCAGCAGGTAGAGAAAATATATATCTTGGGAAGAGTCTGAGGGACCTAGTGTGTCATAACGGTCCCCTGCTGTCACTTTCCAGAAGCTTGGGGGACTAGACAAAACATTGAGGTTGGCAAAAGACCAGTTTCATTGGGATAAAGAACATTGTCTACTGCAGTGACCAGTTGGTAGGCTTAATGGTATCTGACAAACAGCAATAACATTTACCTAGAGCTCTGAGCCTCGTGTAAATTAATGAACTCATAATAAGGAGTGGCCGTAGCGCTGCAAGCCCAAGTGAATAAAGATGTGTTGTTGATGCCTATAGGTGAAGAGAGAAATGGGCAGGAAAAGCAAACTGCGTTAATGTGTTAAGTCTAGCACTCTCTCAATAAAACAAGGTAGATAGCAAGAAACAAACCATCAAGTTGATAGGGAGGGGTTCTCTGCTGTGAGGAATGAAGGTTTTATTAGAGTTTCGCAGAGTTTTGATGACCTAACTCACCTTCTCTAACCCCTACGCCCAAACTGCCTTTCCCATTTTGATTTTGTGTCACTTCCCAGATCACCTCATATCCTGCCTTGGGTGTTCACTGCTTACTGGATATCTCCAGTGACAAATTAGTAATGGTGCTATGCTTCATTCATTGGTCTCAAGAGAATTTAATTTGCATGAGTATCAGCTCGAGCAGGGGTCTGTAAACTGTCTCCTAAAGGATCTGATAGTAAATACTTCAGGCTTAGTGAGCCAAGATATATGACTGAGGATGTTATATTTAGGCTTTTACATAAATATTAAAAATGTGGCCATTTAAAAGTGTGAAAATCATTCTTAGCTGGAAACTCTGAGTGGTTGGCTAGATTGGTCTCATGGGCTGTAGTTTTCCGGGTGCTGATTTAGGGGCTCAGTCTCACAATGTATTGAAAACGTCTAGATTTTGGACCTGTAGGTGCTAGAATGTAGCCATTGAATCAAAAGCTGTCCAAGAGGTGCTGCCTGTATCCAGCTGTCCTTCATTGTCACCGTCCTCAGAAACCCAGCGTCCTCACTGTGATGATTTCAAATGAATCTCCACTAGTTTGAAGACAGCCAGGAAAGCATGAACTACCAGGAAACCACAGCTGTCTGATAAGTCTAGTTTCCTTTAATGTTAAAGTGACAGCAATTGGGAAAACAAGGGATGTTACCCTTGGCTGTTTAAAGAAAGCCTTTAATGTTGACAGAAATAAAGTTTTAATTGAGTGAACCAGTAACTGCCATCTGGCTAGACTGAATCACATTAAGCTATCACCTGAGTTCCTCCAGAGGTTAAACATAGTCGCTATATGACCCAGCATTTCCACTTCTAGGTGTATACTCAAGAGAATTGAAAACATATGCGCACACAAAACCTTGTATACACATGTTCATAGCAGCATCATTCATAACAGCCAAGAAGTGCGAACAACCAAAATGTCTATCATCTGATGAATGGATAAACAAAATGTGGTAGATCTTACAATGGGTCGTTCAGCTATAAAGAAGGAATGGGATACTGATACATACCACAATGTGAATGGACCTTGAAAACATGTGGAGTGAAGGAATCCAGACACGAAAGGATTCAGATCGCACAAAATTCCATTATATGAAGTGTCCTAAATAGGCAACTCCTTATGGACAGAAAGTAGATGAGTGATGGCTAGGGGTTGAGGGGAGGGGGAATAAGTAGTCATTCTTTATGGATAAGGAGTTTCTTTTGGGTCAATAAGTATTGTGGAAGTAGATGGTCATGATGGTTGTATAATCTGAATATATGAAAAGCTATGTTATGTTAAAAATATTAATAAAAAAATTTTTTGGGCCACATAAGTAGTTAAAAAAAGACTTAGTATCAACTTCTAGGAATGGAGCTCATTGGCTCTCTTTAGGGATGGACTGGGATAAGGGGAGTCTTCCTTGGTGACTTCTAGCAAAGAATTGAGCATGTAAACCAGATTCTATTGTGTTGATTTTAGTAGTATTTACAACTCAGGGGAAGAAAAGTTAAAATGACATGATAACATTGGAAATACCACCTCATAAAAACTGTCGAGGTCATTAGTACAGCATATGTTTAGGAGCAAACCCAAATCATTTGTGCAAAAAGAAATTAGTTTGACTTAACTTTCTAGAGAAAGCCCTTAACGGTAAAATGACTGTCCACAGTCTGGGGTAGTAAAAATACCATGGGATGCTTGATAATGGTAAAAGCAGAGAATATTTCTGTTACAATCTGCGGTGGAAGGATGTTTTTTATCTTTGGGGTTGTGAGTACTGGAGAGCTGACAAAGAAAAGTCGTAGACTTACTTCAAAAGGAGATCTTTAAGATGAGCCAAAATATCGTAAGTGAAATGGTGTGTAGGTTATACAAAGAGTCCTAAGAGTTAAAAGATGGGGCAGTCTCTGGTTTAACGGTATAGGGGCTTAGTCTCTTCTACTGTATCTTAATGTTTGGAAATGTTTAGAAATTTAAACTTCTCTAAATCAGATCTTCCATTTGCATTCCAGTTGTTTTTCTATCAAGGTGGACTGAGCTTTTAAACAGCTATTTATATTTTAAAGTCACCTAAAATTTGGGTTCTTTAAGTTCATAGCAGAAACTTTAAATTCAGGAAAGACGGATATCCTGTTTGATACACTACCTTCCTTCATGTTTTAAAAGCAGATATAAGTCAGACTATTAAAAAGAATTAACAACTTTAGCTTGTGATTTGCTGAAATATGGGGGAGAGATTGATTACTGGCATTTCAGTGGCACCTGGGTGGCTCAGTCAATTAAGCATCTGATGCTTGATTTCAGCTTAGGTCATGATCTCTCAGTTCATGGGTTCGAGCCCTGTGTCAGGCTCTGTGTGGACAGTGCAGAGCCTGCTTGGGATTCTCTCTCTCGTTTTCTCTCTGCCCCTCCCCTGTGCTTGCTTTCTCTCTCAAAATAAATAATTTAAAAAATAAAAGCAGATACAAGTCATACTATTAAAGGAATTGCCAGTTTATCTTCTGATGTACTGAAATATGGGGGGAGGGATTGATTACTGGTGTTTCAGACACATGATACTGTTGTTAACTTACAAAAGAGGTTAGGGCAGGCCCACTATTTTTAGTGTTGAGCATAGCCTTTCTGCTTGAATAAGCAGCCACGGTGGTGCAGGAGGCAGGTCCACAGCCCCCATGGGGTCCCTTTTGTTGGAAGAAAATGTAATCTTGTCACGCTGGGACCACAGGCAACTTCTTAGCCCTGGATCCTGTGGTCCATGTTGACTTCTCTCAGTCCTTGCAGTAGACCAGCCAGCCCAGCGACTGCCCGGCACTCAGTCACAGGCTAACGGGAATTCCCAGTCCTCCATTCGAAGATAGAACAGCCACCAGGTTTCAGGTCTGAGAAAGGGAGGCAAAGACTGTTCTCCCAGTAGCAGCCTTGCTGCCCGAGCCCCAGCATCTCAGGTCTGGCCTGATCTCCGCCCATGGTCCCAGGCAGTGAAGAGCACGGACCCTCTGGACACATGAGACCTGTTCTTTGTACTTCTGGTGATACCATGGTTGGATGTGCTGGCCTGAGCCCTCAGGCTTTGTCCACAGGGATATCAAGAAGCCTCACAGGACATGGAAGTACCTCCGGTTTGATGGTTCCGTCTCCCACTTGGAAAAGGAGGCCCAGACATCTGGAGTGAAGATTGTGTGTGGTTGCAGGCTGGTGTGGTGAAGAGGTTTCCAGCAAAACTGTGTACTTCCTGCGTGTCCTTGTGAGACCACGATGGCCCAGAGCCAACAAGGGTTTTTGTTTGACAGAACAAATCTGAAGACTCAGATACAGGCAGCGTTTGGCTGGGATGGTTCTGCTTGTCCCAGACGCTTTCAGGAGGTGAAAAAGAGCACCAGTTAAAGCCTCTGGATGCCCAGTGCCAGTCTGAGTTGTCACACAGAGAGTCTTGGGTGTGGTTGACAGCACCCATCATGGGGTGGAAGGTAGTTTGTGGAAGAAAGACCAAATTCGTCCTCCACCTGTCGGCTCTTCACAGAAGAGGAGGAGAAACTCCAGACTGGCAATTGGATAAAGGCAAATGTAGATGGAATCAGTAGAGATGAGGAAATCAGAGCCAGATTCTTCTGCGTGGGGGTGAAGTGTGAGAGGGAGATCTTCAGGGGAGGCACAGTTTGGAAATTCCTTTAAAGAAGGGTTTGGTCTTGAGAAGCAGCCTAGCCTCACCTCAGGACATGCATGAGAGGAGACGAAAGAGCAGAAGGAGAAACTGCATGTGCTGGCCACTCCAGGGCTCTGCCTCACTGATGCCCTCACAGATGCCCTCACTGACAGTTCCTGATTGATGGGAGCCCCACGGGGGCAGCGTTCTGCCCGTGGACAGTGCACCTCTGGGGAAGGAGAATTCTGTGGGCATGCGTTCTGCAGCCCTGGAAGCCTTGCCTACCTGGAGACCACCGTTGGCTCGTCGTGTGTAGATAAACGTCTTTAGGACTGGCCCTACCCCAGTCCAGTGGGCACTAAGTGGCAGTGGAAGTGGGACCAGCCAGAAGCTAGATCTTACAAGAAGCTGATGAAAACTAACTAAGAAATGATTCAGCGTTTAAAGTACCAGGTGTGAAAAAACGACTGCTTTGAGGAAGGAATTATGGTAAAGCTCCATGCTTTTTCCCTTGCTTCTTCCTTCAGGCTCCTGATTGGCTGCTTGGTCACCCACACTACACTTTGTGTGGGAATAAGGAGCCTTGAGCCAGTTTCCAGGGGTTTGTCAGGGTGGATGTTAGCACTGTAGATAGCTGGAAGAAAATCACCCATTCTTCAGTAATTTCTGACGAAATCCTCACTGGCCTAAAAGCCCTAGGCAACAAAGCAACAGCATCAATAGGTACAAACTGATGCCTGAGAAATCATTCCAGTGACCGTGGATGAAGGGCCAGGGTTTTGCTGAGCTGATGCCCTTAAGAGGCTATATTCCATTGAAGGGCAGGTGTCACCTCTCGTAGAGAAAGTTCCATGTGCAGCCTTGCCTTGGCCGCTGTGTCTCAGCTGGGAGGTGAGGGCGGGTTGGTATGTTTTATCAAGGAGTTTGATCACATCTCAGTCCAGGCATGTGGGTGAATGTGAACATTCTCTTTACTTTTTGATTCCTTACGCACAGTGGAAGAGCACTGGGAAATGGTAGACATAGGCTAATAATAAACACTTCCAAGAAGCTTATCCAGCACTATTAAAAACAACAGTAGAGGAAAACCTAGAATGAAGGGTTATGTAATCTCAACTCCCCAGTGGGCACCCTTTCATGCCAGAGAAGGAGTTTTCAATCCCCAGAGCCCAAGATTTCATAATAAATAAAGTAATCCCAGGATATTTCTGGGTGTTGAGACTGAGTTCAAGATATTGAGAAATAGATACTGTGTGGTTCCAGAATATTCTATGATCAAACTGTGATATTGGTGGGGGAGAATACCACGAATGAATTTACAGATTGCCTGGAAAGTACAAAGCAGCATTTTGGGAGGAGAAAACCTGCATTTGAAAAAGGAGAGATGCTGACTTCTCAGCATTTGGATCTCTTTGCCAGGAATTGAGGGCTTTACTTTGATTTTCTTTCTGAATCAGAAAATTAGTCCATAGGGAATGATCATTGTTAGAGTTGAAGTGATAGTTTTGATTTGACATAAATGAGATTGTACAAAATACTGCTAATGAGATGTTCCAAAAGGAGTTGAAGTAGAATTTGTATTTGCTTGGTTTAGTCTCCTTAAGGAGGGGTCCTTTTAGCATTGAAAATTGCTGCCTTTTGGTGAGTCTGTTTCTCCACTTGGAGGTAAAGACTTCCCTTACCTTCCTTACATTTTATGACCTTTTTTAAAGAGCTTGTGTTGTAATTTTCTACAGTTTTAGTTCTGTGTGATTTTTTTTGATATTTAATATTAGCCTCCTGAGAAATTGAAATATATCTGTACTGAAACCCAGCTCCCCAAGTTCTGTGTTCTCATACAGAGGAAGTACAAGTTCATACATGGTTGGAACGGGAGGGAAACTTTTCTTACCTAAGTAAGGGAATTTGCAATGTGGTTGTATTTGAGCATTTCTGCTGACAGGAAAACATTAAACCATGAAATGTATACGTATGATGTATGTATACATACACATACACGTCTGTATTTAATCGCATGTACAAATGTGTTAAAATTTTTTTAATGTTTTATTTATTTTTGATAGAGAGAGAGACAGAGCATGAGGAGGGAAAGGCAGAGAGAGAAGGAGACACAGAACCGGAAGCAGGCTCCAGGCTCTGAGCTAGCTGTCAGCACAGAGCCTGACGCGGGGCTCGAACCCATGAACTGTGAGATCTGACCTGAGCTGAAGCCAGAGGCTTAACCGACTGAGCCACCCAGGCGCCCCACAAATGTGTTATTTAAAGAGTTACTTTTTGAAGCTGCCTACATTATCCATATTGCAAATATCTGCTAAAAAATTTCTTGTAGCCCTAACTGCGTTTCACACGTTGGCTCTTCCGAGGTCCCAGCTTTTTTAACTACACGAAAACTTTAAACAAGGAAGTGATTGCTCTTGTGAAAAACATCATAGTTATTTAAAAAGCCCTGTATCCTAGGAACAGACTCAGAAAGCTTTGGGGAAGAAAAACAATCTAGACAGCAGGTGGTCGGGCGGCGGTGGTTCCCCTGGTAGATGGCCCCGGGGCTGCTTGCGTGGGCTCAAGTGCTCTCGGCTAACGGCGAAGGACGTCTGGAGCCGCACACACCAGGCAGCTGTGCTGCTTGTAATGAACGCAGTTTGATGGCTACAGGTGCATCTCAGGCTCGCCACTGCCAGCCTCAGATCCCGCAGAAACCGGAGCTGGTCCTCCCACACGTTCCGTTTACATTCCTTGCAGAGCCCGCTGAAGCCGGCTCTGCTTTACTTTGGAGGATTGGTTACAGAGGAACACTCCCCAGACAAAATCTTTTGGTATTTTTTTCCCCTTTACTGGCCATTCAAAGATATTATACTGCCTTTGTTGATTCAGGTAGGTAGGTGCTTTCTAGTCCAAAGATCTTTTTCTAAGGTTTTGTAACTGTAGATATTTAACAAAAATAGAGCACTATTTAAGTGTGCTTTAGTTTGTTTTTATAGGGAGAGAAGGAGGCTCATATGTTTTGATAATATTTCCCTGGCCTGCTTAACTTTTTTTCATGACATTTTTTTCATACCAGAATAACTAAAAAAAATGTAGATCTTACTTACATGTAATTCTTCCTCCTCCTTGCCATGGCTTCCTTGTGGGTATAGAGGACTTTCCCACCCTGTTGACATTGAGCTTGGCTGGGTGGCTTGCTTTTACTAATGGACTGTGGGCAGAATGGCAACGTGTCAGCTGTGAGCTTTAAGTTGTGTGGTTCTACTCTTCTTATGCCATGAAAAAGGCATGTATCTGGTCTGTTGATGTGCCAGTTTCCTTGACTTCTGCTTTTCTTAGTTTACCTTAGGGAAGATTTGCCATTTATTTATTTATTTAATGTTTATTTTCTGGAGAGAGACAGACTGTGAGTTGGGGAAGGGCAGAGACAGAATCCAAAGCAGGCTCCAGGCTCCGAGCTGTCAGCACAGAGCCCAATGTGGGACTTGAACCCACAAACTGTGAAATCATGACCTGAGGTGAAGTTGGACGCTCAACCAACTGAGCCACTCAGGCGCCCCAAAGATTTATTTTTTAAAACAATCTGGATAATAGTTAGGGCTGATGATGCTTTTTAATCAGGCAGGATACATCTAGGTAAATGTGCTACTCTGGGGGACCACGCCTTTTTGCCGCAGTGGACCAGAAGAAGGGTAGGCACTGACCCGAGAAAACCAATCTGAGTTGGCCAGCTGCTGTAAGGTGGCCTGACAGAAAAGCATTCCCTAAGAGGGATGATACGGATCAAATAAGATAGAAAATTTTCAAGGAATTTGTAAGTTAAACAGGAGGAAACTGCAACAGAAGTACCAAGTAGAAGCAGAAACAGCCATCCTGAGACAGCTAGCACGTTCATGTCTGGTTCAAGAGCGTCTTCTGAAAAGGACTGGCTCTCCGGCAACATCTAATGGGTTGCTGAAAGCTGTGGACTCTGGATGTCTTCCCAGTTATGGAAGTATATTCAAGTCCCCATAAAGTCAGGCTTACGTGGCCGGTGATTCCCGGGTTGTCTGGCATCTCCTGCAGTGCTGTGCATCGCTTTACTGCACAGCCCCATCTCCCTTGAGAAAGTGAGCACCCCTCCTCGTTGGACTGTAGGCAGAGACCCCGGAGCACACGTTCCGTGTGAGTCTTCTCTCTCCCAGCTGCATGCCTTGAGGTCTCTGAGTCCTGGAGACTGTCCTTTAGAGAAGGAAACCCTGCTGCTTTACTGTTCTTTGCCCCCTTAATCCTGTCTACATTCTCTTCTTTCTGAGAAAGCTTGGGGTAGGTTGGTAGCTGCACAGAGAGGTGAGTGGGGCCATTTCTGTATTTTCCCCAAATTCAGAATTGTTCTTGTGGCCCGGGCTTTCATGGGCCTGCTGTGTTAACCGTATTTATGTCTCCGTGCCCATTTGGATTTTTAATAGAAACATTTTCAGGTCTCGGATTCTTGCTTACATCGAATGGAAAAATGTCCAGCTTCAGTTAATGAGTGAGTGTGGACGGAAACCTTTCCAGAAGACCCCTGAGATGCCATCGTGCATCCGCCTCCTCTTTCTCTGGTACGGGGTTCTGGGCAGCCCCGGGGGGCATGTATGCAAATACCCATCAGGCATGCTCTGCCGTGTCTCAAACATGGAAATAGAGCAAAATTAAATGCCTCTTTTTAAAGTTTTAAAAAAGACTCTTCGTGGAGAAAGTGATTCATAATGTTTCTTGTCAGAGATCCCAGTTTCCAAACCACACCTTAATATACCTCAAGCACATATAATATGTATCTTTAAAAAACCTGCTGAAGGTACTGGAAATTATATTCTGGTCTCTGAACATCAGATAATTAGGAAATGTGGACATAAGCTCTTTGTCTCCACCAGTGACACTTAGTAGATTCCATTTCCCACATCTAATTAGTACTTATTGTGTGCCAGGCACTGTGCTAAGTGCCTGCTCTCACGAAGTCAGCGTGTTATGTTGTAGTATTGTTATGTGTTATGGATTATTTAAAATTTACCCTATGTGTATTCATGTAAGTTTGTTAGGAACCTAAAATATAAAGAGTTAAAAATGGCCAAACCAGGACACCTCGGCGGCTCAGTGTGTTACGGGTCTGACTTCGGCTCAGCTCATGATCTCACAGTTCATGAGTTTGAGCCCTGCATTGGGCTTGCTACTGTCAGGGCAGAGCCTGCTTTTGGTTCTCTGTCCCCGCAGCCCCCTCCCACCCCTCGCCTCCCTCTTTCCTACTTGTACGTTCTCTCTCAAAAACAAATGAACATTAAAGAAATACTTTAAAAACTTGCCAAAACCCGATTTTATTCCCTGGGAGGTGTGCCACTTTACCCGATGTGGTGACAGATGGCAGCTCTCCTTGTGATGAGCATAGCATAGCGCATATGTCATTGAAACACTGTGTTGTGCACCTGAAATGAATGTAGCATTGTGTTTCAACTATATTTCAGAAAAAAGGTGGAACAAAAGAGTGACACTTGGGCTCTCTCTGTTATTTCTAAGTGAGTACAAAGCTAAAAAAAATCTGTCAACTTCATTATTTTTTGTAGGGTTTTTGTTGACGATAACACTTAAAAGTTATCTGAACTTCAGAGTTTCTGGCAAGAATTGTTGATCAGTCAAATACAAAATAAGCCATTGTAATTGTTTGCTTGAAATCCATTTTGATACCTTTTGAACCAAGTCAAGCCATCAGCTCTTACCTGGAAATTTTGTAGGAACCAAAGTCCACCGTGGAATTTTCCTTTATTGTAGAGTCGTAAATAATAATTATGATCGTAACGCAAACGTCTTGAGATGACATTTTCCATAGTTAGATGCTCTTGTGGGTTTTGCTGTATAATACATCCATGGGGAAGTGTCACCACTAGCGCGAGCTTTCCCTCACAGTTACTCTGCTAAGAGCTGACCACGTGTAATGATAACCTCTTGCGTTTGCCTTGTAGTAACGGCTTATGAATTATATCCATACAGATTATTTCAAATGGCCCCTGCCACAATCTCGGGAGGTAGAGGAGCTGTACGGGCATCATTCTCAGGGTCTTCTTTTCCACCCTCGCTTGCAAGAGCCTGGAGAGCGGTGCCTGTGAGTCATTTGACTGTATTCTATTCCATTGAACCTCTGAATATTAGTTTCTTTGTCAAATAGAAATCTTAGCACTTACTCTGTAGGTCCATCCTAAGAATGAAATGAGGTGAGGGATAGGACACCTGACATAGTGCCAAATGCATAGCATGTGCTCAGTCTGTTTGTTTCCCTTCCTTGCTCCAACCTTTTCAGGTGCTTAGTATCCTCAGCACATACTGGAAGTATAGATGAGGCATTGGGGGAGAGAGGGAAGGCTTGTGTTGAAATCCCAGCTCTGTCATTTCCTAGCAAAATGACCTTGTTCAGGTTTCTGATGAATATCTCTGTAGTTTCCTAGCCTGTGAAGGGATGGGAGTGTCACTTAAATGATGGTGGGGTGCAGGTGAGCCTGTAGCTTAGGTGCTCAGTACATGTTTCATGAGTCATACAGTGCTCTGTACGTTTAGAAAGGTCCATAAATTCTGCTTTTCTGTTCTCAGAATCTAGGGAAAAAGAAAAGCAGAGAAGAGTGTCTGTGTGCGTTTGTATAGGGGAAATGAACAGCAGAGGAGTGTGCGTATTTATATTTTACTATGTAATAAATTAACTGAAACCTTAGTGGTTTAGAGCAGCAAACATTACCATACAGTTTCTGTGCCTCAGAAATTCAGGAGCACCTTAGCTGGTTGGTCTTGGCTCCCAGTTCCGTCGTGGAGTTGCAGTCAGTGTATCAGCAGGGGCTGCTGTCATCTGAAGGCTTGACTGGGGCTGGAAGATCCACTCTCAGGTTTGCTCACATATGACTTTTGGCAGGAGACTTTGGTTCTTTGCCATGTGGGCCTCTCCATGGGCTCCTGAAGTATTCTCATGGCCTGGGAGCTGGCTTTCCCCCAGAGTGAGTGACCAGATAGTCAGATCCCATGACAGAAGCTGCAGTGCCTTTTGTGATCTAGTCTCTGGAGTTGAAACCATCACTTCTGTTTTATTTTTTCTTTAGACCTGAGTTGCTAAGACTAGCCCGTGCTCAAGGGAAATGGAATTAGATTTCACTTCTTGAAGGAAGTATCAATGAATTTGTGGATAGATTTTAAAATCATCACAGTGTTCAATGGAACGGCACTGTCTTAATGAGAGAGGAAGTTGAGCATGAGTAACGTAAAAAAAATTAACCGAAGCCTGGAAAAGTGACAATGTGTGATTACACATCAGTAATTCATTTTTATTTCTTTATTTATGTATTAAAAATTTTTTCCCTACATTTTATTTATTTTTCTCTTCTCTTTATTTATTATTCTCTCTCTGCCCCTCCCCTGTTCACAGGAGTGAACAGGGGAGGGGCAGAGAGAGAAAGAAGACACAGAATCTGAAGCAGGCTCCAGACTCTGAGCTAGCGATCATCACAGAGCCCGACGTAGGGCTTGAACCCACGAACTGTGAGATCATGACCTGAGCCAAAGTTGGATGCTCAACCTACTGAACCACCCAGGTGCCCCCAGTAATTCATTTTTAACTGGCAACTAATTGTTTTTCAGTTTTGTTTATCACATAGTAAATAAAAGCTAGATGTAATACGGCTTTGAGAAAAGGGATATTTAGGCTGAAATCTTTTCTAATGATGAATTCTATTGAACTTGGCAGAAGTCCCTTGGAGAGTGTAGTTGGGGCTATTTGATGGAGTCATTTAAAAACTGAGTAGAGAGAAGTTTGTCCTGCAGGAAGAGAACAAAAAGTGGATGATAGAATCTCACTTCTGCAAGCTTAGATACCTCTGGTTCTATGAAGAGAATTATTTATTTATTTATTTACATTTATGAGAGAGGGCAAGCAAGTATGGGCCAGAGGGAGGGAGAGAGAAAATCCTAAGCAGTGGGATTGTGGAGCTTGATCCCACGACCCTGGGATCATGACCTGAGCTGAAGTCAAGAGTTGGAAACTCAACTGACTGAGCCACCCTGATGCCCCTAAATTCAGGGATTTAAAAATGCCAGCTTTCTCCTATATAACTAGTTGCTTCAACACATTTTTCGTTCACTGGGTCCTTCAGACTTCAGCAGTCACAAAAACGTTCATAACTTCACTTTCTTTAGGAGTTCTTTAAGATAAAATGTGTTCACATCATAGTATCTGTTTACTTTGGGTTCTTACTGCCTCTGTGATGGAATTGGACTTCCCTGGGGTCATCAAAATGCCTCTTCTGGCCTGGGGGGTCTGGTGCTTCAGAAGACCTGGGCAAGGTATAGGAAGTTTTGGTTTCTTTCTCTGCTCTGTCTTTTGAATTCTTCCTTCTTTCAGGCCAAATGTAAATTTTGTGATGTGTGATAAGTCATTTTCTTCTTAGGGTCTGCCTTTAGTGTGAGAGCGAGGTTTCCAAGCCCCCTTTCAAAGGCAGCGGAACCCTGATGGCATTCGGCTCCTTTACAGTAGTGGGACTTTCAGTTATTAGTTTGAGTACACGTTGCTTTTTGGCCTTGCCGTAGACAGTGGAATTCCTGAGTATTCCTTGTCTGAGTTCATACTACCTTCAATTCCTTATCTTCATTTCCTACCCCTGCGTTCTCTGCTGCGCACTCCCCTCTGACCACATAATCTTTTCTTATTCCCAAAGAGGGAGAACCATTGATGGGACTTTTGTTACAAACAGAGGAGGAGGATTAAAATACAAACTGCTTCCTTGGGCTTGATTGAGGCCAAAGGAAGATTGGAAAAGTAAGAAAATACACATAAATAGGATTATGTATAAAAAGCCAGGAGAAAATGGAGCAATGCACTGTTCAAACAGGCATGCCAAATCACTTAAAGTTCTATAGGGAGGGGGTAGGTGGGTTGGTTCAGGAGGATGAAAGGTGGAAAAAAAAGATGAAAGGTTTTCTAGGGGGAGAAAACTGCCTCGTGAAGGAATTTGGCGTGGGAATGAGGACCGTTGGGCAGTTTGGTTCAATTAATGCCCTGACTCTATGTGGGATGTTGTAGGACGTGAGGCTAGATTCAGTCTCTGTGTGGAAGGGTTTCAACTTTTCTTTTAGGGCTATATTTGTCATAACAGGTATGTAAATTATATGGAATCCTAACTTTGAAATTGTATGGTAGATAGAATCTGGGACCCTCATGAAAAGTGACCCCCACAATGGGGCACCTGGGTGGCTCAGTTGGTTAAGCCTCCGACATTGGCTCAGGTCAGATCTCACGTTTGTTGGTTCGAGCCCCACATCAGGCTCTGTGCTGACAGCTAGCTCAGAGCCTGGAGCCTGCTTCCAGTTCTGTGTCTTTTTCTCTCTCTGCCCCTCTTCCTCTCATGCTCTGTCTCTCTCTGTATCAAAAATAAATAAAACATTAAAAAAAAAAGAAAAGTGACCCCCACTTAATCAAGCTTGTGAACAAGTCATGAAATTTGTTCCTTGGTAAACAAATGGCCCAGCAGATAATCTGTCCTTTGAGTCAGATTTGCTTTTCCACATACAAACAAACAGATGTTATTTATGGAAATGGTGAGTGATAGACTGATAACAAATGCCTCCATTTACTTTCTTTGGAACAACAACAAATGTGGGGATAAATAAAACCTAATTCTGTTCCAAAATTAAGACACAGAAAATTTGAATCATGTGGAGCATACCCAACCCATGGGTATCTGTAAGGAGACGATGCAAACGCACCCGATGTGTGTGAGGACTAGGCTGGAGGACACGAGAGGGCTCTCTGCTCTGCTCTCATTCACTCGATTCAGAGACAGCAGTGAAATCCTTCCTTGTCAGTGGCACCGAAACTCCTCCTCTCGTGGGAGCCGTAGCCTTTTGCTGCTAAGACCAGCCCGGGTTCTTGAAAGGAGGTAGAGATTTTCACATGCAAAAATGCATCTCTTAAATGGTATTTCTCCCTTGGGAGACAACCTCTTAGAAAGAGGAGCCATCCTGAATGTTGATGCCAAAAAAGAAGGAAATTCCCGGACAAACTTACTCAATCTTCCTCAAGTACGGTTCCCCTGGTTGTCAGAATCCTGGGTCCAGGAGGTGGGTTATATTTTCAATTCAGAATCAAGAACATGGCTACAGTGAGCTCCCCCCACCCCTGCTCCGCCCTCATTTTCTTCTTTGCTTCATTTTAGGTTATGAACCAAGTTAAGTGCTCTCACCTTGGGGATGTGTTTCTCCAACCCTGTGTTATAGCCTTTCAGATGTCGCTGTCCCTTCTGGGTAGGATGGCAGCGGTAGGTTCCCTGGTATTTAAGATTAGGAGCAGAGATTTCTAGATATGTTCTAGACAGGTGAGTTTTTAAAGTCTGTCAAAGGAACCCCTGTGGAACCGCCTGGTACAATTACAGGACACCAGGACTGAGGCGCCCCAGCGCTGCCTCGAATTGGTTGTGGTGCCTTTGAGTGTGGTCACGTCTTTCCCTGGACTGCAGTCTAGAGCCTATCCTGAACTTTTCTAGGTGTTCCTTTCCATTAGCTGAGTTATGCCTGGATAGTTGAATCCCCTCAGGGGATGTTAAAGAAAATACTTTACAAAAAAGATCGGAATATGAAAATGTCCAAAAGCCATTGGTTTGTTTTGCTAGTTTTCCACTTTTAGTCCTGACTGTATTTCTTTCCCCAAATACTGGGTCAGATCCTGCTGGGTGAGCAAAGCACTTGTTGGGTAAAAGTTAAAATATATTACACCTTCAAACATACTTGACTTTGTTCCAGAGATAAAAATAGGATCTCTTAAAAAATATTTTTAGACAAAGAAGCTTATGATTGGTATTTAAAGAGTAGAAACTCCAAGGAGAAAAAGGAAATATGAAAACAAATCTGTAGTCTCAAGGTGTGCTGTTAGAGTCCTTCTTAGGGCAGTGGAATCCAGCTGGCAGGGTAAGATTGAAGGCTAAGAAAATGTGACTGTAGTTGACAATCTGAGTTTTCATATCTTGAGTCAAGATAAAACAGAGACTGAATGAATGAAATAGGAAATTAGACCAGACTCCTCAAATACGTGGAAATTTGGGATGAAATCTACCGTCTTTGTGCTAGTCTCTTGGCCAGTCTCCCTAAGCTAGAAACCAGCATGTATTTCTCTGACTGTGGGGTTTTTATGGCCTAGTGGCAATTCATATGAGACTCACAGAATCTCGGTAAGTAGTATTTTCAATCTCCTTTTTCTTTGCCTGACAAAGGGAATTGATGCTTGGTAAATCAAAAATTGGTTTAAAAACTCCTTACACATTTGGGTGCCTGCGTGGCTCAATCAGTTAAGTGTCTGACTCTTGATTTTGGCTCAGGTCATGATCTCATGGTTCGTGAGTTTGAGCCCCAGGCCAGGCTCTGCAGAGACAGTGTGGAGTCTGCTTGGGATTCTCTCTCTGTGTCTCTGTCCATTCCTCTCTCTCAGAAAAATAAGTGAATAATCTTAAAAAAAAAAGAAAAACCTCTTTACACATCGTTGTAACTCTCCTTATACAATTAAAGGAAGTTCCTATCATGGGTGAGTTTGATTTCTGCATAATATGTTGTGAAACTTCGGGAGCAAATAATTGTTTTTCTTTTGAAAAAGTGTTTGAGAAATTGCTATTTCCTGTTTATTCAGTTATTCTCTCATTGGCATGTTTAATTGAAAATTTCACTTTTTATGTCACTGGCCATTTTTGGGTAACGTTTTAATGATTTTGGGAAAAATGTGGTTTGTAATGATTGCAGAGTTTCCTGAATAACAACTGTGTTTTCCCTTGTTTTATGGGAACAACATTTCATTTGTCTTTGACAAATGTAGCGTCTATTAAGTATGTTTTGAGCTAAGGCTTAATGGGAATGTTCTTTAGTATTTTAACACTGCTGGCAATCAGCCCATTGGTAAATATTATTTATTTAATTTCTTTCAGTGAAGTTTGTTCATTCCGTTATTTTTCTTGAGCACTTACTATGAGACACATGTTGGATAGATACGAGTGACGGGGGACATTCCTGCCCTGATGGAGTTTGTGTTCCCATGATAATCAAATGCTAAATATATAAATGTATTTAGAATGAATAGGAAATGTAGGGCAAGGTGTGGGTGATGGCTGGTGTGTGCGGTGTTGCAGTTTTATGTCAGATGGTCAGGAAAGGCCTCCTTGATAATCTGACCTTCTGGAGAAGTCTTGGAGGAATTGAGGGAAGAAGCTGCATGTATCGGAGGAGGAGTATTGCAACAAGTGCAAAGGCTTGAGACAGAAGCAAGGAAGCCAGAGTGAGCGGGTTGAGAGAGTTATGGGAGATGAGGTCAGGAGGTCCCAGTAGACCATTGTGAGGCCTTTGGCTTTTATTCTGATTGTGATGGGAAGCCCCTGGGAGTGTTGTGAATTGATGAACATAACTTAGAAAATGATACCCTGAGGGGAACCTGGGTGGCTCAGTTGGTTAAGCACCTGACTTTGGCTCAGGTCATGATCTCATGGTTCATGGGTTCGAGTCCCGCATCAGGTTCACTGCTGTCCGTGCAGAGCCTGCTTTGGATCCTCTTCCCCCAGACCCTCTTCCTGCCCCTCCCTCACTTGCGTGTACTCTCTCTCTCTCTCAAAAATAAATAAAAATAAAAAAAAAAAAGGATTCCTTGAGTGCTACGGGGAGAATAAAGTGCAAGAGGGCAAAGGTGGAAGCAGGGAGCCTGGTTTAGGAGGCCATTGAAGTTATCCAGACACAAGATGGTGGCAGATTGTACCAGAGTGTTTGTCATGGGAGTGGTAAGAAATTGTTACTTTCTGGAAATAGATCTCACAGGATTTGCTATTATATTGAGTCCCAGATGGACACCCTCCCCCACCCCTCCCTGTCAAGAATAGACTTGCCATTTTCTGAGATGGGGGAAGGCTTGAAGAGGAGCAGGTTTGCATGTGGGTACAGGAAGGAATCAAAGCTTACTTTTGAATACATTTTGCTCGAGGTGTCTGTTAGACATGAGCTATTTACCTAGGAATGGCCCATAAACATGGATCCACCGGTTGCTTGGGTATACACACACACAAGGTAGAGGTGGTCCAGGCTACAGTTCAACATTTTCTATAAGTAGGTTTGTAGGCAGTCTTTAAATCCATGTGATGGGACAGAATGATATTATCTAGGAAGTCCGTATAGAAAAGAGAGGGCTACAGAGACTGTGCTTTGGATCGCTCCTCTGGATAGAGTCATGAGGAGAGTGAGCAGCACGGTAGGAGAGAACCATGAAACAGTAGAATAACCTGGACGCCCTTTGGAGGAGGTGTATCATGAAGCAGAGTGTCCTTGTGTGTCAGAGGGGCTAAACATTTGAGGAAGACGCGCAGACTTTGCCAGTGAATTGGCCAATGTGGAGATCCTGGTGACCTTCACAGGAGCAGTTTTGGTGAAGTATGGACAGCAGCAGCTTGACCGCATCAGGTTGGAGAGAATGGTTGGGAAGGCAGTGGTTACAGCCAGGAGAGCAGCTCTCTTGAGTTTTCCTGTGAGGAGAGCAGAGAGGTAGGCTATTACCTGCAGAAGAGAGGAATGGAGACCATAAGAAGAGCCCGTGTCCTTGAGATGGGGGCCGGGGTGTTTGTGTGGGAACGAGGACGAAAAGAGCAAGTTGAGTTTGTAGGAGAAGAGGAGGTCCCTTACTCCGTTACTCTGGCCCGCAGGTGGGGGCGGGGCTGGCTTTATGGAGCACTCCATCCTTCAGGAGGAAAGCAGGACAACTACCGATCTCGGTGAGTAGGTTGGCCTGGCTCTTAAACGCTTTTATTTTCTCGGTGTATCAGAGAGTGAGGACATTCCAGAGTGTGGCTAGGTTGCTGCTGCATTTCTGCCCAAATGGATATTTTTGGGACCATTTGTACATTTTCAAACATGGCATCCATTTGATACCTGCTTTTTGATAAGTGGTAAGCAGTTCTTTAAGGAACTCAGAATATATCCAGAAACTTACTACTACATTAAGTGATTTCATAGACCTACCGAAAGGCAAAGAAGAGTATATCCTCTTAAATGTATAAAAAGGAACGGAAATCTTGTGTATATGTGTGAAAGATGTAAGTTATTGGCATAGGTTCCTTCAGATGATATTAATGGAGAATTGAAAAGCAGAGGAAACTCACGTGGTTTTTAGTGAGTATCACCTGGGAAGCAGCTCTTTCTTCCTCTCTGTCTTCATTTAGTTAACAGCTACCTGGAAAAAAATAAGTCAAGAGATAGTGCTGGAATATGCCTTGAGTCTTATCTGAGGAGATGCTCACATCACTGCTAGAAATCGTACCTTGTTTTCCCCTCCTTGGAGGGCGTTCTGGGACTGGAGCAACCTAATGAGTAATAGTAGATTTGATACTAGTTTGTTTGCATGGCACTTTTCTCGAAGACCAGAGACTATTCTGTGGGAATTATCTTAAGACCCCATGAGGAGTGAAGGAAGCCTGGAGAGCAGAACAATGAAGTTCTGTTATTTTAAGCATTATTTAATTCTTTTATGATTTGTCCTTCGAAGAATTCTTGGCCTTCGGGCAAGCAGTGGACTGCGGCAGGAGAATGGGCCCTTTGCTCCAGTTCTCTCACGTGACCTGTGCATAGAATCGGTTCTGAAGTCTGTTTCGACAGCCTCAGTCAGTGGACGGAGTGATGGCTTGTAACCACCAGGAGGTGCTTCCGCTTCCCAGAGGGTGCTGCCTGTGCTGGGTGGTCCCTGTGGCTGAAGTTGGGTGAAGGCATCAGGGCATTCTGGATGCCTGGGGAGGACACTGTATTTGTGCCTGACGTCTGTCTGACATGAGTCTTGAATATTTCTCTGACGGCTTCAGCTTTTGGTCCTGTGCTAGGCTAATGACTGGAGGATGGCTACTGTGCTCTTTTCTAGACTGAAGTCCATTGGTCAAGAACAATTTTCGCATTTTTGAGTTTTTCTCCGTCACTAACGATCGGGAAGCAGCAGTGAAAGCTTTTCCTATGGGGAGGATATCGGCTTCCCTTCCATCCCATTCACCATGCACTCTGAATATCTGTGGTTTGTTTTAAACCATGTGCCAGGGCCTCTTCATGGAGGTTTCAGTTTGCACAAGGCCTGGCAGAAGCTGCAGACAGGATGTTGATTCTTGAGAGTCTTGACTGACTGACTGACTGACTGACTGGGAGGCCCAAAGGAGGAGCTGCATGGCTTCAGGCGATCTATGTTTCTAGCCAAAGCCTCTAAAATGCAAGATTTGAAAGTGCTTGCTTCAGATAAGTGGGGCTGATTTATCTACAGGGGACCTAAACGTTGTTACATTTGTGTCATCTGAGGGACCACGCAGGAAAGCTGGGCCAGCACTTGCCCCTGGTTGCTCCTGACTTTTTTCCTCCTCAGGTTGGTCATTGCTCATCAGCTATTAGGTGCTCCAGGGATGGTCTTTGGCCACTGATTTCACCAAGGGTTTTCCGTATCCTCACAGGAGAGACAGGGCCTTGACCGGAATGGCCTCCAGCATCCTAGGAATCCCCGATCTCTGTGGGGTTCAAGAGTTTTTCCTTGGGGTATATTCGACCTTGATTAGGTGCCTTCCAGTATGCAGACGTGTGGGGTTTCTGAATGTCAGTTTACTCAAAGCTTTTGAGGAAGATGCCTCTTACAGAAGGAGTGGTCTGCAGAGGAAAGTTCGCGGCCACTGTTACTGAATTCCCACTCAACTGACGGGTGAATGATTTTGTCGTCAGCTGGTCACATGTGAGGAATTTGAAACTCAGAGCAATTAGCCTTACTCTTGGTTCCTTTGAAAGTTAAACTTTACATGATACCCCAGAATACCTAGATATGATTTTAAAAGGGGGATCAGAGAGTGTATTTTCCAATTCTGCAATATTTACGGAGATCCTATGAGAGCTTTTACACATGACAGTCTAGTGTCAGAAGCAGTTGTGAGTTTTCTAATACTGCTTTTGAGATTGATGTGGAAAACTAAGGCTCATTAAAATGAAGAAATCAATGTGTTGTGAAGACAAGAGGACCCGCTGAGATTATGTGTTTGCTTTAGAATTAGACTGCTTTATACCAGAATGTTAGGGAAATGCAAAGGGAAATATGAAATAAAATGTGTCTTCTTCCAAGGAGACCGTGAACACTGTAAAAATCAGAATTAAGTCATATGAAACTGTCTCTGCCTTTTGAAACTCCAAATGATTCCGGGCCAAAAAAAAAAATTTTTTTTTTTTTGGCAAAGAAATAGAATAAGTTTTTAAAAACAATAGGCTTGGAGACTCTCAAGTGCCTATAAAGTGACTACTGTAGCTGAGAGGTGAAACGGGAATAATGATTAAGTGCTTGCTTTCTTTGGATGTCTCTCTTCGCCTAAGCGAGCAGAATTTAGGTGACGGTATGCGCATCTGCATGGCAGCTGCTTGTGCCACGAGCCAATGCCAGAGAAGACAGAATAGTTGGCACACCATTTCTAATTTCATTATTGTACCAAGAGCCAGAAAAAATAAAGGTTTATATTCTTTTGAAGTGGGATGATGTTGTCTCTCCCTTTTTTTGTAAACGGGCTTCACACATTTAGATACACAGAGTATTCTCGGGGTATTTGTAAGCATGGTCTGACAACTTAGAGCGTGAGCTGTTGCGCTCGTGCATGTGAAAAAAGTTGAGCTATATGAATTTTGTCTGAGTGTGGAATCAATATTCTATTGTAGTTTTAAAAATTTCTGAGGTATATTTAAAAATTGTAAGTGTTGTGTAAGCAGTCAAAGCAGTGTTTGGCAAACTGCTTCTTTAAATAAAGTTTTATTGGAACACAGCCACAACCATTCATTTACATATATTGTTTTTGACGGGCTGCTTTCTGGCTACCACCACAGAGTTGAATAGTTGCCAGTAGAGTCCTTTAGGCTGATAGCCTTCAAATATTTATTACTTGGCTTATTATAGAAAACGTTTCTGGGTGCTGTTTTGCAAGTTGCTGGAAGATTTGGTTGGCCCCTAGCATATCTCCCTACTTCACACTATGTGTCCTCATCTCTCATGTTGGAACCACTGAATGAGAATGGGAAACTGTCTTGAAAAAAGATTTTAAAAGACCTGAGGCTATTTCTCTTCTGGAAGAATACTTTTCTTGTGTCAAGTGAAGGGGTCAACGCAAGCTGATCTCTTCAGACTCCTTCTAACCTGAGCTTTCATTACTCAGTAGTCATCTTTGAGTATGTGAAGGACTGTCATGTGGAAGAGGCATTATTAGATTGGGAGACCATGGAGAACTGGGTTAGGGTTAATGGGTTCAGCTGGTACACTTGACCTCAAGAAGAAGAGCACTTGCTTGGAACAGCTTATAAACCAGCATGTGCTCTCTTAGTAGATAATGAGCTCCCTGTCCCTAGAGATGTTTAAGTTAATGTTGTGTCAGAGGACATTTGGGGTCCAGCTTTGAAATCCTAACTTTATTTTGGTTAAGGTTCTTTGTTTCCAAGCTCAGGTTTGACCATGATTTATTTTGTTGAGGGCCTATGGAGGCCTCTTGGATCATCTCCTACAAATGTAATCCTGGTCAAACCAAGGCAGCATAAGGGGGCAGAATTGCCTCCGGTAGGCAGGGGATGGCAGCAGAAAGGCAGGCCCAGAGCCAGTCTCTCGTTTGGCCACTGAAATAACACAATGGCAATAGGTAGGGCACTGCTTCCTATCATCCTTAGTCTCAGAGATGAGCCATCTGTCTACAGATGCAGCTACCATCTTTGCTTCCTGCTTAGGCTCCAGGAAAGAGGAAGGGACCTAGATGGGAGCGTATCACAGCTGTAGAGGTCAGACTAGAGTTTCTGTATTGCACTTTGCCGTAGAGCCTAGATTGGGAGGTGGCCATGAATGACAGTGCTGGGTGAGGTCCTCCATGCTCTTTGTAGCTCTGCTGTTGTAGCACAAAAGCAGCCATAGATGATAATATGTAAATAAATCAGTGTGGCTGTGTTCCAATAAAACTTTATTTACAGAAGCAGACTGGGGCACCTGGGTGGCTCAGTCGGTTAAGCCTCCAACTTCAGCTCAGGTCATGATCTCACGTTTGTGGGTTCAAGCTCTGTGTCGGGCTCTGGGCTCACAGGTGAGAGCCTTCAGCCTGCTTCCCATTCTGTGTGTCTCCCTCTCTCTCTATCCCTCCCCCTCTCAGGCTCTGTCTTTCTCTGTATCAAAAATATGTAAAACATTAAAAAAAAAAAAGAAGCAGACCGTGGGACAGATTTGATCCCTGGGGCACAGTTTGCTGACCCCCAGTACAGACACTGAAGGTTAGAACTATCTAGAAAACATGAGCTGCAGATCCCTCCTGTTTTGTAGACACGGTGAAATGACATGTCCAAAGTCACACCGTGGTGGATCCAGCATTATAACCCAGCATCTGACTCTTAGGTTAGTGCCCGTTTTGTAATACTTTGCTGCCTCTGCTGTGCACTCAGGTTATAGCATTTGGTTTTAGGGAGAAGGCCACGTGAGTGCAGGAAATACCTGCTGGAGGGGCCTGTGAACAGGCACAGTGAGAGCTCCTGGACGGTATTTTAACAGAGGCAACCCTTTGGCCTCGTGACCCGGCCTCCCTTTTCCTTAGATGGTCCCTATTGACAGTAAGACACAAATACAGGTTGCATAAATTAACATGGAGAAATAATGCCCCGGAGTTGTGAAAAAGCAACGGGCTCCCACAGCTGCGTCACAGGATTTGATCACTTCAGCGGCGAGTGCCAGGAGATTTGAGACAGATGTTTTCAGACATGCCGCATGCCTAAAACATTTCCAGGGGTCGGACTGCAAATAGTGACTTAATAAGTGGAGAAACAGGGAAAGTATGCAAGTTGAGGACACAAGAGTTTATTCACCGCGAGGTGCATGGCCAACCTCTTTGCATTACATCTGCCTGTCAGGGTTGGCTCTTTCATGTCATGCCCTCCGTATTGCTCTTTGTCTGCCCGTGAATAAAGTGCAGCATTGTGGTTAGTAATCCCACTCCAGTGACTCGACTTCAAATGTGGTTTTGGAGTGCATCCCAGAGTTCTGTTTGCTAAGCTTCCTACTCCTGTTTCAGAGACACCACTGGATACAGAGCAGCGAGCACTGAAGACTTCCCTCTTTCCTTAAACCTGTCGGGTTGTGGGCTCTCTCGTTCCCCCTCTCCTCTCCTTGCTTTCTCCCCCCTCCCCTTTTTTTTTTCTTTAAAACCTTCCAAGGCACGTTCATGGATACTAAGCTGATGTGTTTGTTGTTCTTTTTTTCCTTGCCTCCGCTCCTAGTGAGTAACCACACTGGCCGCATCAAGGTGGTCTTTACTCCGAGCATCTGTAAAGTGACCTGCACCAAGGGCAGCTGTCAGAACAGCTGTGAGAAGGGGAACACCACCACTCTCATTAGTGAGAATGGTCATGCTGCCGACACCCTGACGGCCACGAACTTCCGAGTGGGTGAGTTCCTCCACCGTCCCTCACTGTCCTTCCTGAACGGAGCTCTCTGAGACCGTAGTATGTAGACCTCCTCCTGCACTCACACTGCTCTCTGCCTGAATGGGTTTCTGTCTGTGAGCACGAACACGCTTCTTTCATGAACTCTTTTAAGTCACTTTCAGGATAATTCTTACCCTGCTTTTTTTGGCTTCTCAGAGAGGTGGCAACTAGAATGTTGCCCCTGGTTGCTTATCATGGATGCAGCCCGTGGCGATGGGGAGGTATGGATAGGACAGAGGGGAATGGCTTTTATGTTGAGATCCGGATGCACAGCTCACATTGATCAGCTTCACATGTAATCTGCGCAGTAATAAGAATTTGCACTAGATCTGACTCCTGTTACAAAATTTGAATACTGTTGCTTAAGTTTAAATTTTTATTTTATGAATAGTCACGTTCTAAAAAAAATTCTAAGAATTGTCAAAAACTGTGTTTTGGTTGTAGAAAGGGATACAGACTTGCATCCTTCACCACATTTCTGCTCTGTATCCGTGGGCTGAATTCTAAATTGATATATGACATGGATGTAGGGGAAGAAATGCTAGTGGCTTGCTGTCAGCACTCAAAACCTTTTAATCTTTATTAACTAATTTAAAGATGAACTAGGGTGGTCCCTGAAAAGAAAGCTTTTTACAAAAAAAATTTTTTTGTTGTTTTTAGTTTTTCGTAAAGGGCAAAAGTACTGCGGTCCACTGACTGCTGTCACACTGCCATGTTGTCATGAATACAATATTTTTGTCACGGAAAAATGTCTTTTATTATTTTTTGACCAATTATGGTTTGCCATGTGTACTCAAATAATCACAGACACCCACATTACTTTCTGAGTTACTCACAAGAATAACCCAAATGTCAGACAGATAATAACACTGGCTAGATCTGGTCTTTTTATGGAATATTGCTGTTTAGTCTTGAGCGAGTGTGTCTAGGGGGGTAGGAGAGAGGGTGTCTCTTTCAAACTGATTATCATCAAGACAAAATACAAGGGGGCAGCCTGAAGTCCTTATTGGCTCTTTTGATTATTCTCTGCTTTATTGTGACTTCTAATTCTTATGAGGTCCAAGCAGTATTCTTGGAAGTCTGTATATGGAAAAATCGTTTGCCCATAGATAGAATTTAAAAGGGTATTGTGAGTTTCCTGGCTATGATAGGGGTGGTTGGGCATATTTTAAAGAAGAATTTAGCTGGTAGATGCCAAGTGGCACATTATACTTTAGGGCAGAGCGCCGAGTCTAATGGGAAGTGTGTTGAGCTGATGATCAGGAAGCTAGATTCTGGTCTGGGGCCTGCCACTAACTGCCTAATTCGCAGGGTGTGACAGTTAATGTTTCTGGACCTCAGTTTTGTCTCATCTAGAAAATAAATGGCTTATGTTTAGTGACCCCTGAAATTCAGTCTGTCTTTAAACTCTTGGGACTTTTTATGAGCAACAAGTCATATTATTTTCTGGAGGGTTGTAGACAATGAGGGGAAGAGAGAAGGCCGTTCCCAGTAGGTTATTACGCACTTAATGGCTTTCTCCCACTTTTCCTTTTCTTGATTGCCTGCCTTGCTCTCACTGCTTTCCCAGCTCCATCCTCGGCAATAATCAGTGCTGCTCCTCCTCCTCCTCCCGTTTTTCATAAATCTTTACAGTAAGAATGACAAAGTAATCGGATGGGTGGTAATTTCTTGGCTTACAGTGTATTCATTTTGAAACTAAATATTTGAAGGCTTTGAGAAACAGAGGAAGTCTACTTGTTAAAACATGCTGCACACTTTCCTGTCTGGCATTTAGGCAGCTGTTTAGGAGCAGGATACGCGCAGCCTATTCGAAATATAAAACGGAGCAAACTTATTTACACAGACAAAAATTCAAAGCCAGAACTGAACTCTGCCACAAAAGGATTGGCAGAATAGTTCACAAGAGGGGGCGGGGGGAGAAAGAGAGAGACAGAGACACACAGAGAAGAGACAGAGAGAGAGAGAGACAGAGAAGCCATGGTAATAAAGTTTCACATTGGAAATCCTGGGAACTATTTAATTTCTATCCTGAGCTATTTTCCTCTTCTCTTTATTTTAATTCAAAGATTGGATAATCTTACGGACCAGTTTTAAATTTTTTAAATTGAAGAATTTTGTAGAACTTACAGATTATGATTCTTCAGAAATACAGAAAATTTTAGAAGTTCTTTTATTTAGACATATATGTCTTTATAGACTTATCTGATTTAATATAGCTTTGTTACTTATAAAAACTAGCTTTCTGAGTGGGTTTCTCTCTCTCTTTGCTTATGATAGGTTAAATCTTTTGCAAATAAGACCTATATATGGAATATTGAACAGCCTGGGGAAAATCAAAATTCACTATAACTTGTTAGCTGCTCTCTTTGGCTTCTGGTGTGTAAGGTGTGGGGACTCGCAACCTTGTTCTGTAAAGGGCCAGATAGTAAATACTTGAGACTTTGCAACACAGACTGCATGGTGTGCGACCACTCAACTCTGCTGTGGACATGAAAGCAGCGTAGGCAGTATGTACGAGAATGGGTGTGGCCACGTTACAAAAACCTTGGGTGTGCCAGTTTTGACTTCAGTAGCATAATTTGCTGACCCCTGGGAAAACCATATGGATTTAATGTCAAGGGAGCTTAATTAAATAGTCCATTTTGATAATCAGAACAGCAGAAATAATTTTGAGCATTTCCATAGTGATATATAGGGTTTTTTTTTTTTTTTTCGAAGGAAGTGGAACACATACTATTATTAACATATTCTGGGTACGGAAACTTAGGCAGTGGTGTAAGTGAGCTTGACTTAGTTACACAGCAAGTCTGTTAGCTAGGACTGGAACTTAGATGCCCTTAGGTCATCTGTTTGCTTGATTGCCTGGGGTCTGGCCACAGTGTGTAGGAGGGGCAGGGGGAAGAACCTCGTGCAGTTGGGTTTCATGGGAAGGACAGACAGTTTGACAGAGAAGAGGCACCTGCGGGATCGGTAGCCCTGGAGTGGAGTCCCGGCTGCACTGTGGCCACTGGGCACACTCTGGATTTAGATCCTCTTGCACTCAGGCCACTGACCACACGATCTCACAGTTCACAGGTTCACAGCCTGCGTCGGGCTCTGTGCTGACAGCTCAGAGCCTCAAGCCTGCTTCAGAGTCTGTGTCTCCCTCCTTCTCTGCCCCTCCCCTTCTCACACTGTGTCTCTCGATCGCTCCCCAAAATAAATATTACATTTAAAACAAAGGTATACAGAGGATGGTTCTTTAGCAGACATGGGTGATGCTGGTTTTTGCTGTTTTGTGCTGCTTCTGTGCTGGTCTTTCTGGTCTCTGGTGATGGGGAGTCTGGGCTGCTCAGATGCGAGAGGCAGGTGTATTTTTCATGACTGCTAAGCATATAGTCTCTGTTCTTGAGTATTCAGTTAGAGGAATCTTAAGTATAACTTCCACTTACTGTGAGGCCTGAATGAGGATGATATCTGAGACAAGGGATTCTAGAATAAACTCATTTTTGTGAACATGATATTGGTATGATATCACAGGGCATTTGCATGAACTGGCATTTTCTTTAAAGCAGATTTCTAATTATAACAGCTTTGCTGTGACATTCTGAGCTTTGCCTCTTGGCTCTCCCTGACTTTGCCTTTTTAAAAAATGGGAACATATTCCTAGTTGGGTGGGCCAGCAGGTTAACCATTGTTGTTTAATGGATTCTTTCCATGCATAGGGATATAATGAAGACGACCTTCTGGTATTTTTAAAGTTGTTTATAGAGTCGTAAGTTTCCCTAATAAGAAGAACACAGGAATTCATGTTGTCACAACTAGAATGTTTGAAATAAAATAATACTATCCCATGACATAGCTTATTTGTAGAGCCACTGAAAAGCAATCATGACTGCTAAAATAACACATTTGGTTTATATGATGCTGCTCTCTCTGAAGAGTTACAGGGGACTCAGTTTCCATCAGCATCAGCTGAATCATTACAAAAATTATTTGATAATTTAAAAAGTATGTTCCCCTATGTTATTTCATTTGATGCTTGCTTCCTCTGAGAGAGGCAAATTACAGGATTCATATTTTGTGGTGATGAGTGCCATGGCCTGGTGGATTTGATTAAAGGTGACCCTCAGTCAGGCTTGCCTTCCCAGAGTCCACATACCTCCTGCCCACCACGTTGCCAGGTGAGTGTGTATAAAACACTGTACTAGACCTTCCAAGACAAATCCTAAAGCAGTTTCCTGAGAGCTTGCGCTTTGAGATAGGAACATGCGTAAATAAACCTAAATCAAAGTAGAAAGTGCTTTGCAGGGGCCCCCCCGAGAAGGAGCTACTACGTCTAGCTGAGGAGGGAAAGGAATGACATGCGACTTTTCTGTCACCATGCTACCCCAGCGCTAACCATGTTGGCTTGAGTGGGAGCTGATTAAATGCACGTTGCCTGATTGTAGCCTGATGGGGGCAGTGGAACTTGAAATGTTGGTGAAGTTCCAAAATATAGGTGGGTGGGAAGTAGGGGGAAGGGAGGTGAGGCTGATATGGGAAGGAAGAATTTACCTGTTGGAATTAGGCACGGAGACAAGAGTGCACATCGCTAGTTTCTGAGAATTGGGAGTAGTTTCACTTAAATGTGAAAAAAGCATGAAAGAGAATGATAATACGGGAAAGGTCGGGATGGTAGGTTGGGGCATGGTTGTAGAGCACCTTGAATTCCAAGCGTAAGAATTTGGACTTTTCCAGAACTTATTAAAGTTCTCTGAAAAGGGGTCATAGGTGTTTCTCATTTTGAAAAAATGAAGGAAGTTTTCTCTCTTTTTTTTTTAAGGCAGCAAACTAGCATTTTATTAGTCTAAGCTTTTGATCAGCTCATGATAGACGACAGCCTCTCGCCACTTTGAACTGTTGAGTTTGGTTTGCTCCTCTGCATTGGGAATTTTCCCCATATTCCTCAGAAAACCAGCTTACTACTGGTGTTTTTGAGGAGTGGAAGCAGTTCGTTTTGTTACGCTCATTATGTAGGGTCTCTTCATCAGGAGGGAAGAGCGTTCCCTCACCAAGGCGATCAGTAAACCACTTAACTGCTCAAGGAGGGGGAAGCATATAGATTTTTTTCTGGCAACTTAGTTAGAGTCTTTCGTCCTCTGCCAGTTGTCATTGTTTGGATCCCTTGATGTTTATCCAGCACAAAAACCAGTGAAATGCCAACAAATCACTCTTTGATTAAGTGGTAGATATATTTTCCCCTTGATGCATTGTGCAGATTTATGTTTTTAAACATGATCTAATATAATACTGAAAGAAAGTAGTTGGTTTCATTTGGGCAACTTAGAATGCTTAAGAATTTATCAAAGAAACTACTCCCAAATATATTTAATCGTTTCTCATATTTTCCAATAGTGAATAAGTACCATCATGTAAAGGATTTTGTTGTTCATTTTGTTTGAGCTGTGGAAGAGTATTAGGAACATTAATTTATTTAACATATTTATTGAGCCCTTACTGTGTGCCAACGGTTGGTATAGGCATTAAGAATATAACAGTTAGCAAAACAGGCAAAGTGCTGCCGCGACATTAAAACATTACAATGTTGCTAAATAGTATGGGTCAGCCTTATGAGCCAGTCACAGAATAACATAGGGTGTGTGATTCTACATGTATGAATTACCTAGGTAGTCAGTTTCATAGAGGGACAGAGAATGGTGGTTATCAGGGTTGGGGGGAAGAGGGTAATAGGGAACTGCTGTTTAATGGGTATTAGTTTTGCAAGATGAAAAGTTCTGGATATCGAGTAGTCAACAATATGAATGTATCTAACACTATAGACCTGTGCAGTTAGAAATGGTTAAGACCGTAACTCTTCTATGTATGTGACCACAATTTAAAAAACAAAACTAAACTATAGTGTGGGTATACACTACCATCATATGTATATTACCAAAACATATGATATGTAAGAAAAATGTGACCTAAAGCCAGGTAATGATACATGCTATGAAGAAGTAGCAACTTGGGAGGCGAGATAGAGATGGGGATGTGGGTGGAAGGTAGGGGTGGCTCTCTGTCTTAGACCAGTCCGGAAGGGCTCTCCGGCGAGAGGACATTTGAACAGAGACCTGACTGGAGTGAGTTGTGAGCTCTGGGAGGGAACACCACAAACGTTATAATCTAACTCTGTCACTGCGTTTATTATTTTATTTAAACTGTGGCACATCTCCCGAAGGCTGGTGTTAGGAGTATTCAGGCAAATTTCTCCTATATGTGTTCTTGGATCAGGTTTTACCAATCTGTATATAAGGGTGTGTGAGTGTGAGTGTGAGTAAGTGAATATATACACGTGTACACATCCACATTGTATCAGGGAATCCTGTTAATAACCGTTTTAGATAAAGAGCCTCGTTCACAGAGAATGGGAGCAAACATGTCTCTGAGTGACAACATGGTCCTGGAATTTTACGGAAGGAATCTTGTTATTTATAATAAAAAGTACAGGGTCTTTGATATAGAAAAAATCTACCAAGGAAGCAGCATCACCTCTTTCTCCAATATTTTATGTAAGACAGATCACATGATTTTGGTATGGAGCTTGATTTTAATGGAAATAATACTGACTGTGAGTGTGTGTGTGTGTGTGTGTGTGTGTATTTAGGGAGAAGGTCCTGTGTAGAGGAGGGCTGCATGGAAAGGTAATTCCAAGGGGTTAGTTAGACCAAGGGGAGGCACTGGGTTGTTGAAGCTAAGAGCCAAAATCAGGAGAGAATGAGGTCCTGTTGGTCGAGGAGGAAGATCTTTGAAGCTGAGAAGGCGCGGGGCATAGAGTAGTTGTATAAGAAAGTATGTACGTAGTGGTGCCTAGGCGGCTCAGTCGGTTAAACCTCTGATTT
>NC_043703.1:139235398-139301956 GCF_006229205.1 Suricata suricatta | reverse complement strand
TCCACACTGCTGTCTGCCTAGCAGGTGCACGTCCCCAGCCTGAACAGTTACCCCCCTGCTTTGTCAGGAATGAGCTGCACGCTGCCTCCACCACAGAGCCTCATGTCCCTAAGTTTGTCAGGTATGTCGATCCCACTACATTCTCCACTGCTTGGGGACAGGGACCCGTCTGCTTTTTGTTGGTCTCCCCGGTGCCTCACTTTAGAAATACTTAATGCGTCTCAGTTGGCGGAGCAGGTTGTCTCAGCAGGTGCCCGTGTCATGGCGGCACACAGATTTTACCCAGTATGGCTTCATCGTGAATCCTGGGGCGACTGATGCACAGGAGTAACAGCCATCAGAGCAGTCTTTATGGAGCTGGGGGACATGGAGTAGGAGAACATACTGCAGTGACTACAAGACGCATGAAAATGACACTTTTTAACACTGACTGTGATGTGCTTCCTATTCATGGCAAACTTTTGTTTATTTTTTAAAAATTTATTTATTTTTAGAGAGAGAAAGTAAGCCAGAGCACAGAGGAGGGGCAGAGGGAGAGAGAATCCCAAGCAGGCTCTGCACTGTCATCACAGAGCCTAATGCAGGGCTTGAACTCAGGAACCTTGAGATCATGACCTGAGCCGAAATCGAGAGTTGGATGCCCAAATGACGGAGCCACCTGTCACCCCAGATTCCTATCCTGTTAGCTGCTCCTGCCCCAGGGATTCCCACTCCCCAGTCTTGCATCTTTCTAAATACCCGCAGTCTGTTAAGGAACAACTTCAAGCTCTGTGCAAAGGTTCCTGCCTGTGCTGCTTTTCTTCTTTCCTCTTCTGTTTCTAGTGATGACCTTGTCACTTGACACTGGTGGTCCAGCTCAGAGGTACTATGGATGGCTCTGTCCCCCTGGGCTGGTGATGTAACCTGTCTGATTCCCGTCTAGTCAAATGAATCCAATAATAAGCTGACCTTCTTACAGTGCTTTTCAGGCTTATGAGAAGGAGCTGGCTGCGGGTACATCGGGTTTCCTTGGATTGATTTCAAAAAGACCTTTCCTTTCCCCAAAATAACACATCCTTCTCTCTCTCTCTCTCTCTCTCTCTCTCTCTCTCTTTATAAAAAGTTTGTTTGTTTTAAGGGAGAGAGAGAAAGCAAGGGAGGGACAGAAAGAGAGAATCCCAAGCAGGTTCTGCACTGTTAGCACAGAGGCCGATGAGGGGCTCAATCTCATAACCATGAGGTCATGAGCTGAGCCAAAGTCAGGAGCTGGACGCTTAACTGACTGAGCCACCCAGGTGCCCCAACACATCCTTGTCTTAATTCACAACGTGTGTGTCCTGTGATGGGGGTAGTGTGTGTTTACAGCTCCTGGAGTTTAGATAGGGCATGTTCCCTGCATACACAGAACCGTGGTTCCTTCATGTGCTGATCCTGATGGCACAGTAGCTTCTAGAAAGACTTAGAAGGATGTTTCTATTACTCCTTCACTTTGGTCCCCTGCACCTACTGCACAGAGGGCTCTGTACTTGCTCACATTTAGTCTAGTTCTGGGCACTTTAGATGAGGTACAAAATAATGTCATTGTCATGTGGTGACAATAGACAAGGTACAAAATAATGTATCATTATCATATGGTGGTGACAATGTGGTAGCACCGTGTTCCCTCTGTCTTGGATCCTGCTCCTCCTTCAGGGGCTCACTTGCTTTCCCAGGAAGCTCTTGCCTGTTGCCAAGCCTGCTGGCAAGAGTGAAAGCATTTAAATAGTGTAGCATATCTTGGAACTGAAAGCTGTGGTCAGGAGGAAAAGTAATCATCTTGCGTAGATGGGGGGCATCTCCAGTGATGTGCGATTATAACACCTGATGAGCTTTGTGCGGCTCACTTTGCTGTCATTGTGTAATTTACCTCCAGGCTCCTAGGTTATACTAAATTTTAAGGAAGTTGGACATAAATCCTGAAATCACATCTATGAGATACAATATATATCCCTGCAGCCTTTATTGGCATACAAGTTGGACTCAATTTTGCATCTGTAGTCGAAGAGTCAATCATTTGCATCAGCTTTTAGTAGGAAGGCGTGTGTGTGTGTGTGTGTGTGTGTGTGTGTATGTATATGTGTGTGTATGTATTTGTGTGTGTGTGTGTGTAAATTTCTTCCCCAAGTGGAGGAGGAATAATGCATTTGTGTACTGTTGGATAAACCTTCTGGAACTAACATCACAGATGATACAAAAATATTTTTAAGGGCAGCCGCACAGTCCTCTTCATGTAACACAATCCAGGAAAATAAAATAACTACCAAATGGGGAAGAATAAAGTTAGTTAGGAAGTTTGAGATTTGTTCTCCAAAGATATGTGACAAATAAGATGAGAAGAGCCAGATGCCCTTTCTTTGCCAACTTAATGTAACGCTGTCATTGATACACTTATTAAAACTTGATTTTCTATTTAGTCGAAGAGTATGGGTTGAAGCAGTGATTTCCTGCTTGACACCATTATCTTGAATTTAGACTCACGCAGTGATTACCGAAAACCTGGCATGGCTTCAGTGTTGGCTTTTGTAAGATTTGGTGGGAAAAAGAAAACCTTTCGGCAGTAATGAGACATTTCTTCACTCTGAGACCAAGCTTTAGATGCCCATCAGATTTAATAAAAATTTGTTCTGGATTATGAAGAGTTTTTAAGCTTTCCTAGTGTAAAAACTCAACCTGATTTTCATCAAATTTTCCTTAGAAGAGGTAAAGGGGAAACTTGACATTAAGATATTTTTTTTTTTACAGGAAGGAAGGCAGACCATTGCCTTTTTACTGGCAAAGTAGGAAGTGCCTTCAAACGTCCTTTGTACCCCTTATTTAGCAAGATTAGAATATGTCACTTTTTGCCACTGCATTGTCCCTTTCTGAAGAAAGGGTGATTTATGCGCCCTCTGGATCTTTCTGTGGCATTAATAACGTTCTGAGCCAGCTGTTTTATTGGGTGTACACAGAGGGTAATTAAAAGCATCTGAGAGTCCTGTCATGTGCCCAGAAAATGGTGACGTTGTACGGAAAAGAAAAAAAAAAATAGCTTTCATGCCAAAGTTGTGTATTTGGTAAATAGATGAATTAGTATCAAACAGAATTTACTCTGTATTAAACCAGTTTTGAAAAGGAAGCTAACTCTTCAGGCTGAAAATACCTTCTTCTTGAAACACATTCACTGCAGAAATCATAACCTTATTTGGTAAAAGACTTCTGACTGTTCATGCAGTAATTATCATTTCCCTTCTGTCAAACTCCATCATATTATGGACCATTTTCTGCCAGAAGTGTTTCTCCTTTTTACCTGGCAGTTACTTGAAAACTTCAGAATTCTGAGGGATCTCGTTTAAGGAAATTAACTCTTAGAAACATACTGCACGAGGGACTAATAGTGTCCAATTTGTCTAATAGTCTACCCTAGACATCAGGGTGGGATTCGAGAGCTTGGGCTCTATGTTAGCTGGTTGTTTGAAACTTGATCTGCTCCAGTGGTGGCTGTTTGAATATTTGGGAATGCAGCAACAGTGGCTAAGTCGAGGTCTGATTTAAATCAGGTCCTGTTCTCTCTTCCCTCAAGACAAAATCTAGACAAGAAAACCTAACAATTTGCTGGTGGCTGGTGAATGGTTCCTTTCATCTTCGTTCACAAATAACAAGCCTCATGACAAGTCAGTGCTGAGTCAAAATGACACATCCCAGGCCGCTCTGGACAGGGTTTAAGTCGGAGGCCTTCAGTATCTTTTCAACCTGTCTTGCTTTGCATGTCTCCATTGGGTGGCCATTTTTGTCCTGTTGGATCATTTTGAATGGGATTCCTCATCAGTTCTGAGACAAAATTGTAGCTAATTGTATGTTTTCTTAGAGGTTGGCAGTAACTTAATGAAGCCTCTAGAAGGAGAAGTGGATTCATCTGTATAAAAATGTTTATGGGGATTAGAGAGTAGGATAGTAGTTAGGAGCTTTGGCTGAAACCCAACTTCAAACGTCTACCTTTTCCAAACCCTGAATCATGGCTCTCAGTCCTCATTCTACAACAGAATGTCCCATGGATTACTTAAAAGACCATGCCCCAGCTTCCTGGATCATAATGCCTGCGTGTGTTTTGGGTATGTGTGTTTTGAAAACAAACCATGTTGGGGATGGTTAGATACGGCTCTGATAGAGAACCTGTAGCCTAAGCCAGGGCTCATCACCTTTCCACGCTCAGGAATCACCATGAAGCTTGACATCCTGAAGGTTCTGGTTCAGTAGTTCTGGGGCGGGCCTGAGATTCTGTATTGCTGGCCAGCTCCTGGGGACGGGATCCGCTGGGCCACGGATCACCCATAGCGTAGTGAAGATCTAAGGTGTCAATAGTTGATAATAAAAATTGTTTCAAAAAGATACGTTATCATTAAGTAATGATGCTTGCTGGATTCTTGTATGCGTCTGACACTGTATTAGGAAATGATTTATAAATGCCATATAATGGAAATAGGTTAACCCTTTGCAACTTTCCTTCCTCAGTTCCTGTCTTCTTTATAGCTGAGGTTTCTTCACCTACCAACAGCCTCTTGGGCAGGGTCGCAAAGCTATCAAATGCTGGTGTGCAGGCTGTCTTCTCTCTTTACCCTATCGTTTTAGCCAGCTCTACCATGCCTCCTGCTTTCAGAATTTTCCAGGAGACAGTCAGAAAGTCTCTTTGTTCACCATGTCCCCTGAATTTCAAGGGATATGTGTCAACCTCTCCAACGATTCTTCACCTTTTCTGAGTCTGATGCAGGGCTCGAACTCACAAACCATGAGATCAGGACCTGAACCAAAGTTGGGCACTTAACCAACTGAGCCCCCCAGGTGCCCCGAATCTTCACCTGCTCTGCCCTACAGCAGCAAGCTCGTTTCTGCACGACAGCTAGCACCCTGGGCAGCAAGATGTCTATTACTGACCTTTGTCAGCTTTGGAATGTCGTTCGAATCACTTAACAAAAGTTTCATTTCATAGTCTGCACAACTATATGCAAAGACTATACTTTTCACCTACTAGTAATAGGACATAAATCTGAGTTGTTTTTCTGGATGAAGTGAACTGGGAAATATATTTGCGCAGATTCTTTCTGATTCTAATTAAGTTCTACTTGTGATTAATATATAAAAAGATTTGAGAATGCAGTCTTCAAGAGAAGGTATACTTGAGTGATACTGAGTTGTCCAGACACTTCACACACCATCGTCCTGAGTTTCTGGTGACATAATCTATGTCCTGAGCTTTAGACCCCCCACAGTGCCAGCGTTTGGACTAGTGAAGATGATCCTCAAGAGCACTGACGACGCACTAGAGAAGTTGAATTAATGGAAAATAAAATAGAGTCACCATGAATGCATTAGCTGGGATGGCAAAGCTAAAACTGTCCCTTCTTTCTGTCACCACAGTCCCGTTCCTCTCACCCTGGACTCTTGTTTTTCCTTCACGCGTGTGTAGCAGGCATATCACAGGTAGTACATGCTACATTCCCTCTGGAGCTGTGCAGTCTCTGGTTCACACCCATGATGCAGATGGGAAGGGGAAAGCTGAGTTTGTGTAATGGTTCTCAACCAGAGGAAGTTTTGTCCCCCACTTCCTCCCCCAAGAGCCATTTAGTAGTGTCAGACGTTTATTAGTTGTCCATGCTGGGTGGCGGGGACTCCTGGCATGGACAGTGGGCTGCTAAACATCCTACAGGGCACAGGACCATGCCTACAACAAAGAATTTTTTGGTCCAAAATATCAACATTGCCCAAGTTGAGCAATGCTGTTTCTCCTTGTTGGACAGTATTGCAAGGCCCTGTCTGATATTTTGTCCACGTACCTAGAGAATCCGCCCTCTTAAATCTCAAGATTGTTCTCAAGGTAAAATCTTCAGTGTTTTGTCACAACAGGGCTCGAACTGACCGCTAGTTCTTTCAGCCCTTCTTGTACATGTATTAACTAATAGGTAGGACCCGGTCCCCCGGATCTGCATTTGATAATTTATACCTGACGATTGTGTTGGAATCCAGAGGATTGAGATGATTTGAGGGGCCTCAGGATGACTCACGTGAGCTTGATTGGCTCTTATGAGGATTCTTTGCAAACCGAAGAAATAACAAAAGGGAAAATGCTCAGCCCCGGAGGCATTTTTTTTTGCACATCTCGGAAGGGACTGTATAGTAGAAACCACTTTTCATCACTAAGCATTGCTACTGTGGACGTTCATTTGCAAAGTGTCTGTGCTATGGCTGTTGGAAAGGGAGAGAAAGTGGAGTGTGTTTATTTGAACAATAGCATCATCACATGTTCAAATAAACTGAGCGCCTTGGGAGGGTTACAGGTTTGTTATTTCTAACCCAAATGTCTTTACACATGCCTTTTGAAGGGTCATTTTGCCAAGTTTAAAGGAAGAAACTATCCAAGCATTGAGCGTCCGACATATTATTTAACTTGTTGAAAAAAGAAAAGCCTCTTTGTGGCCAAAACACTCCAGGTCAGCTGGACAGTGAGGTATGTCATGTTTTGAAGGCATTCACTCTTGGCCTGAGAAACAGCCCTGGAGAGCACGTCAGACCTCGCCCTCACCTGCATGTAACCTCTTACACGGCTTTCCCTTATGTTTTCGTCATCTTGCCCAGGAAGCTTGGAATTTTCACTTGTTTTGTGCTTTTTTTTACTTGACTGAAATGCCTGTTCTTAATTCCACTGGTATAGCAATATTTTATTGCTTCTTTTCATGAGACCCTCAGCCCATAATTCCCATGACTGATTTTTTTCCCCAATTGTGTCTTTTTATTTTTTTAGTTGTGGTAAAATACACATAACACAAAATTGGCCATGTTAACCATTTTTACTACATACTTTAGTGGCGTTGAGTATATTCACGGTGATGTGCAGCCCTGACCACTAACCATTTCCAGAACTTGTCATTATTTCAGATAAACGGGATGGCCATTAAACAATAATTTCCCATTCCCCTGCCCCCTCACCCAGCCCCTGGCAAGCTTCGTTCCACTTTCTGTCTCTTCTGATTTGCCCATTTGTGGCTCTTCGTAGAAGTGGAATCACGCAGTGTGTGTCATTTTGTGTCTGGCTTATTTCACTTAGCCTGGTGCTTTCAGGGTTCATCCCTGCTGCAGCCTGCTTCAGGATTGCCTTCCTTTTTAAGACTGAATAGTAGTCCATTGTATCCTATACCCTCTTTTGTTCATTTATTCATCTGTTGATGGATGCTTAGGTTCCCGTCTGCTGTGCTTCATGCTGCTATGAATACGGGTGCACAAATATCTGTTGGGGGCCCTGCTTTCATTTCTTTGGGGAAACATACATAGAAGTGGAATTACTGGATCATATGGGAATTCTGTTTACTTGAGGAGAAATTGTCAGACTATTTTCCACAGTGGCTGTACCATTTTTCATTCCCACCAGGGGCATACTAGGTTTTGATTTTAGCAACATCCTCGCTAGTACTTATTACTCTCCCCTGCCTCTTTTTGTGAGAGCCATCCTGATACGTAAGGAGTGGTAGCTCACTGTGGTTTCGAGTTGCATTTTCGTAACTCCTCACCGAATCGAGTCTCTCTTCATGGCCTTACCACTTATTTGTATATCCTCTTCGGGAAATACCTAGTCAAGTCCTTTGCCCAGTTTTGAACTGGTGTATTGAAAATGTTTTTTAAAAACTGAGACTTCCACTGGGCTAAGTACTTAATTACAGCATAATCAATAGTCCGTACTGATTGCTAATCTTTTGGGAGACGCAAGTTCTCATCCTGGTCCTGCCACTTGAACAAAACTCATTCTTAAGTCTTAATTTTTTCATCTGTGGAAGGAAGGAAGAGTTTATGGAGTAGATGTTGAAAATCCCTTGTAGCTCTGAAATGCTATTATCTGGTCTAATAGAAAGCCTGTGTTAGGAAAAAAAATGTAGAATATAGATGGGATTATGCTTTCTTTAGTATATTTTATTCTGGAAGTATTTACTGTAATTTCCTAGTATAGAGAGCATGTTCCGTTTTGTAGTTTCTGACCATGCTTTCCACTTTAAATCAAAGGAATGATTTTCTATAAGTCTAGTGATCTACTGTGGTGATACATCCTTGCCCTTGACAGGTTTAAACAGAAAATGAGAGACCTGAAATATTCGACAAGCTGATAAATGCCTGTTTTTTTTTTTCTTGATTAGTTTTTTTTAATCAAAGAGCTCAGAAGAGTTTGGCCAGAACAGAATGACTCCATGGTGGCCTGAAGGACACACAGCTCATGCAGAGGGGGATGAGAGGGTGTGGATTCAGGTGGGATCAGTCAGGTTGTGGAGGGCTCACTTTCTTTTTTCTCCTCCCCTTTCCCTTCCCCTTCCCCCCTTCCTCTCTTCCTTATACCCCCTTCCTTCTTTTTCTTTTTTTTTCAGAAAACTAATAATAAAGACCTTCATGCCTTAGAATGTGCTAGGGCCCTTTTACAAACTGTAACAGTTGTGTGGTTTGGGATTAAAAATCTGAGGTACACAGATTTAAGTCACCTTATGGGGGGTGGGCAGTGGGGATGAAGTCAAATGCTCATTTTAAACTTAAGGAGCAGAGCTTTTATAGTAATTGAAGAAGTCGTTTTTTCCATCTGATGCCTGCTTGGCTTCATTAATCTCTTGCCAGTTCCCCTGGTTATCTTAATTTACTTGGATTAACAGCTCCTTGAATTTTTTGTGTGTGTGGGTTTAAAGAGAAGGCCAGATGTGTGAGCATTCTTCAGCAGTCAAAATGCAGAGTATAATAATGCTTCTGCTGGAACTTGCTCCCCCCACCCCCCGCATCCCCCCTCCCCTGGCCCCCATGTCCCTGGAGGCATCAGTGGGCTTCCTTCTGTAGAAGATTGGAGAGCAGAAGGGGAGAGAGGCTGGGGTATTTATTCCCAGCTGCTGCCTGCGGGGTCCCCGGGGGTCTTGGTGTTTTTCCACTTGAGGCCCCAGCCTCTGTGATGAGGAGTTCTCTTCCGCCCTGGCAGGGTACCGTTCACACTTTGGTTTCCCCGGAACTCTGGCGAGTTCCTATCTACCTACATCAAGGGTCTCTTTATTAGGCCTCTACAGTTTTGCCACATTTTAATGTGCCTTTTTTCTTGACCGCTTCTTAACTAATACTGAAATTACAATTAAAGACCCGAAGGCAGATTTTTTAAAACAGTTGATTTGCATGGCATCTTCTTTAAAAAAAATTGTAATGGTGTTTTTTGATTACATAAGATATGGTACAAAATTTAAAAGACACAACAGGGCTTGCTCAGTCTGATTTATTTGCTTAACAATATGAGCACAAACAAATCTACCTTTTTTTCTTTTTAAAGACTGTATAATATTTTATCCTGGCATGTACTGTAACATATTTAAACGGTGTTATTTAGTATTTGACTGTTACTCAGTATTTGACTGTGTTACAACGTATTTGTAGTGAGTAATAAATTCTTAGTATACATGTGTGAATATCCAAGAATATCCATGAACTTACCAATTTTTAGAAACAAAATTGCATGAAAAGGTATACTCTGGCTTAATTTTAATGGATATTTTCCAAATAACCTGGCGTAAAAGTTGAACTTTCTTACATTCCCAATACAGAGGATTTAAATTTGGATTTAGAACCCTAATTTGCATCTCCCAATGCAGATTATCTGACCATATTCTTTCCAATACAGATTATTAAGCAATTTGAGCTCTAAGTCTTTAAAAAAATTTTTTTTAATGTTTATTTATTTTTGAGAGAAAGAGAGAGACCAAGCACGAGCAGAGGAGGGGCAGAAAGAGAGAGAGAGAGACACAGAATCTGAAGCAGGTTCCAGGCTCTGGGCTGTCAGCACAGAGCCTGACGTGGGGCTTGAACCCTTGAGCCATGGGATCATGACCTGAGCTGAAGCTGGATCCTTAACTGACCGAGCCACCCAGGTGCCCCTAATTCTGCATCTTTTCATGGGTCTATGGTAGGGTTTCTCAGCCTCAGTGTTACTCACATTTGGGGTTGATGGTTCCTTATTTCAAGGTGTTGTACTGTGCGTTGTAGGATGTTTAATAGCATCTCAAGTGTCTAACCATGAGATTCAAGTAGCAGTCCCCTCCCCCCACCTCCCCACCCCAACTAAAAATGTCTCCAGTCATTACCAAATGCCCAGGGCCAAAAATCACTCCTGTTTGAGAACCCAGTGGTCCAATTTGTTTTCTCCTTTGCTGTTTTTCTTCCCCATTGAGTTGCTGGTGTTTTAACTTATATTTATGGTAGGTTTTTTTTTTTCCCGGTCACGGAAAAACTTAGGATTTTTTATGTAATCAGAGTTACCATTGTGCTTTGTCTTCCTTATATATAATTGATAGAGAAATTTTTTGGTAAAAATTTTCTTAAATCAAGATACCAAATTCTTCTTCCTTTGTTCGCTGTGACCCCTCTTCAGAACTAGACAGCAAATTCTGAGGGGTTTGCCAGGGTTAAGCTTGAATTTTGTTGATGAGGGGCATATAAATATTTTGGAGTGGAATCTGAAATTTTAAATGACCTCTTATTGAGTGCCTTCTGGATGCCCAGCGCTGTGTTGGACATTTTATGTGTGTTCTGTCTTTACCTTACAACAGCCCTGAAGGATCAGGTCATTATTCGTACTTTATAGATGAGGAAACTAAGGTACTGAGGAGTTAAGTAATTTGCCCATGGCCACAGAGCAAGTGAGTAGGCACAGCTAGGCTTCCCTCTGGAGCCCGAGGCCATGCCCCGCCCCACAGTCCCCTCCGTGCCAGCACTGGCATGAAGCCTTGGGAATTTTCAGAGGAAAGAGTCCATTCAGTGTCTCTGATCCATCGTCTTTCTGCTGGGCTGGGACAGACCCACATACCAAGTTCATCCATTTGACTCCAGGTGGTCACCGAATCACACACATGTGTGTATGAACCTCTTTCCCCATTTGTGGAACAGGAAGGATGATGGCCACGTTATAAAGCTGTTCAGAGGGTTAAATGAAGCATGGTTTCTAAGAATGCTTTCTGATCAGAGCGATGTCCATATGTTCAGTGTTGTTATTAATTGCTTGATTACCGTGCAGCACACTTTGATTACATCAAATGTGATTTATAAGCTGTAACACCAAGCATTTTATAATGTGCTGTAAGATACGAGATTGGCATTAACACATGTAACCAATTTAATATTTTCTTGTGTACATGAAATTTACAAACATCCTAAATTGATTGCATTGCCTAGTATATCTATATTTTTTCGTCACTCAGCTGTAGTTTTAAGTCTGATACAGAATAATTGTCTTCTGTAAATAGCTTTCATAAATGTTAGGAGAATGCATAGAACTTTGATTCAGTGTAGGTTGCTATTTGGCGTTTTCATAAATAATTTAAACATTTCACAGCTCCACTCATGACAGATTTTACACAGTTGATGGGCACACCATTGGTGACTAAAGAGTAGATTTTTTTGTTTGAACTCCAGGCATGCATGGACAGCACATGGACTCTTTCCCCCACTTCTGAAGTACTTGGCCTTTGAAATTTAATATATAATTTAACCTTAAAACTACAGAGGCTGAAAAATTTATAAGTCAGACATCAAAGGTGTTTGGATTCCAGAGACTTGTTATTGTCTCGGTTTATTTAAGAAGTTGCTACTGCAGAAAGAATTAAACTGTGGCTAATACATGTAGGGGAGTGAAGAGCCGTGAAGACCGTCAGCAGCCAAGGAAGGAAAATGGCGTTCCAGAGGCGGCTTCCTGACTCTCATTGGTGCGTTTCTAAAGAGTCAAGAGCCAGTGATCATATACCACATAGTCCTCTGGGGGGGACAGCCTTAGAGCTGAGAGTGTCTAGTTCACCCTTTTTCCTTTATCCATCAGGAAACTAGGGCCCAGAGACAGAAGGGGGCTGCCTCAAGGTCACAGCTAGTGAGGGAGCTCTGCTTCAGACCCTATTTAGGACTCTCAGTGGATTGCTAAATGAGATTTTGAGGTTTAAGGTTTTCCATCTGGACATTTGTTAAAGTGGCCTTCTGTTGGAGGAGGACACTTGGTGGTTGGTGATTTCTAATGTGGTTTGTATGTGTGAGGAGGGAGTATCAGAGATGGATTCTGCTCTGGCCCTTCCTACGGACCCTGTTCCCACCCAAATAGGACGAGAGGCCCTCAGGGAAGCCAGGATGCCCATACTCAAAAAAGAATATATATGCAAAAACAGAATATTCCCCAGTCATTATGTAAACTTTGCTCAACAAAACAGTGAGTGGATTATGCTGTGTAAACTTCAGATACAGAGTGATGTATGGAATACCAAACCCAGATATCCCAGGATTAAGGATTAAAAGTGCAGCAGCCATGCTGAGGAAATAACCCAGTGCATTGGCAGACAGGCCCACCTGTCCCAGCCCCAGAAGCTGACCAGATGAGCTCCAGCCTGGGAGTGTCGTAACCCGGAGGCCGGGTCCCGGTAGGGCGGAGAGTCGTCGCGGGTCCTTCTCCTGAGGGAGGGAGAGAAAGGGCAGGAGAAGGGACGCACAGAGAGTAAAGACACAACTCACGGTTTCCGATCAGGCGAAAAAGAGAGAGAGAGTTTATTGAGAAAACTGTTCCTTATAAAGCCTTCAAGGCCGGGAAAACAAGGCAGCTGACCCAGGTCGGTTGCTAGGAAACAGGGTCAAGGGATTAAGACTGGAGTAAAAGAGGAACCAGACTAAAGGGTTTTAGCACAGCGCCTGACGGGCTGATACTACCCTGCCTGCAGGCGGTTGATCTTTGATCTTCTGGCTTCTCCTCTGGCAGGGAGTGGCAATCCCCTGCCTATTTTGCAACTCCCCTCAGGGAGTGACAAATCCGGCTAGCAAATGGCCAAGCAGCTGAGATCTTTGCCGCTCCCCACATGGGAGACTCACTTTTCCTTGGCTTATTCCTCGAGGGGGTCCTGAGTAATTTTTTCTTAGCTCATTGAAAGGAAGTCGAGTAATAAAGTACCTATGATTCATGACTTTGTGGTTATCAAAGGAGTCACCTTTTAGCCAGAAAATGGAAGATTTCTTTCCAGTGATTCACATGTATTACCCAGAATATTTTGGCTCCCTGGAACTTAAAATATAAATGAAAATTCCTTGGCAATAACTTTTCGATACCACAAATCAATGAATCTTCCACTTGTCTCTCCTCTCCCCTCTCTGTCTCTCCTTACACCTCTCTCCCCTTCTCTTTCCCTTCTCCCCTCTCCTGTAACCCTGATCCTTCAAATGGACCGTACTGTGCCTAAATGCTGTGTAGCTGTGAAGACAGAAAATCTGTCGGTCTTCAAAATGGTAGAAATACAGAGTGTTACTTTTTTTTTTTTTTTTTTAATGAAACCGATGACACAGTCTTAGTGTGTAGCACATCATGTAATGAGGCAGGAAACACATTTCATTGGGGAGCTCAGTTAAAGGTAAGATGGAATGTCTCTTGTGCTTCTTTGTCCGGCGGCCAGACAGAATGCAGTGAGATGGGAATGTGGGGGGCTTGGGTCTGCTTAATCCTGGCCCCGAGTGTGCCTCTCGGAGAGAGGGAACAAAGCCGCAGCCTGGTGAGCTGTGGCCATATAGCAACAGCTGCATTTAGCTTGGCTCCCTCCCCTCGGCCTTGACTGAGCCCTGCTAGTCCTCACAGAGAGGAGCAGCCTGCTGACGCCATGTACCCTGCAACTCAGGGGCTTCCTGTCACAAATTGTGGAAAAATATGGGTCCTTCTGAGCTCCAGCTAAAGGAATGGTGATAGTTTCTCTGAACCTTGTGCTTTGCTACTAAGTCATGGTTCAGCCAGCTGAGCAGCCACTAACCAAGAGACTGAGTTTGAGTTGCCACAGAGCAACTGTGGCATCTGTCTTTAAAAGAGCATCGCTGGTTCCATTTCTAGAGAAATAACTTCTCATCTCTTATATTTATTAATCTTTGTGTCTGGTTATTTAACTCATTAAATAGTACGTTTAAATACTAGGAAGACCGGAGCTCCGGTGTTGGTGCTTCTGTTTGGAGGTCTCTACTGAAGCTACGTACTGACTCTGCTTCTCCAATCTATGGGTAGGTCCAATTTAGGCATCATTAGCTTCCTGTGTGATGATTCAGTAGCATTCTACAGAAGAAAAATTCCTGGAGTTACGACTCTGGGGTAAGATCTGGTCCAGAGTTGGAGGGAAAGGAGAACTAATGTATATCAAGGACCCTCTGTGCACCCAGGATAGTTGTAGGCGTTTTTCACATACACTCTCTCTTCTTCCTCAGAACAGTACATGTATTATTTCCATGCACTGATTAGAAAAGTGAAGACTAGCAAGTTGAAGTACCCAACTCAGAGAATTATAATATTTAATCCAACTGTAAAAATAACAGTTGTGGACAGTTTCCATTTCTATAGCTACATGGAGAATATTTATTGGGGTTTTGAAGAGACCTGCCTCTTTTAATTGATGGTAGATGAATAGTAGAATTTGAACTTAATGGAATCCAAGTGCCTTGGAATTCTTTGGAGCGGGTCATTCATGTGGTTCGGGCAATACTGCTTCCAAGAGGATATTTTGATTGATTGTGTCAGTGTCCTTGGGTGGCCCTCCCAAGAGCTTGAATGCCTATATAAATTTTGTTTCCTCCAGCTACCTTCTAAGCTTTTACAGATGAGGCACAACGTTTTCATTTGTTCTTTTCATTTTATTATACTAATCATTATTAAAAGGATGGGAATTCAGTGCAGTGGTTGACCTATGATAGAAATAGGCCTTTTCAGCTCTCTTGAGAGTAACTACATATTATAGGCAACACTGATAACTAGGTGTTGGGCCCTTGTGGTGTTAATAGCAACTACTATTTCTGCCTCATTATTATTGATCATTGCAGTACTTAGGGGTGGAAAGTGGATTTTATCCAATTACTCTACCTATGACAGATCCCTGCAGGGTGCGTTAAGGAGTGTTCAGCTGCTTCCGTGGGTGTTTGTAGCAGCCACTAGTCACAACAATGATGACTGAGCCTTTTCCATCGTCCCTTGATTGCTCCACAGCGTTTTAGGACAGTGTTCACAATTTGGAGATAGCATGATAGACTATGAATATTGACTCTGACATTTTCTAATGGTATACCTTGGGGAGAATAGTAAAGGTCTTGGAATCTCCATGATCTCCTGTATGTCATTCACAGGGTTGCTGTAAGGAGTAAATTAGAAAATGAATATAGTATCCTAAAAAGTGTAGAAGGCCTATAATTGTTAGTATCTTTCCCTTACACAGAGGGCAAATAGCCATTTCCTTTTTGAAACTTCATTGTCCTTGCCTTCTGCAAACATTTTCATGTGGAAGATTAGCTAATGTCAGTATTGGCATAAAAGCATTTTAAGATAGAACTGTTACTTCTACCATTTTTAAGTACTAGCGGTGTTAGCTGAAAAGGGTTAATATATTTTAATTTATTAACAAAGTGGTGACCTTTCAGCAGGATTATATTGGACATATTGAAGAACTTACCTCTTAGACTAAACATTCATATGAGAGCTTTTACTGATCAATCTTGGCAATTTTGGACCATTTGGTTAGTTACTAAATAATCTCTGCTGTACTTCTAGAACGTTCTCTTTCAGTCTTCTTTGTTCTGTACCTCCCATGACTTTTGAATTACTCCTTTCAGATGGAGATGAAGTGACTTGGTGACAGTGAACATGCTTGCTAGCAGTCCATGACAGTTTCACAGGCATCTGAGAAACACATGTGGAAGAACTTACTGGATACTCATCACTTTTAGAATAGAGTGACAGCCACGGATGGATAGTTTGTTTTGTCAAGCTCAGAAGAGCAAATTTGGAGGGAGACAGTAGTATTGTTCCTCTGTACATTTTGTGGCTGTTGTGTTGAATTTAAGGTGTCAGAATAAAGGGTGAATGAAGTTGATCACTCCTGCATGTTTATTAGGTAGATTCGTATTTGTTCATATGTATGTCAGTAGATTCATACAAAAGAGTATATAAAGATAGTGATCAAACATCTTAAAATCAAAATGAGTCCTTAACCATTATTTTTCTTGTAGAAATTCTGGCTAGATGACCTGATTATATGTGTAATAATGGGAAAATTATGTGAATCTCTGCTTTTTGTTTTTTCCATAGGGTACTGGGCTATGAAAACTAGAATTTTCCATTTTAATTTCTTTTTTTTAAAATTTTTATGTTTGTATTTATTTTTGAGAAACAGAGAGAGATAGTGCGAGCAGGGGAGGGTCAGAGAGAGAGGAAGACACAGAATCCGAAGCAGACTACAGGCTCTGAGCTAGCTGTCAGCACAGAGCCTGATGCGAGGCTTGAACCCACGAACTATGAGATCATGACCTGAGCTGAAGACGGATGCTTATCTGACTGAGCCACCCAGGCGCCGGCGCCCCTCCATTTTAATTGTAAGAAGTCTGTACAGTTTTATGCAAATAGTGAAAGCAGAAGTTTTGTTCTTGTCCTCAAATCAAGTGTAAGCTTTCCTAATCTGAACCATATTGGTTATACATGTAGTTGACAAGTAAGATTCACTGTCTTTTTCCTCTGCGTGGGTCTATCAGCTTGCTAAAATCTGAAAGATATCTCATCATAAATCACTCATGAAGATTAGGAACAAGCTGTAAGTTTATCCACATGTATTGCGTGGTGGTAGAAGCTTCCTATAAGGAGAACAAGTGAGCAAGTAGTTGAATTTTGTAGGAAGCATTCAGAAGAGGCCTGCCAGATACAGACAAGGGCTATTGTCATTGGACTCTTGATTCACAGATGTGGCACAAATATGTGTGAGAAGCAAAGGCAAAGGGCTTTGGTGAAGACAGTGAGGGAGCGTTCCTTTTAGACCTAAGAAATAGGAAGCTTTAAAAAACCTCAAATCGTCACTTAACATTGAAGATATTCCAATATGTTAAAAATTATGGAAAGAATACAAAATGAAGTTTAGAAATATTCTGGGTATAATATTAAAAGTTCTGACACTATTTGAGCCTTGTGACCAAGGGCACACAAGTGTTCAATCTTTCCAGGATTGCTGGTATCTAAATTGTGGAAGAGGCACTGGCGGCAGTCTAAAATACCGTGGAATGCCGGCAGTAACGGTCCCTTCCCTTCAAGCATTATTACTCTACTTATTTTGGTGTTATTTGGAATAAAAAGAAACACAAAAACTGTCTTGGGAAGAATTAATAATTAGTCCATGCATGAACCCAGAGAGAGTTTGACTTCTCATCCTCTGGCCTTCTGTCAGAGGGCTGGAGAGCTGACTTTACTGAGGTTCATTCAAACCACTGACATTTATTGGGCATCTGCCTCGGCATTCTAGATACATGGGCAGGAGCTCCTAGGTCTGCAGGGGCATGATCAAGGGAGGCTTCATGGAAGGAGAGGACATGGAGTGGAGGGGAGGCCCAACAACTGAAAAAGAAGGAAAGGTGTAAATCCTTCCAGAATTTGGCCAGGTGCCTTGGTGTGGATGAAAAAAGGAGTGTGGTATGTTCCAAGAAATCACAAGTAGATGGATTTTGTGGTCAAAAATTCTCAAAGCAGGACCTGTTGGAGATAAAACAGCAGCACTTGGCACTTAATGAACTATTAACCATGGGTAGAGTCATTAATGCTTACCACAAACCCCACCCTGGGGTTTTTACCTGAATTCCATTGAGAAAACAATTTTTTCTTTCTTTTAGGTGATAGAGAGCCACAGAAAAACGATGTAGGGTAATGAGCTCACTAAGTATGTCTGTCAGAAAGTAGATTCTGGACATAGTATGGAGAGAAGTAAGAAAAATCAAGAAGGCTTTGCCATAGTCTACACCAGACACAGTAGTCTGAGCTCAGGGAATGGAGAGAAAAAACCAGGAGAGTTATTAAAGATGAAGAGAGAAAAGCAGTAGGACTTGGTCACGATGTGCAGATTATAGGACAGAGAAGAAAGGGACTTCCGTGTTTGTGGCTCAGAAGCAGTATTCTTTAACATTTTATGTCTTTTAGGACCATAAAAGTTTAGGACCGAGAAGGAAATGTATATATCAGTTAGCGCTATTGTTTTACTAATTAGAGAACCAAGTTCCAGAGTGCTGGATTGAATTGCTGAAGGTCATTTAGCTGTGTGATACAGACCTAGACCTGGAATTTAGGTCTTTTGGTTCCCAGTAGAAAGATCTTTTGATACAGTAGACTTTCAACTTGTACAGAAAACAATCTCTAGAGGGAAGGTGATTTTATTACATCCAGGAAATATTATTATTATTATCATTATTATTATTTGGATCTATTTCCTGATAAAAGTAATGGACCAAAAAAAGTATATCTTGTGGAAAATGCTTACATCTTGTAGTAAGGGGTGCTTAAATACATCAGCTCCAGGTAGAGAATTAATAGAATTTTTTTAGGTTTATTTATTTACTTTGAGAGAAAGGGGGAGAGTGAGTTGGGGAGGGGCAGAGAAAGGGAAAGAGGGAATTCCAAGCAGGCTCCATACTGCCAGTGTGGAGCCCAACACAGGGCTCAAACTCATGAACCATGGGATTGTGACCTGAGCCAAAATCCAGGGTCAGATACTTAACCAACTGAGCCACCCAGGCACCCCAGGAATTAATAGAACTTAAGGTGAAAATGTTCAGTTCCAAAATGGCTTGTTTGTGAAGATAGTATCTTTGGCATCTGATGGGTTTCAAGCTCTGTTGGTACTGAATCTATTAAGAGGTATAAAAGGTGTGAAATGCTTCCCTCTTTCCCCATTAGCCTTTTTGAGTTACCAGTTCAGTTGTGGAAATAACCTCTATCTGAACAGCAAAACTCTAAAAGTAAGTACACATCTAAGAGTAATGTGTGGGCTTTTTCTTACTGTTTGGATCAGATCTGTTCTATACTATTCAACTTTGTGTTGAAATCACTTTGGTGAATGTTTTAATTTATCAGAACTACAGAGAAGTCACTGTAATTTGTGGAAGTATTTCATTGTTAGTAAAAGTTGTGTGGTGCATTTTGATCGTGAATGAAAACATCCTTATATAGTTTCCTTAACTTCAGTGTCTGACAGGCCATAAAAGGAAAGGAGAAACAGGAGGAATATTAGGGAAAAGTTTCTGAAATTCTTCTTCATATGCCCAAGTAGTTTCCCTGATGATACTTGGTTTATTTAGGAGAGTTGCCAGAAGGATTTGGAAATTTTTCTAGTCCTGATTAATGATGGTAGTTTTAATTTACTTTTCTTCCATGTCTCTGATTCTTATCCTGTACAGAATCTAGACCTCCAATTATTTTATTGTGGTAACTGAGTATTAGGGTGTACACTAAGATGTTTCAAAAGTTAACTTAGTCTAAGGCTGAGCTACATCTCAGGAGAGTTAATTAGAAACATACCCGTGGGCCAGTACTGGGGATTAGAAAGAATTATCTTCAGGAAGTCAGTTTTGATACATATTGTCTTGATTTAATGGAATGTTCCAGATCCAGGAAGTATATATGGAGCCCTGAGGAATGAATAGGCATATTTTAATAACCTGAACTTGACATATCAGGTTATTTAACTTAAATGGAAGGAGACATCTTGGCTCATCTCATCAGTTAGTAATGAATCACGTGGCTTTGAATAGCTTTAGTGTTTGACTCTGGAAAGTTCTGCTATGTGACTTTAAGCAGTCTGTGGTAGAAGCTCTCTAAAACTACCTCCATCTAGCTAACTTTCCAAATTAATCAACTCCCTTTACTTCTTTTTACAAATATACTGACTGATGCTGAATCTTCCTTCTTGATAGTTTACTCCATACACTATACCTCCCGTGTCTGAGTTGAATGGCTACAAACGGTCAGTTATCTTGTTTCTGACCAGAAATTACATCACTTAATGAAATATTCTGTAAACTAGTAAAAAATGAGTGCAAAAAAGGGAGTTGTTTCTGTGAAAATTAAATCAAATGATTTGGAAAGACCATGAAAGCAAATGACTATTATAATATTGATGTCCACTTTAGGGTCAGGTAAGACAAAGTTAAGAAATTGGAAAGTGAACTATTAAAAAATCTAGAATTTGGCATTCAGTTGGCCTCACAAAAAATGTTGCATAAAAATTTCCATTTGTTCATATACTCATTCAAAGTATAGCAGGTACTGACCATGAGACTAGCAATTTGCTAGCTCCAGGGATGGACTGCTGAGAGAAGAAAGGTTCTCATGACAAGATTTCTTGCCTCCAGGAGCTCATGACCCTTTGGAGAAGTCAGAGACCCACTTAGACACTTAGACACTTCATTGCTATCTGTTCCTGGATGCTGTATGCATACACTCATTGCTGTCACCAAGTGGCAGGGAGTGGCATCTGTCGGCTCTTCTCTCGCATCACCATGGGAGGCCTTAGTGTTGAAGCAGAGTTAGAGGCTCGGGTTAGGTAGTAGAGTTGGGATGGTAAGTTGGGAAGGAAAGAGCCTTCATGGAACCAGACATGTGAGAGGGAGCATTAACGCTCTTAGAACTGACCAAGGGTTTAGTATAAATGGAACTTCAGAGAACATGACAGCAAGAGTGTGTCAATAGGCTAGACAGGCAGCAAGAGCTAGATCAAGAACAGCCCTTCTGCCATGATTGGATTTTGAGGTCTTCTGCAGGGCATCCTCCAGTCCCTGAAATAGACCGGATATTGATGTGTTCAGCTTTTAGTTCAAATGACTGTGTCAGTTACCTCAGTAGGAATGATCTAGGAGAAACTACTTGAGAACTTTTTTTGTATCATTTGTGCAAATAATAATGTTCATAGATCACCTTCTAATTCCTGTTAGACACTCTCATCCTTCTCTGAACACAGGTACAAAACAAATAAACAAAAAATATAGGATGCTGTGTAAGATACAAAAATCTGGGTTAATTTTTTTCAATCTAACATGTTATAAAATTGAAACTTCGTATTTAGTATTTGTAAAAACCCATTCTTTTATCTCTCACTTTAGTAGCCTCACATAAGGCCTGTAAATCTAAGAGGCAAGGAGGTGAAAAGTTTCCTTACTAACTGAAGTAGCAACTCCTGTGTAATCATGACAGCAATGATCATGTGTTTGTTCAGCCCATTATTTTTCATGTGTATTTATTGAGACAGAAACAGAGCATGAATGGGGGAGGGTCAGAGAGAGAGGGAGACACAGAAGCTGAAGACAGGCTCCAGGCTCTGAGCTAGCTGTCAGCACAGAGCCCGATGTGGGGCTTGAACCCATGAACCCTGAGATCATGACCTGAACCAAAGCCAGATGCTTGACTGACTGAGCCACCCAGGCGCCCCTGTTCAGCCCATTTTGACTTGAGTGTAGGCAATCTCTGTCTACACTTGTGTCTGCATCCTAGGACCTATGTGTAAAACCCTGAGACCATCATTGTCTGGGGTAGCATGCCCACCAGTCGGGAGAGGCCTCTAAACTGGTTTTCCTTCAGCAATTTTTTGTTACATGGAGGCTTAAAGGCCACAATCTCTCCGAGCTCTTTAGCATGTAAAGAAGCCATTGGGAGCCAGTTATTTCACCTGAGGGTTTTGTGTTCAGATATCTAGAAAGATCCAACACTGAGCGTCTCAAAAGTTCGTCCCTTCAACAGCTTCACAGAATATTTGACCATCTTTGGAATGGGTCATTTCTTCCCCATGGTGGTTTTGACCCTTGGTGCTCCCTCTGAATGTCACATTCCTTGAGTCTTGTCGATGACTGCTTACTACTCAGGCAGAGAAAACCGAAAGGGTTCCCTGCTCTTTAAAAGAACCAAGACAAGGGTAGAGCAGTAAGGCTCGCTGTGGCATATCCTCTCTGTGGCCCTGTAGTTAGGTGGAAGCCATGGGAAAGTAACGATCCATGGAAGGTGGGGATAAAAGGAAGCTGGAGACAGCCCGTGTAGATTTGTGTTTATAGTAGCGGTTCCCAAACACTGTCTCCCCAGAATTTATCCCTTTTGGCATCTGCCTGTGTTTTACAGACCCCATTTCATTTTATTACCCGGAGTGTTTCTTCTTTCATGTCTCACAGGGAATGTCTCTCCGCTCTTGTGTTAGTGCTGCGCCTTGACTCCTGTTTATCCTGCATTCTTCCCCGGTCTCCCAGCCCCAACTCCGCCCTAAACTGCCACATTTCTTTTCTTTTTTTTTTTTCCCCCACCATGTTGTTTTCCTGATTTTGAAACCTTCTGTTCAAAATAACTGCTTATCTTTAAAAAGTGGAAAAACACAAGTTTCATGTAATAACAAATATTAAGATATTTAGATTGCAGTTTGAAGCAAAATCAGTTATAATCCGTATCTGTCCTTTGAGTAAAAACTCCAGATGGAATGAGTTATACAATTAAGCAAAAAAGAGCTGAAAATAATCTAAAAAGCTAGCATAAAATAGGTTATTTATCAGATACTTGGAGGTATAGTAGCTTTTAAAGGAATGAAACCAAGAAACAGAGAAATGAGCTTAATAACTTAATTATGTGAAAAAAAATTGAATATGTGTGTCCCAGACAAACTAAACTAAAAGGAACAGGAAAGTATACTTATAAAGATTATTTCATCAAAGGACAAACAAGATCTTGAACTCTATTGTCCATAAACCATGAAAGTAATTAAAATCATTAAGACTCTTAGGGGTACGGAAAAATATATCAACATAAATAAACAGGTCAACAAGAGGAAATAAAAACAGTAAACAAATATGTACCAGAAATGTCAAAAATCCTCACTGACGACATGCAAAATTAGCATTGTAATAGTATATCTGGATCACAGGTAAATGTTACAGCTCTGAAGTTAGCATTTGGAAACTATTAAACTAGTAGAAATATTTAGAAGTAAAATCCAATTTTGACAAGATAGATGTGAATTTGATAAGTTAATGATAAGTGTTGTTGATGTTAATAATATGTTTTTTCTGGAAGATTCATCTATTGATATACTCAGTAATTCAACAACTCTACTAGATTCTACAAACAGAGTAGCAAATGAAATAATACACACTTTAGTGCATGACCTGACTAGTTATAAGGATATGAATGTCTCTTCGTCTTCATAATGCTTGTTTAGTTTCCCCTTTTGTATGAGCCCATTGTACCTGTTTGTAAGGTTGATTCTCATTTGCTGAGGCCCACATATGCTCAGCGCTTACTGTGTGCTGAGTTGGAATATATGACCTCATTCCAGCCAACAACCCAGCCAAGCTGGTACAGGTTTTATTGCCACTTCATAGGTGAAGACGTGGAGGACAGAGAAATGTTAAAAAAATTGCCCAACATCAATACCCCTGATGATGATGAAACTGGGATTTTCACCCACTGGAGGTCTGGTTCCAGGCTTTTCCTCTTAATGCCTTTGCGCTTCTGTCCTCGTCATGCTGAAGCAGATACAGTGGTATAATTGGCTCATCGATATCTTTCTTGTTCACTGTATCACCTAGCACGTTGCCTGGGTATACTAAACAGTCAAGAAATACTAGTTTAAGGCATGAGACAGTTACTAAGAAGGATAAAATAATATCCTTGATAATGTTCCTTGCAACTTTCTCTATGATAGTTAGAAAGAAATGCAGTCCAAACCAACAGAGGGATGGCTATGTAATTTATTATCTGCCAACTTAATAGAATATTATGTAGCTCCTAAAAATGTTAAAGCTCTGTAGCAATATCTAGCATGGAACAGTGTGGCTCTGTAGTAACAAAAGATGGCAAATGTGAACTATGGTGATGATACCTGTAACCTGGACGTCCCTGTGGGTTTCACCAGCTCACGTGTATAGAGAATATAGTGATCCTGAACAACCAGAATATGCTGGCCCAAATCCCTTACTTCCTGACACTGAACTTTTATCCCCTCTGCCCCTATCATCCCTGCAAATATATCTGAAAATCCCTGAGGGTGCCCCACTTGTCCCCTAGTGCAGGTGGCTGCATTCACCACATAGCATCTGCCCAGGTCTTCCTGTCTGGACCCTTCGAGGGCCACTACAGGTGGGGCCCCAGGAGAGAATGCTACCCCGGCCCTTCCCCAGAACTGCCAGCTCTCTGCCCTGCCTCGTGCCTCTTCAGATTCCTCAAAAGAGCCAAAGAACCAAAGAGCCAAAGAGCCTGCAGAACTGGGAGAGCAGCTTTTTCTCCAGCCCTGTCCTGCTGATTGACTCCTGGTCCCTAAAGCAATTCTGCTTATGCCCAGGTGCTCACAAGGACCATAGATGACAGAAGCAAAGTGCCAGGAGGGCAGGGAGTTTTGTCTGTGTTGTTGACTTATGGTTGCCAAGTGCTTGGAATAGAATATGGCCGTTGGTAGATCTACATTAAATCCTCATTGAGTGAACAAACATTACTTTTCCAGCCTCTAGCCTTCACTTCTGACCTCATTGGAATTCAATGGGAAAATTATGGTAGATCAGTACAGGGCAATAGAACTTTCTCAGTGATGGAAATGAATCCTGTTCATTGCCTTTTTCATTTCAGTGTCCTTGAATCTGCTCCTAGTCTTCCTCTGATGTCTGTGCCCCCAAAAAACCCAGGTATATTTCTATTAAAAGAACAAGGATCCCTGGTGTGATTCAACCTATGTATTTAGATCCCTGGACAAGTTCATGAGTCTGTCTCATCTGCAACAAGCTAAACCCTCCCATCTGTATTAAGGCTCTATTAAGAGCAAACCCCATTATGACCAATTATGAGAAACATGCCTCTGGAAGAAGAATTTATTTATTTATTAGAAAACCCCCTTTTTTAAAACATATATTTACTTTTGAGAGACAGAGAACAGTGGGGGAGGGGCAGAGAGAGAGAGAGAGAGAGAGAGGGAGACACAGATTCTGAAGCAGGCTCCCGACTCTGAGCTGACAGCAGAGAGCCCATCATGGGGCTTGAACCCACAAACCATGAGATCATGACCTTTGCAGAAGTCGATCACTTAACTGGCTGAGCCACCCAGGTGCCCCTGGAAGAAGAATTTAAAAGGGCTTGAGATAACTGTGTGGTGGGACTTGAGGGACGCCTCCTAAGGGCTGTGTGGCAAGAGCGCAGGAACAGGCTTTAGGACACCTGCATTCTCGGGCCATTTCTGTGACTACCCAGCCATAGTGTCCTAAGCACACTCACTCTCTGTAGCTCACTATGTATAGGACAAGGTGATTCAATTAGATTATTTGGCAGATACTTCTTAGTACCTCTGTGACCTCAGTGCTTTCTGGAACAAAGTTGGAAACTACTCCAGGATATGCTAAAGTTTCCATGTATCAAGAAAAAAATGGGAGTAAAGAGGTGTATATATGTTGTGTTCTTTTATATTTGGAATATTTAGGGTATCGATGTAAATTTTTTTTTTTGAGTTCTTACCTGTAAAATACTGTCCAGTGAAATACAAGGGATACAAAGAAGAGAATACCATGGCCTCTTGCCTACCATATTCAAAATCGAGTATGAGAAGGAAGAACGCAAAATGATTATAATACAAGGCAGAGTGATAAGTGACACTAGTTGTTAGGTGTTCCCCTGAATTTGCAAATGCTCTAGAATTCATTCTTATGTGGCATGCCCCTTTCTTTGGAGGACCATTCCCTTTTTGGAGGTTGCATTTGGAACAGACTTTCAAGGGCTGCAAGAATTTGGATCTGCTGTGATATCAGAATATTTTAATGCAACTTTGCGTCCTCAAGTCAGATCTGTATTATGAAGGCTTTGACTTTGCAAATATTTTAAAACTCTAACTTCAGAGTTAATTTAAGTCCTTTCCTGAGTCTCAGGAATAAGCAAATAACAAGCAGGTACTACTGAACTTACTCGGAGTATGAACATGGTATGAACATTGAGACACCACAGAGCTTGCAAATTAGAATAAAATACATAAAAAAGGTTTTTAACCATTTGTGTGTAGCTTAAGCGGTATTACTTGGTACAAGGCTAAGTGGTTTTGCTTGGTTTTTGAGAAAGCATTTTGCAGTGCTATTAAAGACAATGCCTGGCTGCAATAATTCAAATGGCATTGGGTCGATGCAGATTTTTGCAGTGGTGCTGTTGTAAAAGGTAGGGTCTCTGAGGATGAAGCCTGTTACCATTTTCATGAAGCCTGTTTCACTGTCCATTAGGGGGGACAGCATTACCATTTCCCCAGAGTGGTATGTTTATCTAATTCCCCCAAATGAAGTCAGCTTTTCTTAACTCCATGAGCATTTTATTAACTGCTTTGTCAATAAGAATGAAACCTACATTTGAATTGGTGTCTGATTATGCATTATAATTCCGTAAAGCACGTCACTTAACAGAGTAACTTCAGTCACTTCTACACAAATTGCAAGGGTCTGGACACACATTCTTCCCCATTTTAAAATTTAAATCCTGCCATTCACAGAAGATGAGCTGGGGGGACCTGGATGGCACTGTATTAACTAACTTGGCTGGACTTTTGAGAACCAGAATTTCAGGAGTGGGAAAAACCCCTGTAGATTGTATCATGGACCTGTCCCTTTTTGCAAATGGGGATACTGTAACCCACAAAGGGAAAAAATCTGCTTTAGCTCCCAAAGATTGTTTCTACAGGATCCCCACCCAACCCAAGGTGTCTAGGATTCTTGTGTTTACTTTGCAGTCTGTGCTATGTTCCCCCCACCCCCAAGGGTAAAAGAGCCCTGGTGTTTGAGAATTTTTAATAGACAGCTACACCGACCGCTTCTGTGGGTGAAGAGTATGAAGCAGAATTTTGTGATATCCTCGATAAATAGAGCTCTTTAGGTTATGTAGGATATTAAAGCAGATCAAATTAGATAGCTCGCTGCTATGGCGAGGTTGATGATAAAGGAACAGAAAGCCATAAACAAAGCTCAGATGATGAATGACCTCATCCCAAATTGGAAGCGCCAGTGTGCATGTGTGTGGTAGGGCTTCATATCTCCTGGATTATAAACAGAACATGGTATTGGAGCATTTGCTAATGCGCACACAGCACTTAAAACTAATGACATCCTTGGAATTCTTGTTTGTTTAAAGGTTGATATTTTGCATTTGTTGAAATTTGCATTGCCTTTAACTGGAGCCCAGTAACATATTTCAGTATTTGATAAGTGGGGATGGGATGAACATGGTCTTCCTAATTACCAGAGCAGGTGAAACAAAGAGATTCTCTCTGCAGGGAGAGTGTGGTGGGTGCGTTTCTTAACAGGAGCTTTTCCCCTTTGCCTCAGATTTCTCTGGACTATGTTTACTCCTTTTGCATGTATTATCAAGAACATGGATCTCTTCTCTTACACATAAAAAGAAAATTCCTCTTACAATAATGTAATGGAATGATTCTAGATTTAATGCATTTTAAATTAAACCTCCTGGAATTTAACTTCAATCTAGCTGAATAGTTACTGAAAAATGTAAAGTGAGGTCCAGGAACTCAAAGCAGATTTACCGTGCACATTTCTTGTGTATATAATAGAAGATCCTGCTTTTCGTTACTTAACCCTCCTCTTTCTTTTTCCCTGGTTCTGACTCCTGTCATTGTTATCCGTCCTGGTCCTGACCTGTAGGTTTTTATTTATACTTCTTCTGTTTTTCTGTATTTACTTTTATTGGTTGCCCTATATCCTCGTGAGAAGAAACACGAAGCTGGCCCGTGGCGGTCTCTCCACCCCAGACATTTCTCACCTCGTCCTGGTCTTCTACACTTGTGCCACATCAGCCGCCTTTCAGTTCCTGGGCCTTTCTAAGCCCTCAGGACCTTGGCTCCTGTTCTTTGTTCTTTTGCAGACGCTCTTGTGCCAACGTGTTACATCACTGGATTCTTCTCTTCTTGGGTAGAGTTGAAAGGCCACCTCCTTGGACAGGTTGTTCTGGCCACTGTATTGCACATGTTTTCTTGGTGGAGGCTGGAAGTCACTAGGAGTCAGCAGACAGATAACCACGAACTGGCTGTAAGCAGTTTTTAGAGCACAACAATTGTAAATCTCTACGTTCCATAAATAAAGCCCAAACCTAGATTTTTAGTAAATCTCCATGCTTTCTCCCTTGGCTCCTGTATTGGGCTGGGCCCCCTCAGAAGGATGTGACCGCCATCTTTACTTTCAGCTCCAGATTTTGTTTCGTTTGTTTTTGTTTTATTTTCTAGTACTGCCTGCTGGATTACAAGGCAAACATTCAAGTTTTTTCCTTTATTTTTTATATATTTTTATATATAACAGTGGACTATGTTCTTAAAGTGTGGTTTGTAGCATCTAATTATCATCTAATGTTTGTTACCCAAAAGCTTTAAACAGATCAGTGTTAACCCATTTTCTGGCTGAAGTGACCTGAAAGATACCGTTGAAGAGAGGGCAGTGTGGGCATGTTCACGGGAAGAAATAAAGTGATAACTTCTACTTTCTAAAAATACTGTTGTTATTGTTTTTTTAATACTCCAAGGGATATCAACAAAAAATGCTGAAACCCTTTAAGGGAACCTTATTCTTCGAATCAGAGGCAAGTGGGAAACTTTAAGTAGCTCTTCAAATCAAAATCATGTGTGTGTCTGTTCTGTGAAATGACAGATGGAGGTTTTTCTTGAGAGGGAGGTTTGTTTTCCCTGTCCTGCCTTCGCCGCAATAACTTGAAACGGTCTGTCTGCTGGCATGAGAATCGAGGGGGTGGGTGGAGGGGTCGGGGCGTTGCTGTAGGAAAGTCAAGTACATTCCTAGGCCCCTGATGGGGACAAGCGGCTCAAATATTTTTATAGTCAACTGAGATAACCAGAAAGAGAACATGGCTTTTTTTTTGGTATGTGTCTTGAGAAAACTCAGTTTGCTCGTATTTGTATACGAATCGTTGATACCTATCTGTTGAGATTCCAGCTTGTGGCATAAAATGTGACTGTTGAATCAGCCCACTTCCTTGAGAACTGCAAGTTGTTTTCCAGAACCAGAGTGAATGGTGGAACACACTCAAACACTTGACAAATTTAAAACCTCCAACTTACCGTTCTTCCAGCATGGAGCCTTTTGCTCCTTTTGACCTGGTATTATAGCAGTACTGTGAGATACCCTGAGTGGTTGTCATGAAATCACACTTTCTGGAATAACAGGCCGAGGACCATATACCTCTTGCTCTTTGCAGTAGGTCCCAGGTGGCCACGTGGTGCAATACTGTGAATTATGGCGATGGCTGGCAAAATGTCAGGCTGCCCAGGAGATGGAATTTCTCAGCATTCTGAGTTATGCCTCCTGGTTACATGTTCTGAAATATACGTGCCATAGCTAGACTTTTATCCAGACTTCCACAGGCTTCTCAAGTCAGCCTTAAAGATAACTTACTCTTTTTCCTCTTCATGTATTGAGGTTTTTCTAGAATGCTGGCAGCACAGACTGTATATCACTAAATGATTGTTTTGAGAGCAGCATGAATCTGTGAAACAGAATGAAACCATTCATAGTTAAATCCCAAAGTTGTAGATTGATTTAACAAATTTTTTTTGATATAAAAGACTACTGAACTATAAAAAGAATGTCCGCCACAAGGCACTGTACATGTAGTTACTGAGTTGAGGCAAAGAATTTGATATTGTAATTTAGATGTTAGAAAATGCTGGAACAGGCAAATAGATAGTTTACCTCTCAATCATAAATAGTTATAGTGCCCCCTTCCTGGTTAGAATAAGTCAAGCAGAAACTGTTTCCTTTATGAAAGAGAGAGATAAGGTTACTAGAGCTCTATTCTGGATTATTGCTGTATCCACTTAGACTGGTGCATCCTTAAAACACTTGTGTGGAACCTGCCTCCAGATTTTAAAGGTAGATTTCAACAAAAATAATTCAATTCATGTTAGAGTTCAAAATCTGTTGATACTAGAAACTTCTCAAAGAAGTGAATTGGTTAATGTTTCTTTGAAAAGATGATTACATACAGGAATGAAGATATTTTAGTGTAGGTCCTAGGGAGTCTGCCTTACATGATACCATAGGACCAAATAAAGAATCTGCAGACTGAAACTGTGCAAAATGACCTCAATAATGGGAAAATGGCCAGTTCTATGACCTTTAAAATTTTTTCTCAAAACCTGAGAGTTCTCTTATCATAGGTTATAAATGTATAGGGCAATGATTTTTTAAAAAAGTACAGCTAATATTAAATTAATACCTTATGATTTAAAATGTTGGAAACAGTGGTAATTAATGTGTTTTATTTCTTTGGGTAGAACTTACCAAGAGTAGTTTGAATAGTTTGCTTTCATCTGGTTGTGTAACTTACCGTGTAGAGCCACAATGACTTGTCCTGTTCCTTCCCAAGTTGGGATCCACTTCCAACATGGTATCTTCGGTGCTTTCACAGCTGTGAACTGAGTGTTCCTTCCATGTCACTTCCTCTGGGACATCTTCATCTTTTTCCCTCACCGCCACTTTTCCAATTTCACTTCCACTGTTACCACTTTTTATTTATTTTTTTGGGTTACACTTTGATTTTGTGTTGGCCCCATACCCTCTTTCGATTATGCACTTTTGTAAAATGTCCTGTGGATTTATTACCCTGAGACAGGGGGTAACACAGCTACTGGTTTGCCGTCTGTGCATGAATTGAACAACACGTGTGCCAGACCAGTCACCCGCAGACTTGGAAGTGGCATGGTTGATTAGTGGGCATGCTACACATGTGTCATTCATGCAGGCATTTCTGGACCAAAAAGCTAGGAGTAAAGTTTGTGCTTTGTGTAGTTCAGCTTCAGTATACTATGACAATTGAAGTTGGAACCGTGTCATTGGGGATACTGGTGTTACGTAACTGAACTGTGATCACTGAGATCCAAGCGTATTGGAACTATGCAAAGTGAAGAGTGCCTTATTGCGGTTGTAAATTGTTTGTAGTGCATTTAAAACTTGGCCTGGCTCCCCTTGCCCATTACACAGTGAGCACATCCACTGTAGCCAAGTGATTTAGAAATTGAATTCAGGAGTGAACTAGGACTAATCAAGTGTTTGACTCCACCGTGGAGTCAGCTTTGACTCCTCTCCTCTTACCTAGTACCTCAGAGTAGAGGGAATGTTGGAGAAAGTGTATGTCACATCTGGCGGTCATGGGCAAACTCTGGACACAGTTTCTAGGCAGCTACCTTGGTCATTTTCCTTGCTCTCTTCTCCCTCCTCCACTGTCTCTTCTCTTTTGCAGCCCATTTGTTACTTCCCATGTCCTGTCTCCATGCTGTACTGATTCACTGTATTTGTGCATGTGTCTGTTCCCATTGTTGTGATCCTAATCTGGGTATTTTTCAACTTGTATTTCAATGATTTCAGTAGTCTCCTAACTGAATTCTCCACCTTCATCACTCACTATTCCAACTAAACTCACATGCTATCATAAGAGGAGTCTTCCTGAACAGTCTTTGAGACTTCCTGAAGCTTCCAAACTCACTTACCGATTGTAGAATAAACTCTACACTTCTTACCAGGAGGACTTTAAGAGCTTGCATTGTCTGACTTGACTCAAGCTATTTTATCACTTGACCCCTTGCCTCTGGAACCCAAGGTTTCAACAAGACAGACATACTCATTATCTCCCAAATACGCCCGCCTCCTTCTTTTTACACATTATTTTCCTAGAAGGCACTTCTTTCTGTGTTTCTGAATCTTGCCCAGTTTCAAAGACTTATCCCAAATAACCTTTCCTGTAAAGTCTATTTTGCCTTCCCAGAAATGGGTTTTCTCTTCTCTGATATTCCACTGGGTTTACATTTTATATTTTCCAGTTGGCACTTATATGCTGATCTGTATTGATAGTTATCATGTATTAGCTCCTCAGTTTTTTTCTTTCTTGAAGGGCAGGGACCGAATCTTCTGTAGCACCTACAATGGTATTTGCCAAAGTGGTAGGCATAAATTGTTTCATAGCTTCATTCAGTGTTTTCTCGATCTCCAACTTTCTTCTTCTTTTTTTTACATGTTTGTTTGTTGGTTTGGAGAGTGAGGGAGGGGCAGAGAGAGAGGGAGAAAGGGAATCACAAGCAGGCTCTACATTGTCAGTGCAGAGCTTGATGCGGAGTTCAGTCTCATGAATCATCAAACCATGACCTGAGCCGAAATCAAGATTTAGATGCTTAATTGACTGAGCCTTCCCAGGTGCCCTTCCAGCTTTCTTTTAAAAGCTGATCTACATGCTAGAAATAAAACATACCAAGAGGAAGTCCATGACCTCAGAACTCTAGTTGAATGAGGCATACAGAAAAGTAGGCAGACAGCTTCTGCAGTAGTTAGCTCAGTGAGCTAACTCATGATGAGCAGCGAGTGAGAACCCACAGAGGCCCAGAGGAGGGGCACCAAACCCAGATGAAGGACAACTGGGATTGCTTCTAGAAGAAGTGAGGATTAAACAGAGTCTAAAAGATAAATAGGAGTTAGGTAGCTGAGGGGGACAGAAGGGAAAGAGGCTTCAGGCCAAGGACACAGGGTGGATGAAGTACAAGAGGTTCCCTGCAAACTGAGGAAATGAATGAAAGTCAGTGTAGTGGGGTTGTAGAGAATGAAGTGAGACTTATAAGTGATCAAGCTTCAGAAGGAACAGGGGTCCCATGATGGGAAAGAAATGGACATATTTGATGAATGTTTACAAGGGAGGAGTTCCAGACCTAGATGTTTAGATGGGTGATTTAATTGTCCAGACAGGTCATGTACTGATCATAGATGCACCTTAATATTTTTTTAGATTAGCTCTGAAAATGACATTTCTTATAAATGTATGTTTAAGGCTCAGACAACTGCATTTTATAGTGGTCTGTGTAAATGGAACTCTCATGAAGCTCCCAGGACTCTGGTAAACAATTCCTTCTTTCCTTTCATGGCCCTTAGTATCACTAAAAATTACTGACAAAGTAATAAACATGCACTACAGAAGGTCTTTTCTATTTTCTGTTTATGCCTTTATTTGAAACTATAATTAAATAATGTCAAACTTGCAAAAATAAAAAAGAAATGGGGGAACAGCAGTCTGGTTTCTGTTAAGGACCACTTGGCAAGTGGAGGTGCTGGGGGGAGGTGGAGAGTTCGATTATGGACATTACTAATTTGAGTTGCCTCTGGCGTATCTACACGAAGACACATCGTAGTAGTTTGGAACTCAGCAGAAAGCTGTGGTTAGGAAATACCAATTTGAATGACATCAACATCTAACAGTAAAATCATAGAGAACGCGTGTGTAGCATTAGTACAGAGGACAAGTTAAGAACAAACCTTAAAGCATACCAGTACTTAAAGGCATAGAAATCATATCTGCAAAGAATATCTCTGCAATAGGCTTAGAGGAAAGAGCACATAGGTGAGTGAAATGTGATGGAAACCAAGGGGAGAATGAAATCCATCAATTGGGTTTAGCAACATGGAGCCGTGAGTGATCTTTGTAAGAGTACTGACATGTAGAAGAGGGGCAGGGAGAGGGAAGCACAGCCTGGTCTAAGCTAGATGGCAGTGTGTGGAGAAGTGAACAGAAAATTCCTTTGAAAGCTTGGTCAAGGAGGACATGACTAAAAAGAGGGTAGCAGCTGGAAGGAAATGGAGTTGAGGGGCTTTTCCTCTTCAGGCTGGTAGGATTCTGATCATGTTAAAAGGCAGATAGAAAGAACTTGTTAGTAATAAGGAAGTTGACTATAAGCTGAATTTAACCAGCATTTAAAAGTCCTCCTAAAATGCCTTACCTTACATGTCCTTTTATCTTTAATCAGTTAAAGCCTGTACTTCTAATCAGTCTGCCACTTCTCAGTTTCGCTGTGGTTCATCCCAACGAGATTATAGATTCCTATAACGCAGGATTCAGGCTGTTTTCCCTGATTCTGGGTAGCACTTAGTTCCATGTCTTATGTAGAGAAAACCCTCAACAGATGCTTCTAACACTCATTTGTTTCTTTGTTTATTATTTGAGGAAATTATGTCTCCTGTGTGCCAGGAATTATTCTAGGGGCTGAAGATACAAAAATCACTGAGCCAAACAGATCACTTCTCCCCAAGGACTCTATAGTCTAGGGAGACAGTTAACAAGTAATAAACTACAAAAGCAAGGTAACTATAGGATGCACCAGATACTTAGAGACATTCTGTGATAGACAGCAATCCTGAGTGGCTACTTTATATTCTCCCTGAGTTCTTTGCCTGGTTGGGGTGAACAACCACAAGCAATTGGGTAGCTAAATGCCTTTAGGTGGGAAGAAAGAGGGAGGGAGTAATAGACCATTGTTTTCATAGTGTAGTGACTTCTTTGTTGCCTGTTTCTAAAGTCAGCAGGAATATGATGGTTATCATGGGCTGTGTGTTTTTGGGATTCCGTTGATTGGTTGTTACGTAGCTTTTAAGAAACTAACCACCTCTCCCCATTTCCTCTTTTCCCTTGTAGTAATTTGCCATCTTCCATGTATGAATGGCGGCCAGTGCAGTTCAAGAGACAAATGCCAGTGCCCTCCAAATTTCACAGGGAAGCTTTGTCAGATCCCGGTGCATGGTGCCAGCGTGCCAAAACTCTACCAGCATTCCCAGCAGCCAGGCAAGGCACTGGGAACGCATGTCGTCCACTCGACACATACCTTGCCTCTGACCATGACTAGCCAACAAGGAGTCAAAGGTAGGCTTCTTTATTTTTTTTTACCCATTCATCAGACTTCTGTTAACCTTCCAAACTCCTGTGCAAGCATGTATCTGCGGATGGCAGGACTGATACTGAAACAGAAAGAATTGTGTGATCTGTGGCCTGGGAAATGGTGGCAGGGACAGAATACGGGCCCAGGGGTGTGACTGCAGTCCTTTCTAGGCCATAGAGACTTAGTATCTAGGAAATAAAGTCAAAAGGAGCACATCCCTTTCTGCTGGCTCTTAGCCCCAAGAGCTGGCACAGTCACGTTTATGGCAGGGCCTAGGAAATGGAAAGATGAGCGAGGCCATGTTCAGACTCCTACAGGACTAACGAGCTAGCAGGTCACATAGTACCTGCGGGCGAACATCAAGTTTAGTTTGTAGTTGAAGAGCGCTTGGTTTTAGTTACAAACAATCAGTTAACCTCACTAGGCTTCAATTTATTCATCTGTAGAGGAAGGTAAACTAGGTCACTTGGAGCTTAGAAATTCTATGACTAACTCATTCTTTCAAACCTGGCATCTCTTACACATGAACAGTTTTTGAAAAGGGGTCAGGGAAATGTTACTGCCTTTGCTCTTTAAAACGTGAATGTTAGTTAGCATCAGAAGATGAAATTTTATTTGGAAGCTGCAGAAAGTAAATACAGATATAAAATATCACGTGTAAGTATTTTGTGTAGCTCAGGAAGCCCATAAGTATGTACACACTATGACATTCACGATAAGAGAATTACGCCTTGTGGAACTGTATTTCCTCTTTTGATGTAGAAAGGTAAATCTTACAAGTTTGGCAAAAAACATTGAGAAATGGAAAAGTAATCAAACTCTTGAGTCTTTACTACTGTCCTTTGATAAAGTGTACTTGCCGGTGACCACAGTCAGCCTGAAGTTTGTTTATTTATTTTGAGATGTGGGGGATGGGGTGGGGAGAGCACAAGCAGAGGAAGGGCAGAGAGAAGGAGAGACAATCTCAAGCAGGCTCTCCACCATCAGCACAGAGCCTGACGCAGGGCTTAAACCCATGAACAGTGAGGTCATGACCTGAGCTGAGATCAACAGTCAGATGCTTAACCAACTAAGCCACCCAGGTGCCCCCCAAAATATTCTTGTGTCGTGAATGTGTTACTGTGAAAGGTTTTAATTTTTCTTTATGCTTCCAGTTTTATTCTTTAAAATACACAAATACAGGTTTAATTTGTGTTTTGAGTGTACCCTTCTATTCTCCAGAACTGATGGCTGTGCAGGAAAAGTACATACACAATAGGTGTGATATAAGTGTATGTGCATGTCTGTGTTTGCTCTCATGCTGACTCACTTGTTAATTAATCATGACTAAGTTTTTCTCCTAATCTCTTTCAGTGAAATTTCCTCCCAACATAGTCAATATCCATGTGAAACACCCTCCTGAGGCTTCAGTTCAGATACATCAGGTTTCAAGAATTGATGCCCCGACAGGCCAGAAGGCAAAAGAAGCTCAGCCGGGCCAATCCCAAATCTCTTACCAAGGGCTTCCCGTCCAGAAGACCCAGACTGTGCACTCCACCTACTCTCATCAGCAAGTCATCCCCCACATCTATCCTGTGGCTGCTAAGACGCAGCTTGGCCGGTGCTTTCAGGAAACCATTGGGTCACAGGTAAGTGACATTGCCCAGCCCATGTTAGTAATGCATTGTAGATACAGTCTCATTATAATAGGATAAGCCAGACTTGGCAAAATGATTTTCAATAGATGGGGTTGACCAAATGACCCATGGGCCCATTTTTGTACATAAAGTTTTATTGGAACACAGCCATATCCATTCATTTACATATTGTCTGTTGCTGTTGGAGATAGAGTTACATAGTAGCATTGTTAACATCATGTGATACCCACATTCTGAGATAAGGTCTGCAAAGCGCTTGACAGAAAAAGTATGCTGACCTCAGTCTATAATATTAAGTAATGATCTTCCAGAAATGCTTCTGGAAGTCCATGATTGCCTCTTTATGTTTTTCTTCACTTAAGATGATGATCTGTGTATAAAATATGTCAGGCATGAGATATGGAATATGAGATGCATTCTAAAAGATGTTTGAGAACACTTATGCCTTTTTGCAATAGTTTGCAGGTGGTAGGTTTATAGGAGTTTTGACCCCTTTGTGCAGTTATAACTTGGCATCTTCTTTCTGCTTGTAAAAATTCATAACTACCATGGCAATGCAAGAATTGTTTGAAGTGTATTTTAGTACTGAATTTGTACATCATTTTAGGCCTATATTTATATCATAAAGTGGGAGAAAGGCTGAGTTTTCTTTAACACTCACTGTTGAATGTACATAGCCAAGGCAATATAAATATATTGGTTCCTCAACCCCAACCACATTGTGCTACTTGCTTTAGGATCACATGATCATGTTGTGGCTTTTTCCTGTGGTTCTGCTCTTGTCATTTCATATGGTTTGGATCCCCCATGAGAAGAGTAGATGAGATAAATGTATTATTCCTCGTTGTTACCTGATTATTAGAAAATTACTGTGTGTGTGATGTATTTGTAGGTAATAAAATCAGTTGCTATTGCTTTAGAAACCTAGAAAACACTTTTTAGGTACTAGACAAGTCCATGGTAGGGTTGTTACCTTTCTTGCGGGGTAGTAAGGCAAAATTGGTTTATAGACCCAGATAGAAAAGAGAACCCATGTGGCTAGAGTTAAAAGTCTTGGCTAGAGCAGTGGCTCCAGTTGTTGGTGCTAGGAGACCAGCTTCCTTATCTGTAAGGCAGAGATAAGAACAAGATGAGGCACAGTAATGTGTCTGCTTTGCAAATGTAGAACTCTGCAAATATTAGCTCGGAAGACACTTACCTACCCAGATAGTCAAACTTAAAAATGGAGTAGGTGATTGTGTATGTCGTATAATTTCAGTAAAGCAAGGAAGGTTTGATCCCCAACGCAACCTTTGTTGTCTATCTACAGATACCTGAAATGCCCACTGAAGGGGACCTTTTTATTTCTCACTTGGAGACTAGATTCCTTCTGGGAGAAGGAACATCATCAATTTAAATTTAGCTTAGAAGTAAAGACTGGATTCTTGTGCTGAGGTCAGTTTTTAATAGGGGTAGTGAGGGCGAAGATAAACTTCATACTTCACAACGTTGCCCCAGATGAACCTTGGAGAGAGAGGATGATTTTGGTGCCATTTGCGTTGTTTAGCCATTCCAGCTTAAGTTGATCATGAGAAAGGAAAAAGCAGGTCCTTTTAAGGCTGTGTGGCCAGGTTCTTTCTCCCTAATTTCCAAGTTGGCGCACAGAGCTTAAAAAGCAAGCAAACGAGGGATTAACAAACTTACCATTTTTGTATAATAGTAGGCTGATGACTGCTAACTAGAAAGATGAAAACAATCTATCTACTTTCAAGCATAAACTGGACAGTCCAGTCAAAGCGAGTTGGGTAATTGGTGGAGTTCCTCAAGTAATTCAAACTCAGTGGAATACTTTTGCCTTATCTGGAGACTTTTCTGACTTCTGGTATGAATGATCCAGACAGTGATCTCAGTTCTTAATTTATTTTGCATGTGTAGTCACTAATACCCAGCCTCAAAATAAGACCTGTTTTCAAGAAAACATTTCTCAGTGTCTATTTGTCTTACTGTTACTGAGAAGTGTTGCTGGGTGCCTGTGATTGTCCAGTTAATTTGTGTTCTTAGGATGACCAAGGCATTAAAAAAATAAGTTACTGGCAAATAGTCAGTAGTATATAAGACGTGTCCTTCCAGAGGTGTTGGGAAATATGTGTGCTTTCTTGCTATGGTTAGTTTGCAAACAAAGCTCCAGAGGTGGTGTAGGTAGATTTTGAATGAATTGCAGAAATGACCGCGTAAATGTTCACTCAGTGCGTGTTGCATTGCTCGGTGGGAATGTTCTCATTAGCTGCAGATTTTGGCTCTTGAGACTTTGAATGCCTTAGAGTTATCAATAACTGTGTTTACGTATTACCATGAGAGGTCACATACAAGACAAATTTGGCAGAAACTGCCTTTGTTCCCATGGCACATTCTAATAATTAGTAAACTTGGGGTTGAAAGTTGAACACGAGCTGTGGTCATGTATTTAAATTCAGGGGATCTTTGTATAGTGGAATGTCAGGAACTGCTTCATTGGTGGAGGAAAGTGGATGATTGGTTAGGAAGGCAAGCTCCCACAGAAGTGGGGGAGAAGAATGAAAGGAAAGAGAACATTGCAAGAAATGGAGAAGGGAATGTTAGACCAGAGAAGTGAAATAGCTTGGGATTCCTGGCATGCTTTTTACAGATAAGAAGCCCCTTACACCTGAGGCATAGTGTGTTATAAATGACCTGGTATTGAGATATACTACCATGAAGCCCCCTTCACCAAGAAGTCAAATTCAGAATGGTTAGAAGCAGGACAAGTGACATTATGTGCCTCCTAATGTGAGACAGTATGTTTACACATCATCCTTGCAGTATCCTTGCCAAAAATATTTAACCTGAATCAATCCTTAACACCTAACCTATCCAGTGCATAAGCAATGAAGAAACAAACTAAAAACATCACGCACATACCTTCCTCCATCAGACAGACTTAAAATGTAGGCTATTATAACCTGGCCTCTTCAGAAAAATCTTCTCATGAGGGAAGAACAAGAAAAGCAGAGTGACTTTTCTAGAAAGAGACAAACGAGACCAATGTCAAATGTAACATATGAACCTTAATTAACTCCTGGTTAGAAAAACACGCATACACAACACCCGACTCCACGGGACATTGGGAACATCTAAATAGGACTGGATGTTAGATGATATTTCGGACTTACTATAATTTAGATACAGCATGATAAATGATGTTGGAGTTACGCAGGACCATGTCCTTATTCTTGAGAGATGAATGTTATAAGTTTTAGGGATAATGTCATGATGTCTATAGTTTATTTTCAAATGCATTTGACACACAAATAAGACAACATTGTAGTAGTTGTTGACCCTGAGAGGTAGGTATTCAAGCAAATATCTCAGAATATTTGAAAGTTACTCGAGGAAAAGAAACAAAAATGATTTCTGATTTCTGAAGCAAGGAATTTTCTATACTTAGAATATTCAGATTTTAAGTTGAACTTGAAAGCTGTAACTTAGATACATTTTATAAATTTTTAGAGAGCAATTTTTAAAGTTTCAACTTAGGAAGGAATGGGGTGGGTGGATGTGGGGATGGTAGACATGAGGAGGCCAAGGAAGAGATGTTGGCCTTGGTCCACTTGTGAATCGACCAAGGTCCAATCTAAGAAGTGAAGTTGAAAATAAAGATGAATGCCTAAGCTTTTGTAAAGAATCATGCATCAGGATTTGATTATGGGCTGTTGCGTGGGGGGTGGGGGGAAGATGGTGATGAGTTGGACCATTCGGAAATTCCTTGCTTCAGAAATCAGATAAATGCTCACAAAGATTGCCTGACCCTGGGGGAGGATTGTAGGATGAAGATGAGTAGCTACACCTTTGTTTTAAGCAACCTCATCCTTGATTGACATTAAGAATGGTGTATTCTTGAGTATCAATCAGGAAATCTAATGCTGTTTCAGAGATGGAGTGAGAGCAGATGAATGGAAAAGATTCAGTGGACAGCAAAAAGCTCTAGGGGTGATAAATTAATGAGACCAGGGGACATTTCTTTGGCTTGTCTTATGAAGAGAAAAGAGTAGAAATAATGGGATTGGAAATTTATAATGTCACTCTCTATCAGAGTGTGACAATATATGGGGGATAGAGTTGGGGCAGGAATCAGGCCTGTTGTGTTACTGTTGGAGAAACATCTTTTGAGTCCTAAAAATAATTTCTTCTTTAGATCACATATAGTATTGATTTCTGCGTGATTCGAGCTGGGTTCAGGCATCACTAAATACATATTCAAGTGTTAAAAGAGTAGAAATTATTGGAATGCATGATGTGGCTAAGGGCACGGATTTCTTGAATGTAAATCAAATCTGAAGCAGGTAACAAGTCATAATTTTGGCAGTTAGTTCTCTGTGCTACCTGAAGCGTGTTGGGGTACGCTGTATATGTTTGAAAACATTTTGAAAAATCTATTCACTGTATAGATAAAGTTAGAGTTACAATTTCCAATGCTTATAATTACCAACTGTTTTTAGGAAAATCTCATGTTATTTCACATGCTTGACATGTGAACATTTCCATGCTAGTTTTCATCTCTAAGGAGAGGCCAAATTTCAGAAAATCCCCCCTCAATTTTTTTCTGTATCACAGGGACATTGAATATGTATACCTTTTCTGTGGTACAAGGGTTTTCTTTGTTTTAAATTGCTTCTCTTAATAGTGACCCAAATTTGAAACTTACTTGGCATTTGAGTGTTTGGTTGTTTTAAGCAGGTTTTATTTGTTGCCCAGTTGCTGGCAACAGACATGTGCAGTGACCTAATGATGCCAGATGGTATGAAAAGACCCTGTCTAGGAAGTGTTCAGAGTCATGAGGCGGGCCTTGGGGTCCAGTGTCCATGCTTGGGTCGCCATCGCCTGGTTGTGCAGTCATGTGCTCTTTGTTAAATGGGGGAACATGCCCCTTAAGTAGACACAGACGTTACAGGATGAGACAAAAAATCCAAATGCTTCAAGACCTTCCTTTTGCGCATGCCAAAAGAACAGAAAATTCCGCATATAAACACCTGAGTTAACACAGAACAGAAAGCATGGAAAACCTGAAGTGGGTCTAAACAGGAAAGATATTTTTAGTACAGTGCTTGAGCACAGATAAAGATGATCAAGCAATATGCAAACCTGCTTTTGTAGTTTGCAACCGTAAAATGCCCATAACAGTTAAAAAAAAAAAAACCAACAAAACTATAAGAAACAAACTCTACATTTATGTTTAAATTCTCTAACATGTATTCTCTAGAAAAAAAAATTCTTATGTGGATTAGGAAAAAGAGAAGGGAGCAGGACTTGCTGTGAAATTCTGAAATTATTGAAAAAGTCTTTATTTCCTTTCATTCCTGGTCATACAAATCAGAAGATCAGGGACATAACTGAGTTAAGGTGACCTGAGGATTATTTGGGGGTCCTTTTAGAGGTTCTAGAAGTTGTTCTAACAGTTCTCTTTAGACAGGAAAATGGAAACCGGATGGACCATTAGAGAAAACATTTATATAATTGGAGATAGGTCTCTCTTGGCAGATAAATTCCATAACATCCTCAGGCTCTAAATCTACGTCCTAACACACACACACACACACACACACACACACACACACACGTACACGTACACACACACTATTTTTGAAGGGCCAAACAAATACTCTTAACTTTTGTTTAAAAAAACTTTTTTAAAGTAAGCATCCTGGAGAAATTAACAAGAAAGCGTGATCTGTGATCAAAGTGGGAACTCTAATTACATGGCTGAAAGTACTTTTTATCTTTTTTTTTTTTAAGTTTATTTCTTTTGAGAGAGACAGATAATGTCAGGGGAGAGAGGGGCAGAGAGGGAGAGAGGGAGAGAGAGAGTGTGAGACAGAATGAGAATCCCAAGTAGGCTCTGGCTCCATGCTGTCAGTGCAGAGCGCAGCTGGAGGCTCAGTCGAACTCACCAACCGTGAGATCATGACCTGAGCCAAAATCGAGAGTCAGGTGCTTAACCGACGGAGCCACCCCGGTGCCCCTGAAAGTACTTTTTTTTTTTTTTTTTTAAAGAGTATCCATTTTCTGTGATAGGACTTTGAAGAAGAATATTTCTTGGTTTGTACCACACAGAAGCCAGTGAGAAAGTAAGGAAAGAAATGCTTGGCCTGTCAATTCTACGAGGCAGAAAGAATACAAATGCATAGATTCTAGTGTGGATTGATTCTGGTGTGGATGTAGAGACAGACTAAGACTTGGAAAATCTCTTCTCAACGAGGATGAGAATTCAGTTCTCAATTAAAGGAGCTGGGAGATTATGTTCTGCTTAGAAACCTATTCTTTAATTTCCACAAAGTCTCCTCTGCTGTGACCTAAGAGCATTGAGAGGGTGAGGCCTAAAGCTAGGATGAAAGACTTGGTTTAGGACATCTGACAGGGGTGACGCCAGAATCGTTGTGACACTCTTCACATTGGTTATTCCCCTAAACTGAGTCCACAAGCCTCATAAATCGACGAGATTTCTGAAGAAGGAATGACTAGGGGGGCCTAGAAGGCTTAGTAGGTTGTGCATCCAACTTCAGCTCAGGTCATAATCTCCTGGTTTGTGAGTTTGAGCCCCATATCAGGCTCTCTGCTGACAGTGCAGCGCCTGCCTCAGATCCTCTGTCCCCCATTCGCTCTGCCTCTCTCTATCTCTGCTTCTCTCTGTCTTTCTTTCAAAAAATAAACATTTAAGAAGGATTACCTATAAGACATTTTACCCAAGATGCTTGGCCTCTCGCTTACGTATCATCTCCTATGTGGGAAGGAGCACTGGTCAGCAGCGCGTACAGGTGTGTATGTGGCCCTCCCCGCTTGCCGATTTCTCCAACCACATGCTGTTGGGGGCCGGTCCCTCCCCTGTGAACTCGGGCTTCATCTTCCTGCAGAAGTACTGCTGGGAAAGGCAGGGCCAGGGCTACCAGACATCTGCCTTCTCTGAGCAGAGAGCCCCTCTGGGGTATGCTGATTGCATTTACTGAAATTTGGCCTCCTTCAGGTGGAATAAGTCATTAACACCAGGCACTTCCTATGACATCTGGATTTTTCTTTAGTGTCCCACTCAAATACTCCTTTGGCATAATCTAAGAAATATTTAAGTGAGTGTTAGTGAGTCTGGTTGTCTCCAGGGGCTCTAAAATGGCCACCCTTGCCAAACCTTACCTGTGTCAATAGCGGAGGTATCACTGAAGGGGTCACACATGTGTCACCGATGGGTGCCTGGAGCTTTCCAGTGTTGGCTGGTCTTGTTCCAGCAGCCTCTGCCAGACTGACTTCATGCAGGGACCCTCTTCCTTTGAGTTGAAAAGATCAGTAAAGATCCAAAGGGAGAAGGAGCTGCACGTGAAAGAGACCGTGTCTGCATGTCTCTGGGCTTCTGCCAGGGGCCAGGGAAACTGCTAGCTTTACTTGGAGGGGGAAGGTGGAACTGAGATTTTAGGAGAATCAAAATGTAGATTCTTAGAACTCAAGTAGGGTACTTGAGAGAATGATAACTTAGACCCATTACCCTTCCTACTGCCTGATACTGGTCTTTGCCCAGGCCAGTGTCTGCTGGGCACCTATGTGTGTCAGCTTTGTTCCCTCACCCTGACCTCTTTGATAGACAAGTTTATGCTTTCTTGGTCCTCCTCAAGCACTTCCTCTTCAGATATTTTTCATTTTATTGGCAATGACAGTGCCTTTATCATGACTGGAAGTACCAAATTTCCATGGTTTATGACTCTAGGGCTCATGCGAATAATATACCTTTTAATAATTAGATTCCTGTTTTTGCTGAGGAACAGGCATTGAAATGAATTATGGGGCAGTTCAGAGTGGAAGCATGTTACATCACTTCTGATACTGGCAAAGTGGCATGGTTTTCTGGTCATTCCATTTGAAGATGACAATTTTGAATATGTCAGAAGTAGTTTTAAGAGCCCAAGGTTTGGAGTGCCTTGGTGGCTCAGTTGGTTAAGCATCTAACTTTGGTTCAGGTCATGGTCACACAGTCCATGGGGCTTGAACCACGCCAGGCTCTCTGCTGTGAGCATGGAGCCCACTTCAGATCCTCTGTCTCCCTCTCTGTGTCCCTCCCCCACTTGCACTCTCTGTTTCTCTCAAAAATAAATAAATAAACTTAAAAAAAAAGAGCCCAAGGTTTGAATTGATGTTTGGCTCTATACATTACAAAAATGTTTCAAGACCCAGCTGGCATTCTTGGGTCTGTTGTTTCTTGGCTTTGTCAACATGAGCCCTTCGAATTGAGAATTGCTCAAACGAAGTGGAATCATCTGGTTTACTTACACACACACACACACACACACACACACACACACACACACAGAAAACCAAAATAAACCCCAGTCTTCTGGAATCTGACCCATAAATCTGTGGAGAAAAAGCAACATTGCCCTATGCTGAGAGATGACAAAATGACTCCATGGCCCAGCCCTGTCCCCGCTCCCACACTGATGACGGTACACGTTTCTTTTTCTTTCTCATCCTTCCATTTTTTTCTTTCTCTTCTCATCTCCTTTTGTGTATCAAAGAATTTACATATCAATATATCAAACTGATACTGTTTTCAGTGAGGTCCTTTCATGAGACTGTGCATCTATTCTAGCGATGGCTATTGGGGAAACACATTTGAAGGGAGTGTTTCAGAACCAGGTAATGAGCTGCATGAGAAGATGAGTCTGTCTTTCATCTTCTGCCGCTCACTCATTTACTATATTCTCAGTGGATCGAAGGCTTCCGATGGTCAGTTCAGCCTCCAGCAAGCAAGGGTTTGTACGACTGGATATTTAAAATAGCGTGTCTTCAACCCTGAAGAGAACTCTGAAATCGAGACAGAGGAGTTCTAAATATTTTGAACAAAAACAGCAATGCTTTCAAGATGACACTTTGAAGAGGTCTGGTTTAGAATGCGCAGGCCTTAATGGAGTTGTTACAAAAATGGTTTGAACATTCTGTGGCTTGGGGGCAGGCATCCTGGTAAGACACTGTGTTTTTATAAAATTGATAGCTGTTAGAGAACACTGACATTTGTGACCTTTAAAACAGGGAAAAGTTGGTATTCTTGTCTTCCATTTACTTATATGAGACCTGAGACTCAGAGATGGGGGCTGGTGTTTCCATGCCCTAAGCTCCCCATCGTTCTGGCCCTCAGTTTTTTAATTTTCATTTTTCAAATAACAGGTTTCCCTGAGAAGACTACCAAGGCCTCTTTTAGCCCTGCAGTCCTCTGACTGATAATTTTGACATCTTTCTTCTTTTCCATCTGTGTGCCATCAGTAGTTACCTATCTTTCGGGCCCATGGACAGAGCAAACTGTGCAAATATCAGATACATTAAGACCTATTGGGGAGGCTGGGGTGGCCCCATTGGTTAAGCATCTGACTCTTAATTTCAGCTCAGGCCATGATCTCATGGTTCATGAGTTCAAGCCCCATGTCAGGCTCTGTGCTGACAATCCCTGCTTGGGATTCTGTTTCTCCTGTCTCTGCCCCTTCCCTGCTTGCACTCTCGTGCTCTCTCTCTAAATAAATGAACTTAAAAAAAGACCTACAGTGATCTCTCAAATCCAGCCTCCTCTCAAGTATTGGTACCTCCAAAAGTCTTCTGAAGTCCTTCAGCCCACATATGCTCTCTCTTCTCTGAATTCTTTTTACTGCATTTGGAATCCAGGCAGACCATCTTAAAATTGTTGATTATGATCCTCTTTTCCCACAAGGCTATGCTTTCATGAGGGCAGGGCCATTTAGGAATTGAGCTCCGTGCTGGCCACAGAAACTAGTCCGTAAATACATTATTAGGTTCACCTAGATTGTGCTGTGGTGATAAATTAACTTGACAAAAGCTTGCGTTTTGCATGTGCTAGGTGTGTAAGGAAGGGGTAAGCAGGGAGCTCTGTCTGATAGCTCTCTGCCTGGCTGATGGGCTTCCACCATGTTAAGGCTGTGCTCTCTGGAATTTGTGGCCTCTTTAATTCCTGCAGCAGGGGGAGAGAGGTGCTGCAAGGCGCCCTGCTTTTCTCACAACCCTTGTTCATAGTGAGTCAGTCGGCCCTGCCTGTCCGGGCTCTCGGCTCCATTGTGGCTCTCCCAAAACATATGCTGAAATCTTAACCTCCAGCGTGACTATATTTGGAGATAGAGACAATAAGGAGGTAATTAAGATGAAAGGAGTTCGTAAGGGTGGGACCTTGATATGCTAGGATTTGTGCCCTTCTGAGACGTGACAGCTGAGAGCTCACTCTGTCTGCCCTGTGTAGACACAGCAAGATGGCAGCATCCTGCAAGCCAGGAAGAAAGACCTCACCCGAGCTGACCGTGTTGGTGCCCTGATCTTGCATTTTAAGCAGAACGGAGAGAAAACGGATGTCTGTTCTTTAAGCCCCCCAGTCTGTGATATTTTGTTACAGTAGTCTGAGCTGACCAATGCAGTGAGGGAGCTGGCACATGCCAGGAAGCTGGGACAAGTGGCTCTTTGGTAAGCAGTGAATGTCCCCGCCACAAGTGGCAGAGTGTGGTCAAGACAGACCTGGTTTCCTGCTCCCAGGGAACTAAAGAAACCTATTAATATGATTTGTGGCATTCAGTTTTTCTACAGTATTTGCAACCAAGCCACAAGTAATTATTAGTTTTGAGTTCTGTGTACTTGGATAGACACAGAAAAATTGAAAGCTTAACCAGATGAGGCACGTGTTGAAATTTACACAGCGGTATGAGGCCTGAAATGATTTTTGTTCCTTGCAGTATCTCTGCATAGACAAATAAAAAAAAAAAAGAAAGAGAGAAACTGAGAAGCACCGAAGCTTAATATAGAAAATGTCTCTCCATACAGTTGTACAAATAAGCATTGGGGAAAAGAAGCCTTTATGTTCATCATTTTGGGAGTGATTCGGTTTCCATGGTAATAACAACCCTATCGGTATGCCCATCTTGATTTCCTCCTGAGTCTGAGTCTGTCTTTTTAGTTACATCCTTGGTAATGGAACTTTGAATAAATTTCATGTCCTCACCATCTAGTGCTAGGATTTATGATGTGATTCGTGTTGTTTTGCTGTAAGGACAGGGTAACGGGAATTATGATGTCAGAATATTATCATGACAATACTTTTTCTTTTTACAGTGTAAGAATAGCAAGAGGTGTATATCATAACTGATGAAATGCTTATTAAATCATTGTAGAGATGGAGAAAATAGCCCAAATTTAATTGTTTCTTTAGAAAAGATGTCAAGTAGAATCATACGTTTCATGCTTAAGAATTTTTTTCCCCTTTGTATGTTACTTTTTAAAACCATTTTTGCCTTAGTGTAACTTTTAAAATACTGTTTCATAAACTAAAGTAGTTGTCTGGAATCCCTTGAAGCCCGTGGTTTGGCTTCAGCAGGCTTTAAACAAATACACTGTCAGAAATCAATGTGGATACATTTTCAGCAGTTAATGCCCTAGTCATAGTAGATATTTTGTAAAATCAATAGCCTGAAATATCAGAGGATTATGGTTGTATCAGATACCCCAAATGCCTAACATTGTTTTAATTACTCTAATAAAAGAAAGCTGGGTGGATGAAAAAAAAAAAAGAAAAAACCTTGCTTATAAAGAATGTTCTGCTCAAGCCAAAGCGAATTTTTTACAAGTTCTTTTAGAAAATCTGGAAGTATTTAAGCATTTTCCTCTTCTTATGAGACAATGCCTGCTAGCCCGCCAGTGCTCTGTGTGCAGTACTCCCCTTCATGACAACAGCCCTTTAGGACAAGTTGATCAAATGTGTTGCATTAATGATCGGTTTAGATATTTGGACCTTCTTTCTTACTGGCACATAGAAATAAACATATTCAATGTTCTACTGCATGGACATTGAAGAGCTCTCCTGCTGTTTTCCAGTTTAGTTTGGAACCATGGTTGGCCCAGAGGCTATAAAAGAACACCATTTTACTCAGAAGATGGGCAGAAGTCATTTTTCTGGAGTGGAGATGTGTTTGTATCATAGCGAAAAGATTGAAGACAGGAATAGAGAAGAGCTGTGATAGAAGTTTGGATTAGTCCATCCCATTGTATATAGTTGGAACTTTTCCCATAAGGGACCTTATTCTGGTACTTAGGAGAAGAAGTCCAAGATTTCCAAAAGAGGGATTCACATTCCTCAACTAGAATTAGAGTACTGAGGGGGTATAGCTTCTGTTTGCTACAAAACCTCAGTTTATACCAGAACATTGGAATAAGGTTTTCTGGGTGTGAGCGGAGGCGAACATGGCAAATGCAAACTTGGAGTAATTTATGGGCCACCATGCCGTGTAGGTTGATCAGTCACAATGTGACCTTATAATGGGTCGCAGCTCAAGATAGGCAAAATTTGCATTTCCATGACCGTCTTGAATAATTTCTGATACTTTACCTATCCGATAATCATATGTGATTCATTATGATCACTATAATGTGGGAAATAGCTGTTGAAGAGCCATGACTATTTTCAGGAAGGTAGAGCTGCCTTTTTTGTATGAGTACTGGTTAGCAGGTAAGGGGTGAGCTGGGAATGTAGGGTCAAGAATAGGAGGCCCATCCTGGTATCACTGACCACACTGATCTAGGTGAGCGTATGGTGCTAGGCCTAGGAAACCTGTGGCATCATGGAATGTTCTGTACCAGTCTGGCAAGCAGGGAACATTTAAGGAACGTGGCCCTTCATAAAATTTTTTCCAACAGAGGAAGCCATTCCATTTGTAACTCCCTGGTTATCCTCCACCCCTGCACTGGAGCCTTTATAAAATCATAGAATCTAGGCATATCAATGAGTATTAGTAATTAGTCTATACTTAAAACTTATTGAGGAGGAAGCTAAAGTCTAGAGAAGTGAATTGGTTTGCTTCACATCTCGTATCTGTGGTTGGTGAGGACCGAAATGGAGGCTTTCTGGTTCCTACTCCAGTGTTCTTTCTACTATTCCATCCTGGCTTAGGCCATCTCTTGTGGACACGGGGCATTCACAAGAAACCATTGCTATCTGTGTAAGTAGACTCAGGCTGCTGTAAGAAAATACCATAGTCTGGGTAGCTTGAACCATCAAAACATACTCTCTACTATTAGGGCGGTTGGAAATCTGAGATTGAGGTACTCACGGATTGAGTTCCTGGTGGGGTTCCTTTCCTTTCCTGTTTTTGGACACCTGCCTTCTTGATGTGCTAACCTGACAGAGACAGATAGAGAGAGAGAGAGAGAGATGGATGGATGGACAGACACACACTCCCACCTGGGAGCCACACTCTTAACGACTTCATCTAAATGTAGTTACTTCCCAAAGGCCCTGCCTCCCTGTGTCATCACATTCCAGGCCAAGTCTTCAGCGTAGGGATTTGGGGGATGCGGCACACATTCATTTGTAACACCAGCTTTGCATGAAAGGACAGCTGCATTTCCTGGGACCTGTCTTAATGAGTTCCACATTCTGCAGTGTTTTATGACTAAGCCATGGATGCTTGTGGGCAAGAGGTGCAGAGTGGGCTCTGTTATTTTGGTCTTGGTCATCTGACTGAAACGTTGTTGGTGACCAAAAAGATCTGGAAGTCCCCAACGTGAAATTTGCTGCTTGAACATCGATATTAACTGGTTGAATTATTGTAATTCAGTGACATCATGTTGTGTTTCTTGAGAATGAAAATGAAATCCATATGATTACACATCTTCCACAACATTAATTCTCTGAGTATTTCTTCACTAGCCCAAGCACTTTTGTGAAAACCTGAACATTTTTAGGAAAATCGAATTATCTTATTTTTCTTTTCATAGTTCCTAAAATTTTAAACATTTATTTATTTTTGGAAGAGAGAGAGAGAGAGAGAGAGAGAGAGAGAGAGAGAGAGAGAGAGAGAATGAATGAATGAGTGGGGGAGGGGCAGAGAGAGGGGCAGACACAGAATCCAAAGCAGGCTCCAGGTTCTGAGCAAACCCCAATGTGGGGCTTGAACCCATGGACCACGAGATCATGACCTGAGCCAAAGTTGGATGCTTAACCAACAGTGCTACCCAGGTGCCCCTCTTTTCATATTTCTATATCTAAATTATTTTTATGTATCCTTTCTTGATAAATTGAATCTGGCATGTGGGATAATGAATAACTGTTGGGTTACTTAGTCTTTTGTTAAATCAACCCAAGTTTCTAGGTGAGAGGCCTGGAGAACAGGGTCCAGTAATGATTGTGAGCCTGGTGCATGCTGATTCTCTGACTGTCTCATGTGTATTGTCTCTAATTCTCCCGAGAGCTCTCTGAAAATGGGCATTTTTAATTACATTTTATAGAGTTTGAGCATTTTGCCCATAGTAAAATACATGGTAATTGGTAAAGTGAGGACCTATATTGGTCCAACATCAGAAGTTAAGCTCTGACCATTTACTCAATTATGGGTCATCTTTATTTCACAAATTCTGACTTGGCCCACAGGGAACGTGATTGTGTGGAAAGGTCAGCTTCACATTCAGGTAGCCCTAACTCCAATGGACATGGAGATTCTGGGTATTTGCTTTGTGCTAGGACATCTTTTGTTGGGGAAAGATCTCCTTTTGTGCTTAACTTAAAACCTCCCTTCTGCTCTTTGTTTGAGGAATAGTATAGCTAATGAGCCTTTAATAATTAGCTGATTTTGGTTTTTTGTTTTTGGCCCTCTGATAACTGTTCATGTTGACCTTAAATATAATTTCTCCCCCCCACCCCCCACAAACAATACACTCTTTGCTATTAATTCTCTTTTACTCTTGAGAGGAAGTATCAGATGTAGAAAACCGTACTTTTATAAAAACTTTTCCTCCTCTTTTCCTTCCTCTTTATCACTGTTTCTGTGTTTGCCATTACTTCAAAGATGCCAAATATTTCACTGGACCCTATCCAAAACTTTTTGCTTTGGGAAAATGAACTACGCTGTTTCCTTTTCCCTCTCTCCTGATTAATTTTGGTATCTGACTACAAATTAAACCCCAAATTTGGAAAACTCTCCGTGGCTTAGCTCTGCCTCATTCTCTGACTTTCCCCACCCACTCGCTCTGTTCCTTCATCCTTGGCCTGCCTTCCTCTGCCCTTCCCCTCCCACCCACCTGCCCCTGGGTCCTCTCCCAGTTGGTGGTCAGTCTTGGGCTTAGCTAGGGCTGCTCCATCTCTCTGGAATCTGTCTCTCCAGTCCAGCAGTTGAGTCACTGCCTGTTTCAGCTCTTGCCTAAACACAGCCGTGCAGTACTCTTGCAAGAGTTGCAGTGAGTCAGCCTTCTCTGTTCTTTCATGTTTTACTTGAGTGCATCTTGAAAATCTGCATCACTTTAACATTTTAAGTTATACTTGTTTCTTCGGCTCCAGTGCCTTATTCTCTTTGAGAAAACATTATTTATTTAAACTCAGTATTTTATGTATTAGTATAGAATGGATCCTGATAAAGTAAAATGAGTTTTATACATGTGGTAAGGATAATTCTTAAGAGTATCTTGATTTTATTGCTTTTAAATGTCTTAAATTTTTTTTGAGTTTGAGAGAGAGCAAGCACAAGTGGGTGAGGGGCAGAGAGAGGGGAGAGAAAGAACACCAACCAGGCTCCGTACAGAGCCTGATGCAGGGCTCAAACTCATGAACCACGAGACCATGACCTGAGCAAAAACCAATAGTCGGATGCTTAACCAACTAAGCTACCCAGAGACCCCTTAAATGTCTTTAATAGGAAGACTAAAGAGCGGCCATGACATGGCGGCCATTTTTATAGAGTGGCCCTTTAACTAGTGAACCCTTTTCACAAATTTATGCTAAGAGGCTAACAAATGGCCAGCGTTTGGACATTTTATGGGTTGTACTCACATGACACACCAGCTGAGAGGTCAGATGGGTATCCAGCTGATGCTCTGTTTACTGAATGCTGTGTCCTGATGCAGAACACATTTTAAGAGTCACATTTTTCTAATCCCCACCCGGGTAGAAGGGATACGGTGGCCCTTCTTGGACATGTATCATTTGATCTCACTGCAGTCCTTTGTAGTTGGCAGTGCTGTCCTGTTGTCCCATTATTAGCCCAGAGAGGCCGGACAATCTGGTGAACATCTCTACTCACAATCTGGTGAACATCTCTGCCGCACTCTCCTCTTACTCACTATTAGATCTTACTTCCCCAGAACCTGGCACAACATAGCAAACACTCTTAGGATGAGGATATTGTAGGTACTAGTAATTTTAATGTATTTTAATGTATGAAAATGAAATCTTATGAAATCATATTCCAATATTTACCACAATCTCTTCAAATTATTGTTCATCTTTGGAGCATCTCCGGTGGTAAGTTTTTAATTGATAGCAGTTATGGGCCTTCGTTGCCAAATGATAAGTTTTAAACTACTATTCCTGCTTATATGTTTATAGGGAGGTATAAAAACTGCAATCACAGCTAACAGCTTAACTTTGAGTGTTAGGACAGTGCAATGGTAGTTCCTCAAAACCGAGGTCAAAGTCTGGTGTGCTCTCAACTAAGTCAAGATTTATAAAAGAACATCATCCCACAATCTGCTTATTTTTAATAAATTAAAAATTAAAGTTTTTTGCACCATTGCTTGCAATAATTCTGTATTGTAAAAGCTAAAACATGGGTATTTGTGGGGTAATCATAATGATTCTTGAATAGCTTTACCTTCTAGGGCTTAGTGCTAACACAGGAAGGTAGAATGGGTCAATGAATTATTTTCCTGGACTCAGTCTTCCAAGAATCATGGTCTGTGGACCAGTGATTTGGGGCTGGGAGTCGTTTTCTGTCTGGTTTGCATAAGTCTTGTAGAAGGAAGCTCAGCCTGGGGTGAGTGTCTCTGGAGATACTGATGGGAGAAGGGAAGTGAGACAGAAGAGGTGGTTAGGACTGCGTCCGGGTGGACATGACAGCAGTCCAAGCTCTCCAGGTTGGCTCCAATGTCTAGGAATTTCCTAAATCAAGTCCTATGACCTGTCCAGATGTATTGAACGCAGAACCTTCGACCTGGCAGAAACCATCAAAGCCATCTGCTTCATGTCCTGGGCATTCCTGACAGATGGTCCTCCAGCTTCTATTCCTAGTGAGGATGTCTTCCCAGTGAGGAAGTCAGTGTCTACTGTTGAGGAAAACTTAGTGTTGAAAAGGTTTCCTCCTGAATGACATAAGTCCTCTCTTTGGTGATTTGTGGCCTTCAGTCCTGCCTTCATCATGCAACTGGCCTTCTTTAACATATCTGTACTGTGCCATCATGGTCGGGCATGGTCTTACCTCTCCTTTCTTCATCGATGCCCACAGGACCTGGTTGCCAAAACCCGCTTCATTCTGCTTGTTGCTCTAGGTGGGTCATGCATTTGCTGAACGCTAGCGTGGATGTGTGGGGTTCTGTGTCATGCAGCCCCCCAACCCCAGTGTGGGGTCTGAGGTGGTGAGCTTTTTGAGGAGCTGCAGCACAGTAATCATTTGACAGGACAGATTTTTTTCTTTCTGGCTTGAAACAGCTAAATATTGGTTGTAAATTTTTTAGCACATTTCTTCTGGATTGCTTACACATAAGATACGCCTTGAAATGAGAGGCTTTCTCTGAAAATGTGGCAAGTGAGTCACATAGGAGACATTCCATTTGTGTTTTTCACTCGTAAAAATCACCTCAATCTGGGCATGAAAATGCAGTACGGCCGAGCCAGCCATGGGTCCTTGGGATGATGTGTCATGAAGAAGCAGAATCTACCGGTCTGAGAGAAGAATATTCTGAAAGCAAATCTCACCCTCTGCTGTGTGAGTCTCTCCAATGTGACCTTCACTGTGGAGGAGAGGAGATCCTCTTTCAGCTTCTTTTCCTCTAGGCACTTCTCCGTCCAAGTAAGACCTCATGGTGGCGGCTAGTCTCCTGTTGAGAGCCCTGCCTGTAGCCTCAAAAGTCTCTCAGGCCTTGTTTCTGGCTCACGGTGAAGCCTCTTCAGAATAACTACCTCAGGGGGCATGTGTGAGACTTTGTGCCTTGCTGTAAGCCTGACTTCATCCCTTGCAGCCCGTTATCATCCCTTGCAGACTCAATTTTGAGAGGAACACACGGTTTCGTGGTACCACCTACTCTGCCATGTATTTAATCGATTTGGATCGTTTGTGTTGCTCTTGGCTGTGGACCCGCAAAAACAAAGCCATGGGATAAAGCAGCCCGAATCCTGTAATGAAAACCTTGTACCTTTTCTGAAGCCTGGTAGAGAGAGAGAGAGAGAGAGAGAGAGAGAGAGAGAGAGAGAGAGAGGATTTATTTTTACCCTACCAAATAAAAAATTCTAGGAATCTGAGGTGAAAATTAGATTTTAACTGCTACTAAAATTTTGCACATGTAAAATCAGCAAGTGTTGAAAGTTCTGCCTGATTAAAGAGAAGAGCCTGGAGAGTCTGGTACAAGAATGGTCCACGTCTGATGTACACTGGTGTCTCACATAAACCTCTTTGACAAAACTGGATGTAAGCCTCCTGAGACTGAGCTGAAGGAGCCTGGGAACTACCCGAATCCAGCCCTGGCTACTTTTTTTCTGTCATGTTCTCTTTTGTTGGGACGTTCACTCCCCACCCCCCTCCCGTCTCCCGACCCTCCCTTTGTCCCAGCCCCCCTCATTGACTGCTGTTGAGAGCATACAACATCCTGCTGAAATCTCTAAAAAACACCCCACAAAAACCTGAGGACCTGAAAGCTCTGAGGGGACTAAACTTTTATTGTGTGTGCCAGGCCTTCCTGGGTTTGGTTTTACAGTTCCAGCAGGTAGTCACTTAGAGCCTCGGGCAGAGTGCTGTCTGCCTGGACCCAGAGCCCTGTTGGGTGAATGGCATCTGCTGCCTGCCGCCCTTTTGAGGGCCACCAGCTGCCTGGACGTTCTTGTCATCATGTTGCACTCTAGCCTGGATGCAACTGCTAACTTTTCTTGTAGAGAGCCACTGCTGGATGGCCTGCAGCTAGGTTGTTTCATACTTCTTAGATTGCTCGCACCTTCCTTCCCTCAGAAATGGTCAAGCGTGGGCACGGTGTCCTAGGATATAAAGGTACATAAGATACATCTGTATTTAATTTAACAGCACCGCGGAGGCAGTGGAGCAGGGTAGGATGTGCTGTGGGGAACAGAGAGGGGAGGCGCTCACTGAAACTGAGGAGACCGGAGGCTTCATGGTGCTGGTTCTCCAGAGCTGTTGCTCACGGTAAAGTTTGTCCAAGCAAAGGGAAAAGGACGGCTCTAGGGTGTGCCAAGGAAAGGAAACTTCTCTTGGAAAGACATTTGCTCAGAAAATAAACAGTCTTCAGGCTGGGAGTCATTGAAAGGTTCGAATCAGTAATGTCATCAGATTCATCTTTGGAAAGGTGGCCCTGGAAACCGTCTGGAGGACGTTTTAGAGGTTGAGGCAGAGGAAGGCAGAGTGACTTCTCAGATGTGGGGTCTGGGCTTAGCCTGCAGAATATTGGTGGAGAGCCAGGTGGCCATTCTTGCATGAGTGGCCTCAGAATGGGTACACAGAGCAGGATCTGTTGGCCTAGGCCCTTCCTGACCCCGTTGGGTTGGTCTGACTTCAGACCCCTGCCTCTCAGCCTCTTCAGACGTCCTGTGATCAACCAGGAGTTGAGATGGGTCTTTATATTTGATACCTGTAAGCCGTGTTCTTCTCTCTCCTGGCTCTGCTTAAACCTGCAGCACCTTCCTAGCTTGGCTGAGGCCCCTGGGTCAGGCCCCTTGGCTGTCTGGAGCTTTCGTCTCTGCCAAAGCTGATCTGGCACAGCCAAAGATTATCTCTTGTACCATCCTCTCCTGTCCTGTTCCTGCGAAGGCCTTGCTATTCTAGGAATCCCCAAAGGCTCTTGTGGATGGGATTTGGCCATATTTTCTGGGTTTATACACATGCCACACCCTTACAGCTCTGCTCCCCGATGATCCACACCAGATATTCCAACAGACAGTTAAACTAAACTTTAGAAGTTTATGTTGAACTTAGGAGTTGAGGTTCTTCTCAAAGGAAAATAAAGGAGGGGTAGGTGGCAACAGAAACGTGCATTTTATAAAAGGCTCTGAGCAGTGACAGATTTTTCTAAGACTAAAAATGCCAAGAAGCTCTTAGAAATACTTGTACATTAGTGTCGTGTGGATTCTGTTCTGGTGTTTTATTTCAAAGTTTGAGATTTGTGTGTGTGTGTGTGTGTGTGGTTTTCTCCCCCTCCCCTCTCATTGTGTCAATAAGAAGGGAACTGTTTGTATAATGTGACAGTGAAGCACAACAGTGTTCTAGAGCTGGGGCACCCTGCACTCAATTAACCTTTGAATTTCACCTCTCATCCCTGCAGTGTGGCAAGGCGCTCCCTGGCCTTTCGAAGCAGGAAGATTGCTGTGGAACTGTGGGTACCTCCTGGGGCTTTAACAAATGCCAGAAATGCCCCAAGAAGCCATGTAAGTGACATTTCATTATTCCTTTGAAGGTTAATGTAGCATATCAGTGTCCTTGCAATAACTTTCATTGGTGAGACAGCTTTCGACTCTCAAAGAACTCTTCGAGAATTCTAGAACATAGTGCTGCAATTTGCGTTTCCAGAAACCTTCCTGCATGTCCATGAAAGCTTTACTGTCGATTCTGTGTTATAATAAGCAGGTATACGTCACCTTCTCCAGTTCGATTACTTATTTTTAAAAGAGCGTTTTAAGAGGGCAGTAAGCTAAACAAGGCTCTTTTTTTTCTCAGACGAAGAGAAAGAAAGCCATCTTTAAAAATCATAAATGTTTCAAAAATCAACAGAAAGTTAGTGAAGTTGTTGTTCTTCAGGTTAGATTCCTTAAATGAAATTTTTATTAATAGTCACAGCAGAACTTTGTTTTACATAAGTGTTCAGTGATTTGTTGCTGATCTGGTAAAGACATTCTACAGTCTCTAAAACACAGTACTTTCATCTTCCCTTCTTAGTCACCACTTGTTTTTTTTTTCTTCAAAAATGAAGACCTTATTTTTGAGAGAAGGGCAGAGCATGAGTGGGGGGAGGGGCAGAGAGAGGGGAGACACAGGATCCGAAGCAGGCTGTGGGCTCTGAACTGTCAGCACAGAGCCCGATGCCTGGCTCAGACTCACAAACCATGAGATCATGGCCTGAGCCGAAGTCAAACGCTCAAGCGACTGAGCCACCCAGGTGTCCCTGTAAGTCACCACTTTTATACCATCACGGTTCTCCTGATGTGAATGTATACTGATGCCCATATCTTCTGGTTAGTCTATAAATTGTAGTTTTTAGAACTTACTGATGTGAATAAATCCAGACTTATGTCCCTGTTACTTTTTTCCCAATTATGCCAGTATTTTTAGTTTTTGAATGTAATGCCAATCCTGGCTAACTGATTTCTAATAGAGGATTTTTTTGAAAGACAGAAGTAACTTGATTTTTTTTAATATACTTAACTCATCACATTTTCCCCAAGAAAGCAAGTGACATTTTTCCTTCATCTTCCTTTGCCTTCTGCAACAGAAGATTTTTATAGTAGGTTTTTACATTTCATGTTGCAAGGAATGTCTTATTGGATAATTGGATAATTTTTATTTACTCTTCTTAAGGTAACTTGGTATTCTCATCCGCCTTTCACACCTGTGTTCAGTCTAGAATCTACGTCTTGGAATCACTGCTCTACCGGTGTGACTTGTACTATTTGTTCCATGATCATTACATTTGGTTGCAAATAATTGTCTCCTTGTCTCTTATTTGGACCTCCTTGTCTCTCAGACTTCCCTGTTTTCTAAACCTTTAGATGCCTAAACTTTTGTGTATTTCATGGATACTGCTTCTGTTTTCTTTTAGAGGACTAACTTGTGAAAACACCCACTAAAGTTTCCAGTAACTAATGAGTTCTTCATTTAGGGAAAGAATCACATAAATGAAGACCTTCATTACTAAGAATGTCCCCTGTGGACTTTCTATGCTGATTTCATAATCATTGGTAATGTGGATTTCCAGTAAGTGGGTTGAGTGTGATAGTTCCTCCTCACCGAAAGATCCACGTGCCTAAAATTATTCTGGCAACATGACCAAAGGGATATCCAGGAGAGATTTGGTATGATTTAAAGAGCATGGAGTTTGGAGCTAGGTGGACCTGAGTTTGATTCCCAAGCTTGAGTCATTTGCTGTTGAGTCTTATGAAACAAGGGTCTATATCTAAGATGTTGGAAAAAAGATTACTTTTTTTTAGATGTTTACTTTTGAGAGAGAGAGAGAGAGAAAGAGAGAGAGAATGGGAATGAGAACGAGAACGAGAATGCAAGCAGGGGAGGAGCAGAGAGAGATTGAGAGAAAGAGACAGGAGACAGAAACCCAAGGAGGCTCCATGCCGTCAGCACAGAGCCTGATGCAGGCTCAAACTCACTATGATGAGTTCATGACCTGAGCTGAAATTGAGCATTAGACAGTTAACTGACCAAGCCACCCAGGCGCCCAACTTTTTATTTTTCTAATGGCCTTTCCCTCATGTACTGTGTAAGTTTGTAGGAATATTGTGAAGGGGGTGGTGTGTTGCCACCTCTATGTCTCAGGACTGCAGAGAGAGAAGTCCCGTTCTTACAGTTTCATTCTGGGGCCATGTTCATGGTCTCTCATACTTGTTCTATCTTCTCTCTTATGCCTTTTTCTTATCTCCCCTTCTCTCTGTGTCTTTTGCTTAACTGCTTCTCTTTCCTCCATTTTCCCAACCGCAACTTGCAAGATAGGGACAGAAGTACAGAGAATCCTACATTCTTGTTGTCTTTTAATCTCTAACGTCTACTTCTGGTGTTGTGTTGTTGTTACTTAACAATGGTGTTATCTGAGCATGTATTCCCTATTTTAAATGGTTTTGTTAACTCTCTATTTTAGTGTTAGTAATAATTTAAACTGAATGTGAAAGTGTAAAGTTGCTATCACTTCTTACTCAATGCTGATGAAAATAAATTCATAGGTTGGCTCATGTAATGTATAAAATTGAAGAGATTGATTTCATTTCAGGAAGGGCAATGTGGATTATGCCTGAAGTAAACCATTAACATCCTGACATTTACTGTGTTTGTGCTGTCCTAAGTGACTCACTCCCAAGAAACACACTCAGGGTCACATTCTTCCTGTGTCATTTGAAAACTTTCCTTTCCTTGGTTGGTACTACTCTCTAAATCATATTCATTTTGGAAGGGAGCGGACTTTCCTTGGCTTTGTATGTTACGGTCTTGTGTTCCATGCCTTTTTTTTTTCACTTAAAATAGTTCAAACTTCAGCTCAAATGGCTTTTTTCTAATGTTTGAAGTTTTTGTTTAGCCACATACAGAAAGATCTTTCATTGTTGGTCAGTTTTTTACTGCAAAAACTTAATTTGAAATCTGTAAATGATTTCATTAAATACCCTGTAATCTATTAAAAATGTACCTAGCATGAACAAGTTGCTTGTCCTTTAAACGTTTTTAGAAGAAAATTAACATCGCATCCTAAGCTGAGGGAGATGTGGAGAGATCCGCTGGTCTGGCTCTCTGCCTTGAGGGTGATGACTGTAGAAACTTCTAAATCAAGATATCATCTCTTTTGCCTTTGAACAGTTCACGGACAAAGATCCCAGAAGCTCTGTAGGCAGCCTGCTTCCCAGGGTCTTCATTCTGTGAGACATGACTAGCTCTGTGGCCACAGAGCTTGAATGGGGGTGACTCCCCACATGCCAATTTCTGCCCCCCTGTAAGTCACTATTCCAAGACTCCTCTCTGTAACCTTTTCCCAGCTTTTAGCACGATCTGAAGAGATGGGACATGTGGCAGAGAAAGGAAGTGAAGGAGGAGAGAGGAACACACCACTCGTACATATCCACCCTGCTCCCTTAGTGGTGCGACTAAGGACTAATCATCCTGTTTTGATGATTGCTCTTTATCTGTTCATGATCTTAATGAAAGAATACCTTATGGCTGGAAATAATGGCATCTGTCGTCCTGTGAGTAGTTTTTGTCAGGCCCTGTGGTGGGCATTTGCATAAATTCTCTCTGAAACCCACAACAACACTGACCTGCTCAGTAGATGGGAGTAGTCCCCTTGTACAGAGTCACCATTTGAAACCCAGAAAGCTGGTCTCCCGAAGTCGCAACACTATTGACAGGCAGAGCCATGATTTGAACTTAGGTCCGCTTGGTCCCTGAACTTAAGCTGTATCCATTGTGCGGGGAAATCTCTTCAGCCTCACTTAAGAGCATCAGTTTCAGTGACCAGGGTTTTGTTGATAATTTGGTAATTGAAACATTGTATTGCTGGTGAAGTTTCTGGGCGATGAACCATAGCACTGATCACAGAGGCCTTTCTCATTTCCTAGCTTCCTCTCATCATCTCCTGTTCTTGTCAGGTTTATAAGAGTCACTCATTACCAAGATACGTGAGCCGGTATTTAGGCGAGCATATTATTTATTGTTGAGACTGGGACACTTTTGAGAGTGGAGTGCTGTTATGAATGAACGTGGCTAGAACAACCAGCGTAAGCCAGGACTGTCTCAGGCAGACCAGGATGTATGTTTACCCTACTTATAAGAAAATTCAAATGCCTGGAGCAAATCACTGGGGAGGAACACATTCTTTGTAATATAAATGCTCACTTGTCTGTTTGCCACCTTGGTCGGTTGACGCGGGTTCCTGAACCTGAGGGAGGGAGTAAGAAAGGGCAGGACAGGGAGCACAGAGAGTGGAGGCAAGGTTTCCGGTCAAGCTGGGCTGCTTATTGAGAGACCACGCACGTCTTATAAAGGGTAGAAGGTGGGCAGTTGATGTGACTTAGTTGCTAGGAAACAAGGGCGAGGACGGCAGCGTCAGGCCGCCCGAGAGGCTAACAAGAAAGGCTTGGGAGGTAAACAAGAAGGCCTCAGCTGAAGGTGATAATGCAGCTCTTGCTGTGCTGGAGTGATAACGCAGCTCAGCTGTGCGGGTGGCTGATCTTGCAGGTCAAGGCACGTGTCTTTTCTTCTGGCAGCTCCCGACAATCACTAAGTGGAAGAACATATTTAACCTTCTTATGATTCTTTTGATTAACATTTTCAAGGTTTGCTGACAACTCTTTGGGACTATATATATTGTTGCAAAATAAGTGGTCTGCTTATAAACAAAGATAATGTAGAGGAAACTGATATACATTGAATTGGGTATCTTAGAAATAAGACAGACCTCTGATGACTTCAGTTAGGCTTAGGTTATCACAGTAGGCAGTTTAGGACTGTAAGAATTTAAGCAAATAACAAAGAATTCTTTCTTCTTACAGTGTATCATGGATATAACCAAATGATGGAATGTCTGCAAGGTTATAAGCGGGTCAACAACACCTTTTGTCAAGGTAAGTTTAACTGAGTTCATTGGTGTGGACTTCTGGTGTTTTGACTTTTTTAGGAATCTTAAGTTATTTGACCACCATTTTGCTCTTAGCCCCATGTGAGAAGGTCGCAACAGTGAACTACCTCCTCCTTACTCAATTTAGCTATACGGAAGCAGAAAGCTTTAGCGTATGGTTGCTAGAATTACTAACATTTAAACTTCATGGAACTTTTTCCCCCTTACATTAATTTGGGATGAAATCCACAGAAGATTGCATCCCATTACGGAGTACCCTATGGTCTCCATGCTTGTCACTCCCTGTCCATGCATGGGTGCATGTGTGTGCATATGAGTACGCACGTGTACCTAGCAGAACGCCTTCCTTGCAGACACAGGATTGGGTAGTAGAGTTCCTTTATTTACCTCTCGTCAGAATATCGTTAGCCACCTCAAAGTATTTAAGGATTAAATGTCAGGGTGCATATACATTTTGTAAACGATAGGTAAAGCTCTGAGTCCTGAGTGCTTTTGCTCAGTTTATTTTGCACTGTATAGCAGATTTGAACAAGCAGAGGGAACCTCAGAGATCACTTAGCCCAGTGTCTGTACTCTACAGATGGAGATATTCAAGCCCAGACTGGTGAAGTGACCTTCCTGAGGTCAGTAGAGCTGGAGTTGTAACTCAGGTTTACCAATACCTAGATTAGTACCCACGTATGATAGGAGATTTTGTTTCATTTACTTTGTGGGTTGTCCAGTTAATGCTCCTAATTTCCCCTTACATGTCTGGGTAAAGGTGTTATTAGTAACTTCAAAATGTGTGTACCTTGAAATAGATTAAGGAACCAAATAATTAAACCATTAATGAACCAATATCCACGTCAAGAACACAGCACATGTCTTCTGACTTGTGCTCTGTATCCTTGACCTGTATGTGTTTACGGGACGGGGTAAGGTCATGTTACAAAATCTAGATTAATTCCTATTAAAATGGGTCATGTCAATAGACTGTCTTAATTACCCGAGAATTTTCTCAGGTTGTTCCGTGTGACATCTGTTAACTTTTATGATCTATAGAGCTCTAGCAAGCAAATGATTTTCTTTTGAAATGCACATAGGTGTATCATGTGTTTAAAAGAAGTTTTGCCTTAAAATATGATAGATCCTCCTGAAAGAAAATTGGGAAAGTTAGATTTAACTGCTCAAGGAGAGGGCACCCAAGACACTATGTAAGGAACATCTGCAAACCTTAGTAACCTGGAAGTAATGGATTAGTCAATATTATGTAGGGATCAGTAGAATTTAAGATATTCTTAAGAGATTGTATTAAATGGATGGAAGGTTGAATGAAATGGATGGAAGAATGCATATGTTGAATGAATAGATGACTAAATGTATATTCTACAGCATAAATGAAGTGATAGCTTCACAGATTTGGTTAAAGATATGTATGACAAGTCCTAGACCGTTTTTAGAATGCATTGGTAGAAGCAGAATGAGCAGGGCATGGGAATTAACAATTTGTCGTCCACTAGTCACACTGCATTTGGGGTTTGGGTGTTTGGTGTTCATTGTCTTTTGGCTAATAAAGTCAACAAAACTTGTGAGGGGCCTGGAAACCTGAGGATGTTTAGCCCTGGAGAAGTGCCGACCATACAGAAATATAATGGCTGCCTTATAAACATGCCTTTCAATGTTGGATTAACTGTCCTACAAAACAAGTCTTTTATTTTTATTTTTTAAAAAGTTTATTTATTTTGAGAAAGAGTGAGAGAATGTGAGGAGGGAGCAGCAGAGGGGGAGGGAAGGAGAATCCCAGGCAGGCTCCACACTGTCAGTGCAGAACCAGATGCAGGCTCAAACTCACAAACTGTGAGATCATGACCTGAGCCAGAATCAAGAGTTGGATGCCTGACCGACTGAGTCCCCCAGGCTCCCCAAAATGTCTTGTCGAGTTGCTTCAAAAAAACCAGTCACTAATAGGATGGAGTTAAAAGAAGGCATACTTAGAACTACAAGTAAACTTTTTCTGTGGAATGGCATTCCCCAACACTGTGCTGAAATGCCTTTCGGAGTACTGAGCTTCCTGCATGTGGGAATGATTCAGTAGACCCTTAATAACAATGGGCCTTGGGGGTGCCATAGGGAATTTCTGCCCTGCACATTCCATGAGTTCGGGTGACTTTGTAGGTACATTCCAGGTGTCTGATGGCTACCATGACTCTATTGCCTGGGATGGAGGCTGTGGATGAGGAGAAAGAAATGATAGCACTCTCATACACATTTTAGCACCTTGATAGGAAGTTTTCTGAAGTGTGCCCTGTGATGAGTTGTGTCTGCCTCCTCTCAGATGGAGGAGGATCCTTGTGTATCCTTTCCTGCTGTGAACCTGCGTAACTAATTAGAGACGCTCCAGAATGCCAGGTGCTCCTAATTTCCTAATGTCAAATGATGAAGAACGTGCATGTTTTTGTGGGGTAGGAAGGATGAGATGGAATTTAGACATTACTAATCCCAGTTAAAACCAAGACACACAGTAGGTAACTTTACCAAGATTGCACAGATAATAAGAGGCTCAGTCAGGATTAAACTCCCACACCACCTCTGTTTCCGTATGCAACGTGGCCTCCTTTACTGATTTTATATGTATCTAAAGTATAACTAATATAGATACTAGCTCTTGAGAGCTGCTGTCAGAACAGAAGATCTGCCATCTGTTGTGAGGAGTAATAGAGTGAAAACAACCAATATTAATTCGGCTTAGTGTAATAAGAAAGGATGGTTATCCAGTACATTCCTTCTTCTCGCTGGTCCAAGTTTCTAACAGGGTCTGTAAGAATACCATGGTGGACGTAAAAGTGAACATTTGGCACTTGATCTGTCATTTAGCAAAAGAGAATGAAGAACCCTTTAAATAATGGCTTGATTTTTGTGGTGACTTTTGTATTTACCTCTTCTGGTCTGGCTGGTACGGAGTGACCCTTTGCAAGTTTTGTTCATACTGAGCACATCGAATGGTTCCGTCTCGTTCTTTGCACTGATGGTCAGTAACACCAAATCCTGGCTTACATCGGTCTCCGGAGGATATTTGCAAAACAGGGTTAGACTTTCTGGCAGGGAATCTGGAGTGAAGTATCACAGAAAATTCTATTTCATGGTGCCTCCAAAAGGCATTGCTAAATTACACTACAGAGAAGATTGACTCATAAAATAATGTGATTTCATTCATCATAATCTATTAAAATTACTTTTGAGAGAAGGGCTTAATTTCACTCCCTTTGTGACACTGTTGGTCAGTAAGGTGAAATAGAACTTTCTCACATTACATATGTACACTCCTTTTTCCAAGAGCCTTGAAGCTTTTGATTTTGTTATCCTAGGGTTTTTCAAAAGGAGCCCATTAACCACTAATTACTTGAGCGTTCCACATTGTTCTTAGAGTTTAATGTCTTCTCAGCTTACAAAGCACATTTAAAATTAAAGTGATTAATAACTAGAACTACATTATTGCCTTCACCTAGGCGAACTAATGTCCCGAAACAGCGTTTAGTTATGTGGGCTCAGTAACAAAGAACCAACTGTGCACAAGTTAATTTGAGGAGCTTTCAAATAATTGCCCTCCAAGTTGGGTTTTTTTCCTCCTCTCTCACAGTGCTGCGATTATCTTTTCAAAGGAATGATTTATTACGTATACACACATGGAGCTCTCAAACCTGCCCTCACTACCCTTAACATTATGGAATTGTTATAATTTGCTTCATTTATCATAACAAACAATACAAGCATATTTCCTGGTAGATCTAGTGCAACATTTGTCATTTGATTATTATGCTAAGGTTTGATGTAGAGCTAGAATTAAATGGAATAATACCTCATGAATATGGTAATCGGAACGCCTGCTTTCATACTCGACTCTGGAGCTCACCTCTTCCCTGCCTTCTGAGTATTCTTGCTTGCCCATAACTTTGTCATGAGATAAATGAGCTCTTAAAAATTAGGCGTAAATCCAATAAAATACCATTTGGTTCTGAAATTACTTGGGGACCAATCTATTTAGTGAAATCTTTTGTTAAGAACAAATACCTCTTTGGGCTCATTTCATGAGCTATACATATGAAATCAACCTAGTATTGTTTTATGTTAGCATATGCTGAGGAGTTGTGGGCAAGGCCAAAATATGTAAGAGAGACGTCTGTCCTTTATAACCACTGTATGTATATTCGTGTTTCATAGATAATCTCAAATATTAATAAGTATTCAGTGACCCATAAACATTAATTGGCAGGGCCCTCCTGAACTACAGACTGAGGAGAAGTCTGATGATGAATAAGGCATCCCGCTGGACCTTGGACTCCATGTAATTAAGTCAGTTGGAAATCAGCGGGACACAATTTGCTTTGCTCGCTCCCCCAGCTAGCGAAATTTTAGCTGGCTCCAGATGAGCCCATTACAACAGCTATGAAAAAGCTGTCCACATAACTTTTGGCATCATTTTTTTACACCAGTTTTTCTACTTTAATAAAATACATTTACTGAACAGATACATTAGGGCATCCTTGTACCCGTTAGCATGACCAGTCCCAAGTGTGGCATTCCTTTAAGATGGCCCCCCGAAGTGCATTTGAAACCAAAGTTTGTTTGGAACCTAGAAAAGGTAATGGACTTCTTTTTCAGGGGCATATCTCTGTGGTTAAATGAAATCTGCATCAGTAAGCCATACTTGGGGGATTTGGAGGTTAGGAAGAGCATGACTGGGCAATAGCTTCTATTTCAGACATCTTAATGATTATAAAAAGTTGTGGCTGAATTATGGTAAGGCTACAGAAGAAGGCTAGTCTTTGAATACTTTGGGAAAACTCGAAAGTACAGGTGAGACCCTCATGAAAACGTACTTGGTTGTAGAAAATGTGGTCTGTGGCGTACTGCTGGGTAACAGAATAAGAATCATATTTTATAGTTATATTCAAAGGTATAGTTCATGGAAATCGAAAAGTTTTTTAATAGTTAAATGAATTCACTGGCATTTTATCAGGTTTTACATTCATCATTGTCTCTTGTATCCTGTGCTTGTTTTGTGGGTTTGTGGG
>NC_043703.1:139180740-139235298 GCF_006229205.1 Suricata suricatta | reverse complement strand
CATAGTTGAACATAATGGTTCAGTGAATCCTGGGTTCTATTTACAAGAGAAACGACTGTTTCCAAGCTGTGGTTTATCCTGTGCACATGACTTTCGGAGGGGATGTGCATTTCCCTGCCCAGCAGCCATAGAGAGCTCCCCGACCGTGGGTCCCTCCTCTCCTCTCCTCTCCTCTCCTCTCCTGCTGCCTTTCTGTACAAATTTGAAAACACACAAAGGTCAGTGAACTAAAATCTCTTTCATCACACAGGCTCCGTACATTTCTATTTAGGCTCTCCCCCAGGCACTTTACATTGAATATGGCTGTGAGCAAGATTGTAGTTTTGTATTTATTGTTTTATTGGAATTAACTTTTTGGCTTCAATAATTTCTTCGGAGTTTTCTACATAAGAATCATTTCACTTTCAAATAATTGCAGTTTGGGAAAGATGACGTTGGAGTTGGGAAAGTTACCGGGACTGGAAGAACTAAGACACAGGCGTGGGACACTGTGTGCCACAGGTGTAGGCGAAAGTGGATGGGTTCATTATTAAGTATGGGGAGGGGGCAGGCTGAATGCAAAATTTGTCTGATATAGTGGCTAGGGACTATAAGCTTCTTTTAAGTTTATATTTAATTAGACAACATTCATCTATTTTGTTATGTGTATCATGCCATTGACATTTCTGGTTTCTTTCAAAGGTTGTGATGAAAATTTGCATGGAGTGAAAATAAATGTCTTTAACTTAGTAGTGAGTGTTTTGTGCTTTTCCTCTCTTGCATCCTCACTCCCCTCATTCAAGGTCCCCCCACCCTCCCCACCCTGTTCAGGGCTCCCTTCTTGCAGTGACTGGAACAAGGTACAAGGGAGATAATGACAACGTACAGACACAAAGATGTTTGTAGTGACTGCAATCCTGACAGCAGGTGACTTCATGGTCTGTGATCCTAAGTTCTCTGGCCCCCAGACCCAGTTTAATAACCTAAGTTACATAACCTAAGTCCTTCCTCTCCTACGCTTTCATTCTTACCTAACTTTGTGGAACTAGTAAGATCAACTGCTGCTCCGTTTTTCATGACTGTTGATCTTATTAGTGTGAGGCTTTTCTCCTTGTGATATTACTTGGACAAGAATAAATTGATAGTTTTCTTTTTTCTCATAAAATAGATCTCCTTTCTGGTCATCCTTGCTTACATATTTTTGTCTGTCCATTTATGTATTTTGCTAACATTTTTTGAGTGTCTATTTGGTGGAGCCATTGTCTCGGATGCTTATTTGTGTCATCATCGAACAACCCTGGGAGATAAGTAGTGTTACCTTTTTTTTTTTTTTTAACTGATAATGAAACTGAGTCTTAAGGCTCAAAGAAATTAAGCGATGGAAAGTCACATAGCTGGAGAGTAGTAGGATTTACCTCGGCAGCTGGGTGCTCCTCCCTGTGCTCCTAACGTTTATTTAGCAGCATACAGTTCATGAAAGTACTTTGTAACGTATTTTCTCATCTGCTTAGTTCTTGACCGTGACCACCATTATATATATATAATTCTTTTAAATTTTTGTTAACGTTTACTAGGGAGAGAGAGTGAAAGACAGAGTGCCAGTGGAAGAGGGGCAAAGAGAGAAGGAGACACATAATCCTAAGCAGGCTCCAGGCTCTGAGCTGTCAGCATAGAACCCAATGCAGGGCCAGAACTCACGAACCATGAGATCATGACCTGAGCCAAACTCAGACACTCAACAAACTGAGCCCAGGTGCCCCACTGTTGGTTATATTTTTAAATAAACTTTGTATATATCCTGCATGTAGAACAATGTAGTTTCTTTCAGAATAATCGCTAGCCTTACTCTTAGAAGAATAGATCAGTTTTATTTTTTTATGAACTTTCACATGATCCAGTATGTGTTCTTTTGTGTCTGGCTTCTTTCACTCAACAGTGTGCAGCCAGTACCATTTCCTAATATTCAAAATTCTGGCTAGTGAAGTGATCATATCCATTGATACTTTCATTTAAAATCTTGAAAATCCTTTTCCTTTCCCTCTAACCTGTTCTTCTAGGACTTGTCTGTGTGCGTAGTATTCCCTGCAGTCAGGGTTGCTTTGAGTTCCACTGTCAGAAAGGAATTGATTGTTGTGATGTTTATTTCTTAGTAGAAATAGAAAATAGGTATATGACACTAACGTGGGTATATATATGAAATTTAGAATCTGTTGTTCGTGATATATATTTGGGAAGTTATGGTAGAAAATCACTAGGTAGAAGTTAGGGCTAGAGTTCACCAGACCTGACAAAACACTCACAATTTTAAAAATTCTTTTTTTTTTTTTTTTTAGAGAGAAAAAGAGTGAGAGAGCGCATGTGCATGTGAACACATGGGTGGGGCAGAGGGAGAGAGAATCCTAAGCAGGCTCCATGCCCAGTGCAGAGCCTGATGTAGGGTGTGATCTCATGGCCGTGAGATCATGACCTGGGCCAAAATCAAGAATCTCATGCTTAACAGACTGAACCACCCTACCCAGGTGCCCCTAAAATTCTTTTTATTTAGCCTGCCAGAAATTCATCACAACTCTCTGCTGTATTTAGTGATTTAATTCCAGAAACTGTGGGGTACTTAATGTTATTCTGATTCAAGTTTTTCGTTTTACAATAGTCACTGGGTAAGAGGGAATGGATAGATGTGTTCCTGATTGACGATGTGTCACTGGCTAAGAGGGAACTTATAGATGTGTTACTGATTTTTGAAGGGGTCATTTTACTGTCCTAGGCATTTTCCTGGAACTCCTGTAACAGTCTGTATCTTAAATGGGCACAGAATTTTAAGGGCAAATTTAAGCCATTTTGGTCTGGACCTGAGCATCATATTTCAGCATTTAAAAGTCAATTTGGGACCCATTCCTCTCTATTTGAGAGTCTTTTTCTAATGTGTCTTCTCACTGTGCTTATATCACTGGGATAGGATTCAGAAAGGAAATGTCTGTTTATTTTATTCAGTTTTCTTCAGGAAAGACAGTGGTGAAGTGAGTCATTAGCACATTGTACTTTTCAATAGCTCTTTGACCTCAATCTCTGGGGCTATAAAATCAACGGGAAGATGCCTGCTGCATCATGAGTGATGAGGAAGGCCCATGATGGATTCATGTTACTATGAATGTTTCAAGGAGAAATTAATGTAGTGTCTGTGGACTCGAGTCAGAAATCCAAGACCCACAGAGATGTGTATGTGATTAGCATCTTGCATGTGTAGCACACATGTATCAAGAAATAAATACAAGCTGTTCTCTGGGCTCTGATAATTCTTTTACCATGTTACCCTGAAGACAGAAGAATTAGAAGGACGAGAGTTGCCCTCAGTGGTTTACCTCCTCTCCATGAGTCTAGTGATCAAATAAATGTATCTTGTGCTAGATTATCATTTACAAAGCGGGGGGCGTTACAGGTCAGGAGGGGTGGGTATGGTAGGGGTGAGGCTTGGGTTGAAACAGACCAGCTTTAGAGAGCAACATTTCACAAAATGTGCTTCCCAGATTGCCGGTTTAGAGGGATGTTGATAGATGGGGTGTGCAAAAGGGCTCCATGGCCGAAGATGTAAAACAACACCAAGTTAAAGAAAACCCAGGGTTTTCGGCAAAGGACTTCTTGGGGTTTGTAATGTGGTTGAGAATGTGGACAGCAGTGTTTCTCAACCATCTTTGGCCACAGGACCCTTTTATAAGCTCATAAAGCTTGTTTTACATAACATACCTTGGGTAGAATTGCTCTAGAACATTGACCTTTGAATATTTGTTTTTTTGGGGGTTCACTTATTTCCTAAAATAGTTTGGAAAAACTTACATGGTCACACATTTTTAAGCTGACATCTACATTTTCCCCATTAAAACTAAGCAGATGCAGTAGAATCATTTCTGGGGCATTTATCGTTAGATGCGTGGTTTGAACATATTTTCTTTTTTTAAATTAAAAAAAAATTTTTTTTTGAGAGAGAGAGAGACCAAGCGCAAGTAGGGCAGGAGCAAAGAGAGAAGGGTTCACAGAATCTGAAGCAGGCTCCAGGCTCTGTGCTGCCAGCTCATGAACCATGAGATCATGACCTGAACTGAAGTCGGACGCTCAACCGCCTGAGCCCGCCAGGCGTCCCTGAACGTAGTTTCATCAAAACTTTGGAGCTTCAGAGTTGGCTCATTCAACTTATGAATAACGTTGCCATCTAACCTCATTGGCAAAAGCTGGGCCCTCTTCAACAAACCAGACTTTATGACTTTTTTTGTGCCTCATCCTCAGGAGGGGTGTATTTGTGAAATGTTCTTAGGTTTGGTGTCTTGGAGAATTTTCCATTGTGTAGGGCAGTGTACTTAGAAAGCATAGAAAGATTCCAGACGAGCAAGAGATGTGCCTTGACTTTGTAAAGAAGACAAAGGTACTGAGTGAAAGAAGGATAGGAAAGGAAGCTGGGCACATGTGGTCTGAGATCCCTCCAAAAGAAAAAAAAAATGTATGAAGGCTCAAGATCTAGAAATTGATTCCCTTAAATAAAGGATCCAAGAGTGTGTGTACCTTGTGGCAAATTGTCACATGCCTTTAGGATATGTGTACCCCCTTTGAGCCTGCTTCTGTGGGAGTTTAGGGATACATGTCCTCTTGGAGGATGCATTCTCTGTCTAATGTATGTGTAATCGCCAAATGGCCTGTCTGGCAAGGGAAAATATTTATTTACCTCGAGAGGAATTTTCTCTGCTTTTAAGTGGAAGTTATATTGCTAACTTAAATGCTGGAATTTGTTTCCATCAGCAAAAACTGAACATACACAGCAGACTCTGTAGAAGGCTTCATATTTTCACACAGTGTGAAGATCTTCATGCCCTCTTCTCACCTTGGACTTAATTCCTTTCAGTTACTAGACATGCCTCATTGCCTGTATAAACTTGCGTCACTAAAAAGGCAGTAAATTATTACTTGGTTAAACATAATACTTTCCTTTAGAAGAAATAAAAGAAAAAGAAATAAAAGGGTGTTTATTTCCCATAAGGACACTTATTGCTATTCATAATATATTATGCATTAACTGTCATTATTTATTTCTTGCCATTTTCAATCCTGGCAGGTTGTTTTGAAGTCTGAATATTTAAGCTAAAAGTAACCTTGGGAATTATGTGGCTCAGCCCTTCTGTGTTATAGGAAAGGAATGTGAGATCAAGAGAAACAAAATGACTTGCTCTAGGTAACATAATTTAGCATCCTCGATACACCGACACTAGGTTTTCATGGGATATGCCTCTTTTTAGATTTTTATCCCTTAATGTATTTTAATTAACCCTTTTATAAACTAAGATCTTGACAAAATTATGCTTATAAAATGGGAATGACTAGTGTGTTGGTCACCATCCAGAATTGTCACAAAGCTCCAGTGAGAGGAGGTGAGCTCTACAAACGTAAAGAACACGAGGATCGCTGTGTCATGGTACTAGATTATTGTATCATTGCCTAGTCCTGAAAGACTAAAGCTGTCTTATATGAGATTGTTTAAAGAGTCTCTTGTTAAGCATATCTTCCAACTACTCTGTATTCTTCTGCTCTCTGGGTAATAGATGCCAGCCTTCAACTGCAGTTGTATTAGGTTGAACCATGTGGCGTTGCTAGTATTCAACCATTTTAGACTTACCAGTTTTGTATTACTGAACTTGTTACAGCCAGAAGCACATGGTAGGCTGTCGTGGGCAGAGACCCTCTATAAATGTTTTAAGCGCGTCTCCTTTGTGTTACCTGGAGCCCTATGGATTTTTGCCTACTGGAAAGTTGCTTATGAGGCTGTATGAGTTTCTCTCCTTGTTTCCGTCTCTGTCAACTTCTGAGACCTAACCAAGCAACTCAGACTGGGACATACGAGGATTGGCTATGTAGGAGGACCAGCTCCTTCAGCCATTCATGTGGATCTTTATTTACTCTTCAACTCTGAAAACTATGAGGTCTCTGGGGGTTATGCTGTTCCTCGAAAGGATAGATTTCCATAGTTGGCCAGAAAAATTCAGTGTTCTACGGAGGGAGAACAATGAATAGATTCATTTTTTTATCTGTTTGTTTAAAAGCTAAGATACTTTCAATTTAATCAAAATGCATTAAGGGAAATTGGCTCACCCTTATAAAATCTGAGACTTCTGAAACAGTGATGTTTGTCAAATATGTTATTTATGAAAATAATAATCAAGTTAGAAACTTTTATTTGATTTTATTTGATTTAAAAATAGTCATATTTTTAATATGCCATATTTTTAATAGAATTAAAGTCTAAATAGAATTAAGGTCTAAATTCATAATTTGCCCATCATGTTTCATAGAATTGTTAAACCTTTGCCTGATAACATCTTCTTAGTGTACTCCTTAGACTTCTTGTATCCAGATATAACATGCTCAGTTCATATGTTTGTTCTTAAAGCATTTGTGGTTTTATTCAATTTATTTAGAAAAATCTTAAAGAACTTGGCTACCTGAGAAAGTCATTGGATCATTAATTGTTCATGTTTCATATTAATTTCTGAGATTCTAAATTTAAAAGTATGGGAAGTTTGGTTTTTTTTTACCTTTTTGTTTTTGTTTTGTTTATTTTTTTTAGAAGAAAATTTTATGTCTTTATTGTGAGAGAGAAGGCAGAGAGTGAGCTGGGGAGGGGCAGAGAGAGAGGGAGCCACAGAATCTGAAGCAGGCTCCAGGCTCTGAGCTGTCAGCACAGAGCCTGATGCAGGGCTCGAACCCATGGACTGTGAGATCATGACCTGAGCCCAAGTTGGATGCTTAACCACTGAGCCACCCAGGTGCCCCTATTTTGTTTTTTTAAACACAGAGAATATAAACTCTCTAGCTACCTGGCAAGTCTTCTCAGGAACAAAGCAGGGGTGGAAAATGGAAGTAGCAAAAAAAATTTTTTTGTAGGTTTTAGATGTAAAATTTTGTATATTATGAACTAACAATTTATGAATGGCATGCTTTTGAAGGCTTCATTTGTGAGTGAGTTGTTGAAATCTGCAGTATGATTTGTCACAGAAATAAAGGTCAGGATTCAGAACTTTAAAACATTTCCTTGACAGGTATCATCTTATTATAGAGGCTCAGTATTGGAAGCAAATGAAAGACCCTGCTTTGCTTAAAACAGGGGTACCAGGTACCCAGGGCTCCGGGAACAGCACAGCAGATGACAGTTAAATCTCATGAATCTTGTCAGGGACCTGTTCAGACTCAGCAGTGTTAGGACCGTAGCCTTGTAGGTCACAAACCACACAGCCCCCAGCTCAGGGATTTGAGGGACCCCGTCTCTTGGGCTTTTAGCTGAGACCATAGTGGTCTCAGCTTTGTGGGACTTGTCAGTGGGAGACTGTCAGGTGGAAAAGATACAGGTGCTGAGCCAAGTGAATGAAGCCCTTCAGGTCTTCTCATGCAGCCAGCACCTGCTTTCACTCCATCGTTCCTCAGCCTCCCTTCAAAATGGTCCCTTCTGTACTCAGAAACTTAGATTTACATCAGATCTATGTGACCTTCTCAGTGAGGGCATTGTGGACCTTTTTGGCTGGACAGTTCTTTGTCACGGGGGACTGACCACACTTTTAGAATGCTGAGCTCCCTAGTACCTACCCACTACGTTATCTCCAGTCCTTGTAACAACCCAAAGTGTCCTGTAGGTGAGCACGCACCCCTCCGCCTTTGGCAAGCACCAGCGCCTCTCCCTGACTACCAGGAGGGAAGCAGTCTTACTGACCTACAACATTCCTTAGATATTTGCATTTCAGAGGAGAATGTTTTTATATCCAAATGGCCAATAAGTATATTGGCAGTACAGATTAAAACTGCAGTGAAACAACACTACACGCCCGCCAGAAAAACTCAAATGAACAAGACTGACAATGATTTGCTGAGGATGTGGAGCAGTGGGGCCTGGGGCTGGACAGGGGCATAACCACTGTGGACAACTATCTGATTATTTATTAAAGTAAATATAAGTCTTCTCTAATGAATCAGAAACTCCTAGAAATATATCTGAGAGTAATGAGTACCTTGGCCTACCAAAAGACATCTATTCTATAAGAATGTCTCCCCCCCTCCCCCGCCACACACACAGAATCTTCACAGAAGCATTGTTACTGATAACCCAAAATTAGAAATAACCCAACTGTCAATCAGCAGTTGAATGGATAAATTAACTTTGATGTCCTCACACAACAAAGTACCATCAGTAAAAGAATGAATTCTCAAGGACATAATAGTGAATACAAGTCAGACAAAAGAACATATACAGTAGGATTCCCTTTATATGAAGTAGAAGAACAGGCCAGAGAATGGATAATAGTAGTTACTGTGGGGGCAGAGATGCTAACTGGGAAGAGGCAGTGAAGGAGCTTTCTGCAGTGATGGAAATGTTCTAAATCCCAGTCTGCAGGGTGGTTATTCAGGATGCGCATGTGCACATGGGAATAGATGGAGACATATGGAGGCGTAAAAATTCATGTCGGTGTATACTTAAGATATGCTTTGCTGTGTGTAAATTAAAAAAGAACTTGAGTCTTTAATCTCAAATTTATGGTATTTTGCAGACTACGTTAAAAAATAAATTGAGGCAGTAAAGGGTAGCAGGAGCGTTTTTGGAAGCCAAGAGACTGTGTCGTGAAGAAAGTTGCGGGCTTCTGGGGCCAAACTTAGGGGAGGGAGTGTTGCTAATGCTGGGGCCACAAACCGGTAAGGATTGAGATAATAGGAAATGCATGATTCTCCCCTTCTTTATGAATTTTTCTATTCCCATCTGTAGCCATAGTGGGTTTTTAAGTCTTAATTCCTGGGCTCCATCCCCACAGCATCACGGTTGAGGGCAGTGGGCAATGTTGAGGAGAGTGGAAGAGAGGACATTGGAAGTGGGTACAAGGAAGCAGTTGTACATCAGGTATTTATGCGTTGGAGGACAAAACCTCCACCTTAAGCTAGCAGCCAGCAGCGAGGCTGGCACCCCGCTTCATAGAAAACTGCAGTCAAAGGAAAGTTTGGCATCCCAAGAGGTAGACAGGTAATGTAGTGGGGCATCCATTGAACAGGAATGCGGGCCATTCAGAGGAGGAAAGCTATTAGATCACACCCTCATGGGGATGTGAGGGAAAACAGAAGAGTACAGATTTTGTCCAGGCTTTTTGACCACACCTGGCTGCTTACTCAAGTCTGAGATTTAAGTTGGGACATGTGGTAAGGGCTTTACTTGTTCCATGTAGGGGCACTTTGGGTGGCTCAGTTGGTTAAGCGTCTGGCTTCGGCTCAGGGCATGATCTCATGGTTCGTGGGTTCGAGCCCCGCATCAGGCTCTGTGCTGACAGCTAGCTCAGAGCCTGGAGTCTGTTTCAGATTCTGTATCTCTCTCTCTCTCTGACCCTCCCCTGCTCGCGCACTCTCTCTCTGTCTCTCAAAAATAAATAAAAAACATAAAAAAATAATTTAAAAAAATTGTTCCATGTAGCCCCAGCTGCACTTGGCACTCTTCCTGGTCCTTCATGGTGGTTTTCTAAAGGAGAATGAGTGATTGGGGAAACCTTTTCAGTTACATGCTGTGCATACCTGTGTGTTACAGCACAACGTACAGTCTGATGAAGAATCAGATAATCAGGTGCTAGACCATATGTTACACCAGGTGTAATCTAGCTGTGCGGTTTCCAGCTGGACCCAAGTTAGAATGCTGTAGAATTTCTACAACAAATAGACATGCTAACTTGTCATTTGGGTGTCTTGAGAATGTATTTTATCACTGGAATGAAAAGCTGCAGGTGTCTAATAAAATCGGTTCACTATAGATATCAATGGCTACTTATGATATGAAATATAAACAATCATTTACTGAGGGCCCTGCTTGCCTTATTATGTGAAAACTTTGCGGTTAATATTTTGTGGCCAATGTGTCCAATTTTAATTTAGAAAGTTAATTTTACAGTCCTGAATAAAAGTTTTATTAGAATTGATGATGGAAGGAAGCTGACATTATTGGAAGCAGAAGTGCTAATAACCATATGCATTAACTGTTAAGCGTCATAAGCCACCCTGAATAGAAGTACAAATGACTACTCGTTCTTCACTTTTAACTTGTCCTATTTTTTTAAAATTTTTAATTACCTTTGCAAATGACACTGTAATTTTTTTTTTTTTTAAGCACCACATTTTTTCTCTCCTCTTCCAAATTCTTTTCAATTCCCTTTGGATCACTGTCGCAGCCCACTCAGGCTGCCTTAACAATACACACCGACTGAGTAAGCCACAGGCTGCTGGGAAGTCCAAGTTCAAGGTGCCCGCATGATCACCTTCTGGTGAGGGCCCTCTTCTGGTTGCAGACCTCTCTGTTTTGTCTTCAAATGTTGAAAGAGACTAGGGCTCTTCCTCATGATTTAAGCAAGCCCCAAGCCCCTCCTCCCAATACCATTACCTTTGGAGGTTAGAATTTTAGCACCTGAACTTGGGGGAGACACAAACATTCAGACCATAGCAATCACCATAGTGGCTTAGCTCAAGTCTGTTTCTAGCCATGGCATCTTTTTAGTTTATTCCTGCGTATGCCACTGCTGCTGGGTTTTATATTTGAGTATCCTCATGTGACCTTCAAGTATAAAACTAATCTCTTCATCTGCCTCTTTGTTTCTCAGAACTTTTCACAAAACCAACAATGTCTTTTCCTCTTCTCGCTGATTAGATGCCTCCCAGGCATTTTTTTTTTTACTCCTTTCTGTATCCTTTCCAGTATTGTGATGGCCAGTCAAACACCATGCATTGCCCATTGTTCTTTTCCAAAGAAGCATTTCTTCCTTTGGGATTATTCTCACCGTCTCCAACCTGGCTTGTCACATCTCATACTTGGGTTACTCCTTCCGTCATCAGCTTCTGGTCTCTTATCAAGCCATGTGTTGGCCAGATGAATTTCCCTGGAGCCTGCCTTTGGTTCTGTCTTCCTCATGGTCAGAAACGTTTAGAATTGCTCCCTGTTCTCAGTAAAAGTGAATCCAAACTTAACCTGGCTTTAACAACCTCTTTTTCCAACTATTTGCCTTCCTGAAACTACCTTTCTAGCCAACAGTTTGCCTGAGGGTCTCCTGATCCCCCTTCCCTTACGAAGTCTCTGTGCCCACACCCTGGGCCATTCTTGTAGGTTCCTCATCCCTTCCTCCCCATCTGTCTACCTTCTTTCCAACTTGGATGCCTGATAAAGTCTTGACACCCTCCCCCTACAATATTCTAATCTCCCCTTCCTCTTGTTTACTCCACCGAGACTTGCTGTCCACACAGGCACTTTCATAACTTGACTTCTACAAGTGGATGACCTTTCTTTTAATTGTGATAAGTTCAGCTGCTTTCCAGTTCTTTAATCTGTAGGTAGTTGTATGTCCAGCTAGATTGTCAGTGTCCCCAGGGCAAGAGTCTTTGCCTTACCTGTATGGTGTCTAAGACCTAACACCCACTCTTGTGCAAGCTCCGCGAAGGCAGGAATCTCATCAATTTTGCACACTGGTAGATCTCTAGTATCTAGAACAGAGCCAGGGACCAGGTAGGGGCATACTAACTTGTTGTTAGTTAAGTTGGAGATGTTCAGTGAATGTTTGATTTTGATTTTAAGTTCCTTATACCTGTTGCATTGAAAGCTAACATCTCTTATTTACTCTAGGAAACCATTGTGGTGAAAAATAAAGTACATGCTCTTTACAGCCAGGATCTGTTCAACTGGGCTTGATGAGTCCTTCTAAAAGGATTGTGTTTTCCTGCAGATATTAATGAGTGCCAGCTACAGGGTGTGTGCCCTAATGGTGAGTGTTTGAATACCATGGGCAGCTACAGATGTACCTGCAAAATGGGATTTGGGCCGGATCCTACCTTTTCAAGTTGTGTTCGTAAGTAATGATCACTTTTTATCCTATTTTGGATTTTTGGTTTTTTTTTTTTTTTTTTTTTTTTTTTTGAGAAGGGGGAGCTCTCCAGAAGAAGATAAATACACTCAGTGGTCAACTGAACATTGTAAACATGCAGGAAAATCTCATTAAAAATGACAGCGAGGAGGAGGCGGATCTGAAACGCTAACATCTTTGCTTTGGAACTTTCTCCAAAATAAATTTTTGTTGCAATCAGGAAAATGTAATAGCTAAAAATCAAGGAGGAGGACAAGCACACTGAGAAAGCAAACTTTCATGAACCAGTTATTTAAGATTTTCATACCTGAAAGATGAAAACAGTTTGGTCCTTTATGCGTGAGAATTTTAAGCATTATTTAGACTGCGTTAAACTTGTCCCAGCTTCTGTCTTTAATTAATTCGAATTCTGAGTCATTGGTGTCAGATTTAATGAGGTTTCACTGTATTTGTTTCATTGTAAGAGTCTGGGAAATAGTTACGAAGGCCCTGCATTTTAGATTTCCTATTGAGTTCTAATTCAAAGATTCTTCTCTGTTGTCCTCAAAAACCACCAAAATGTCCCCAGAGTTAGACTGTTTGCCTTACAAATGTTGTCTCTAAGGTTCTCTCTTGTGCCTAGCAAGGATAAAAATTCCTCATGAAACCACATGTTCTAATATTGATGGAGAAAATACAGTTTTTCCAAAGAAACTCTCTTACCATAAAACGTCACCCAGTGTAATCGCTACAGACCACCTGATGACTCAGGATGGATGCGTTTAGATATAAAGTCCTCAAATGCAGATTTTTTTAAAAGTTCTCCTTTTGTTTTCAAGGCAACCTTACTTTTTAAGGAACTGATGTCCTTGATTACAAAGTAGGTGAATACTTCAGGTTTTTTAAAAAAGCTATATGTAGTTAAAGTTTAAACGTTTTATTTATTTATTTATGAGAGAGACAGACAGACTATGGGTGGGGGACAGGTGCAGAAGGAGACAGAGAAAGAATAACCCAAGCATGGGGCTCGATCCCATGACCCTGGGGTCATGCCCTGAGCAGAAATCAAGAGTCACTCAACTGAATGAGTCACCCAGGTGCCCCTGAAGTTTAAACTTATTAAATCACTCCATGGCAGAAAATAGGGTAGTTTTAAGAGCAATTCTGTATTTCTGTCCAGCTAGGTTTTTGTTTTTTTAATGTGGCTTTGGTATATGTTAAGCAGCGTTCTTCTCTCCTCCATTGTTAAACTTGGAATTTGGTCAAGACCTGTTCTTGATGGACAGTATCATCTATTGTTTTTAATTGTGCTACTCTTCCTGAGATGCATAGACACGATGAAATACAGGCAAATGTAGTAAAATGAAAATGACAGTTTCATTCATTACTTTCAGAATTCTAAGAGTTCATTGAGTCTTCTGGATAATTATACTAATTACTACTATTTTCTTTTAAAACCTGTCAAATGCAGATTAGGAAATTTTACACGTAAGTTCCTTCTTTCGTGTTCTTTCACAGACAGTTCTGATCCTGAAGCAGACACCTAATTATAGGGCTTTTTTGGCAAGTGGTAAAATTAGACTGTAAAATGATGTTTGCATATAAGGTATATTTGAAAACTGATGCAAGGATTTGGAAATTTCAGCCCCAAAAATCACATTGTTGACAGTATCCAGATACTTTAGGGATCATTTCTGGCTGATGTGAATTACATGAGTAAATATTTTAAATAGTTTCATAATTTCACGTGTGAAAGATTTTATAGTTTGGATATAGAATTTGCTTTCAATGTTTGTTTTTTTTTCCTCCTAATTTAACTTGTAGTTTGGTTAAAATTACCAGACTGAAGATTGCAGATTAGGTAAAGTTGGAGAACTGGTCGCAAAGCATTTTATTAAATTTTGACTAGATCTGATGTCTAGAGTTAAGGGCAGACATCCAGGTTTTAATAAGATTGTAGAAATCTGCCAATGAGATTTTTGAAGCACTTACTTATTTCCTTAGCATTTATTTTCCCTGTCATTGCCCAAATAGTACTGAATTTATTAAGCAACCATCCATTCTTATTTGAAAAGTAAATAATTCAATTTTACGGTTCAGCTACACCAGCTGAAATGATAAGTATTTAGAGAGGTTTGTTGCTAGTTAAATGCTCCAGTTTAGAGTTTGAAGTTAAAACCTGGGCTTTTTACCAGCATTGAATGGGCAGATTTATTTCTCTTTCCTCTGGATTTATCACATGTAACATCACAGATAATGTGGAGTTCTTCAAGATATGTGACTTGGTTCAGTCCAGCCTGATTTGTTTGGAAACTATATTTTGAAGAAACCAGGGGAAGTCTGAAGTCTGTTGAAAATAATCAGGAAAGAAGGTGCTGTTTACAGAGTAAGGAGGAAATATTGATGAGATGGTGGTGCCGTTAATGTGGAAATAGCAGGAAGGGGCTGGAGGTCACACGTATGTATACATGCATGTACACACACAGACACACGAACCCAGACACACAAAGGCACTGACCAAAGCTGTTGCCTAATGTTTGGAATGTATGTTTTTGAGACGTATAAAAACAACCATGGATAGAGCATGCAAACAAAAGGAAGAGACTGACCGCATTTGCTCGGGCAGCGTGAGCTTTGGGCCTCTCCAGGCCAGAAAAGCTGTGGCTGACTCTGTGAACGCAAAGAAAAGCACTTGGCCGTGGCCAGGGCGCAGCGGGAAGCTCTCCCTGTTCTCAAGTGCACTGAAGTGAACACCCTCAGCATTCCTTGATTCTAGCCAACGGTTGCAACCATCTCCCTCTTTCTCCTTGCCCGCTCTCTGTCCTTGACTTAGCAAAGCTAACAGAAGGAAAACCAGAGGGCTGTGGCGTCTGCTGCCCAGACCTCTGTGTGACTTAGGTAGGGCTGCTTCAGCAGCATTCTTCAGCGCTCCTCCTCCCTGTGTATGGGGAAAGGGAAAGGTCAGCATCTGTCACAGCAAAGCCAAGAAAAGTATAATAACCTTTGCCATTGGAATAGAGAAACTTCCTGACTTGCTCAGCTGAAGTTTCTTGGGAATTCAGGAACTCCAGGATGGGAGTTCTGGTGGGGGTGTCCCATTGGTTTAATAGAAAAATGCCCAGATGAAAAACTCTGAGCCTGGATATTTGCTGTTTGATAGTATTTTTGCCCCGTGGCCTTGATGCCAATACACAGAAACAGGGTTTGGGAGATGTGCTCAGCACTCCTGTCGTAACCCTGGAAATCATGAGATGAAGGCCACATTCCTTCAAAAAGCTGGTGGTGTCTCTGTCCATCATTATCCTTTTGTTTCCCTAACATCTTAATGAAATATACACGCTTCCCATTTTACATATTAGGTCAGAGAAGCCAGGAGAGTTTATGTCACTTCCTAAGATCCTAAAGCTAATAACGTGACTCTTGAGATTTAACCCTGGGTTTTGGGCCTCCAAGCACCCAAACCCAGTTCTAGGTCAGGTGGGCAATCTGTAGCCCATGTGTTCCATTGTTTGTTTCGGTAAATAAAGTTTTATTGGAACACGGCCATGCCCATTCATGTACGTATTTCTAAAGTTGCCTTAACGTGGTGACGGCAGCGTTGGGAAGTTGTAGCAGAGCTGGTAGGGCCCACAGGGTCTAAAATATTTATTATTTTGCCTTTTACAGAAAGAGTTTGCTTATTCTTGAGCTGTATCAACACTGTCCAAGAGAGCTTTCTGTGATGATGGGAACATTCTGTGTCTGTGCTGTCCGGGGTAGCAGATGCTGGTCACGTGTGGCCAGAGTGGCCAAAGAATTAACTTTTAAATTAAAATTCATTTACATTTTATTGTGGTAGTGAGGCATTAATGTTTCAGACTGCATGAAACATGACCTCTAGATCTTCTCCTTTCCCCCTGAAATGGGCTTTTCCTTCCTGAATTAATGGTTTTGTCCACATGACATTGTTTTCCAGGCAGTCAGGCTGGGAGCCTCTCTGTCCGTTTTGACTCTATCCTCTCCTTTGGTCTCCAAAAAAGTTGTTAATCTTGCAATCTGTCTTTTCTTTTTTTAAAGTTTATTTATTTATTTTGAGAGAGAGACAGAGACAGAGAAAGGGAGAGAGAGAGCATGCAGGGAAGGGACAGAGAGAGAGGGAAAGAGAAAATTCTATGCAGGCTCTGTGCTGTCAGTGCAGAGCCCGCTGTGGGGCTCAACCCCACGATCCGTGAGATGATAACCTGAGCCGAAACCCAGGGTTGGACGCTCCACCAGCTGAGCCACCCAGGTGCCCCTCTCTTTTCTTTCCATCTCCTCTGTGGGCATCCTAGCTCAGGTCTCTCACTTCCCTCACTTAGTGATCTCGTACTGCTGTGTCCTGGGGGTTAAACAAACATGCCTGTGCCAGGTGGCACATAACATACTTAACAGGTGTCCATGAGGTTTGCGTTGCTCTTCTTTCTGTTTTAGAAATAAAGAAATGGAGGCTTGGAAGGGCTAAGGATCTTGCCAAAATCACACACCCTTTAAGGGGTAATGCCCACATGTGACACTGGATTGTACTCCAGAAGCCGAGCCTCTAAGCAGGAAGAAGAAACAGTCTGAACTGACAGGAGCAAGTCCTTTATTTAAGGAGAGCTATTATTTAGTCTCACTTGGAACACTCTAGAATAGATGGTGGAACTCTGCCCTGTCTCTGGAATCATGTTCTTTTATTTTGGTTCTCCCAGAATTGAATAGCACATTTCCCCAAAAGGACGTCCAGTGATTCTTCTGTCAGCAGTTTCATCTCTCAGACTCCTCATCACATTTTACCTGCCTCCCAGCCCTCGCTCCATATGCAGTTTTAAGCTTTAAAGGGATGAAACTCTAATGTGAAATTTCATCTAAGAGGTGAATCAGGATATCAGGGGTGTTGGGGGAGGGGGAGATTGAAAACAGACAGGCAACATACATGCCATCTTTTCAAGTCTTTTATATTTTTAGCTTCCTCTGAATGCCAGATTTGTTTATATCTGCTTAATGATACTTACCATTCATCTGTGGAAGCATGTCTTTGAAAGTATGATCAGAATTTATTGTATAGCCCTATACTCAAGTTGCTCGGTATGCCATTGGGGAACCCAAGTAAGAAAATAATAGCATCTTTGCTTAGTATGTTGTGTGACTGAGTCACCATCAGCCCTGGCTATTTGGTGATGGTTCAGGACTAGGGTGTGGGGCTGTGTGTTTATTACTTTTGAAGATGTCTAGATCTCTAGCTAAGAAAAAAAGATTTATTTTTCTGACTGATTGATATGGCATTTCCAGTAGGTTTTACACTCCTGAAGTGTTTCCATCTATTGAGCGTACCTGAGTTTTTCTACCTTTATCTTAGCAAGCCATCTTGCAAAACTATTATAATATGCAAAAACCACATGTGTCAATGTGTCTACATTTAGGAACCTATTGGCATGTTTGTTATTGCTACCCTGCATGCTTTCCCATACACATTTCCACTTATTCTTTAGAAATTTTTGGGCCCTCATTTCTTTTAATGTAGCGTAAAGTTTTATGACTCAAGAGACTATGTGAATACATGTACCATATTTTAAAATAAATAAATGTATTATATAATGAATTCTCTTTTATGATTGGCCTTCAAGTCTGTAATTAAAGGGACTCAGCTTCATAATTTGGGGCACATTATCTCTAGATCTATGTGTCATGTAGACTAGAATGTGAAAATGCTAGAGATCTAACAAAATAAGTGGAATTGCCGTATGAGAGGTTGAAAATGATAAAAGAATGGCAAGTAATTTGCATATTAAAATAGAGTGGTTTGGGGTGCCTGGGTGGCTCAGGTGGTTGAGCACCCGGTTTCGGCTCAGGTCATGATCTTGTGGTTTGTGGGTTCGAGCCCCACATCGGGCTCTGTGCTGACTGCTAGCTCAGCCTGGAGCCTGTATCCAGATCCTGTGACTCCCTCTCTCTCTGACCCTCCCCTGCTCACACTGTCTCTCTTGGTCTCCCAAAAATAAATAAAACATTAAAAAAAAAATAGGAGTGGTTTGAAAGGACGCATCCTCTTAGAAATTTGAAGCATGAATGAATACATTTTGGTCCACATGGTTGAAGATCAAAGAAAATTTGAATCATGGGAACATCATTACCTGTTGGGTAAGCTGACTCTAAATTAGGAAAGGCAATGCCCTAAATCTACACAAATTTATTCTGAAATAGAGTTTCTCATCAAGACCTTAAGGTTCAATTTACTGTGTCAAGAAAAGTCAATCTAGTCTTTGTCGTTTCTTGGGTGACATCAGGCCTTATCTCTCTGCTTCAGCGGATACCCCTGTGATCTCTGAAGAGAAGGGGCCCTGTTACCGCCTTGTCAGTTCCGGAAGGCAGTGTATGCACCCTCTGTCTGTTCACCTCACCAAGCAGCTCTGCTGTTGTAGCGTGGGCAAGGCCTGGGGCCCACACTGTGAGAAATGTCCCCTTCCCGGCACAGGTAAGCCATGCCGTCTCTACGCTCCTCTTCCTTCCCAGCCTCACCAGGACACAGGACGACTTTGGCAACTTGCATTATTTTTGGTTTCTGGCTTTTCATTTACTTCTTAATACTACAATGTATTTTTATCCATTTTGTACAAACCATGACCATAGAAGGTTGAATCAGTGGGAAAAAACGACACGCAGAGGTTTTCCGGTTTCTCTGGAACATTAGACTTCCTTTTGAATGTTAAGAAAAGCCATTATTTTGTATCCTCATCTTCTTGGATGAGGACTTCTCCCAAGTCCACTGTTTAAAAGTGCAAAGAGACCATGGCTTGTCCTAATGACAGACCACATGTCACGTGCACGGAAACAAGACCTTGTGCGGGTTGACTCATTCACTTGTCAGTTTCTCCAGTTGGGAATGGAGGGAATTAGAATCATGATTGAATTTGTGCTGCGAGGATTAGTAACTCAAGGGCAGATCCTGCCAGTACACCTCGCAATTTCAGAGTCAGAATATTAATAGAAGTTGATTAGTTCTTTATAACTTAGTTTGGTACATATTTGCCTAATATCCTGAAAGAGGAAGTACATTTCTCTCAGAGTCTTCTACCAAGGAGTCCTCAGCTTCTCAAGCAAGATCAAGTAGGATTAAATGGAAGAGAAAGAAACATACCCTGTAAATCCCAGGCATGGTATTATCAAAGAAGTGGCACCTATTTCACTGGCATGTGGTGGCCATAAAAAGTCAAGTGTTTATCAGGTGATAAGATGCTTCTCACCTAGGGAAGTGCAGAAACTCACAGAGATGTTGAATGTCTCAAAGATGTAGCTTCCACAGAAGCAGACAAGATTTAGATATAAATTTAAATGTAACAGTCCACCTTTATTGGTGCTTATGATCATAAAGAATCGCTAAGGCAGAGGTTAGTATAATGTTGATCGTATTTTGATAGACTATATAATTTTAGACACTTACAAAATGGCCTAGAATCCCCCCATTGGGATTTGAACTACTGATTATTAAAAAGTAATAATCCATGAAATAATATTTGTAATTTATAGACTCATTTCTCATCAAGTTCAGTTTTAATAGCTTTTTAACTCTTACATGAAGCCTAAATCAAGATGGTGAATAGAACACAGGGACACTTCTCCATAACATTCAGTAACTAAATTTGAAAATAATATTAAAGACAGACTTTTTGTACTTTGGCACCAATTTTTGGTGATACGGTGATTTTCTCAACATTTAGTTCATTAATACTGAAAATATTTGATCAGAAAACATGTCTTCTTCTGGAAACATCTGTTCTTCCAAGTAAGAATTGTATTTCATAGTTAAATTTAAGAATGAAGTTCTGCCATGTAATAATGCAATCCTTAGAAAAACAATGTTTTAGCATGCTTCAAGGAGTATTTTAGAGTTTCCTTTTTATTGAGAACTAATTTTAGGTCCAGAACATTCAATAGGAGATCTCTTGTTTAGTAGAAGTGAGAAATGAATGACTTTACTTTCAGTTTGAAAAGTAGAAATATAAAAGTTGACCATAAGCTCCTTAGTGTCTGAATTTGGTAACTTGCCTCCAACACCAACACCAAAGGGATTAGGTGGATTTTCCTGCTCAGGCCACACATGGTCTTTCTCTTTTACTTATTCCTGGAGGTGATGCAGTGGAGGTTAGCAAATCCTATGTGCCCGGTCTGCTTTTTTTTTTTTGAGTAGACAAGACTACTTTCCTGGCAAGAATAGCTGTCCCAGGGCACAGAACATCCCCTTGTCTTCTGGATAATTAAGCCAGCGGGTCAAAGTCAGGCTTTGCCCACTCGTTTCTATTTTTGAAAATAACTACCATTTTCTGACTTGGCATGTCCTGTTGTTCTTGACTTCTATCCATCATCTCTTTAGTGTGGCTTAAGTTTGCTGGATTCCTTCTCACTATCCAGAGACTCTTCAAAACCACTTCTCCTTTTCATGCCTCGCCGTATCAGCTGATACGCTCCATTATGGCTGAGTCCTTTCAGTTCTTCAATTGGAAACAAATCACAAAAGATTTCAGCACCTCATTTCCCTGACTAGTGATTTATTTTTCTTTTTTAACCTTCTTGCTAATCATCTAGACATTACTGAGTTCCTCTTTAATAACTAATGAAATTACACCAAAGCAGGAGGAAAAGAAGAAAGCCTGGTTTTTGCCAATCTTACACATACCCATGAGATATATATAATATAGTATCTTTGATACATAAAAATCTCCTGATATATCACATATATTTCACATATATGTCATATGTGTGACATATGATACAGAAAATTAAATATAGAATATGCATATATAACATCTCCTAATTGGTTGCTGATCTTTATGATATATATAAATATATACTCCCTATATATGCTATATAAATATATATATGAAATTATGATAAGGAATTAACAGATGGAGAAATACTGAGTAAAAGAAAGAGTTGGATTTATTTCTGTAAATATGCAAGTTTAACAAATTCAAGCATTATGCATCTGTGTTTGAAGTTTTTAAATGTAACTTATATTAATGATGGTTTATTAAAAAATACTCATCATGATATTTTCCTCTGTATAAGTTTGCACTTTTAGATTTTTAAAAGGAATATTTTCCCATCCCAAATCTAGCTGCTTTTAAGGAAATCTGTCCTGGTGGAATGGGTTATACGGTTTCTGGCGTTCATAGACGCAGGCCAATCCATCACCATGTAGGTAAAGGACCTGTATTTGTCAAGCCAAAGAACACTCAACCTGTTGCTAAAAGTACTCATCCTCCACCTCTCCCAGCCAAGGAAGAGCCGGTGGAGGCCCTGACCATCTCCCGGGAACATGGGCCAGGAGTGGCGGAGCCAGAAGGTGAGAGGGGGAATATAGGCCATGGACCCAAGCGTCTGTCTTGCGTGTGTTTGGTTTCCCTGTTAATACCCTTCTCGAACAGGGTTTTCAACATCAGCACTATTGATATTGCAGGATAAATCTTAATTAAGATTAATCTTAATGAGGGGCTTCTTTGGGCGTGGCAGGATGTTGAGCAACCACCTTGACCTCTAACTTTTAGAGATGCCAGTAGCACCCTTCCCCTCCGGTTGTTAGAGCCAGAAAGGTGTCCAGCCTTGCCAAACGTCCTTATGGGCCCAAATGACCTATGACTGAGGACCACAGCCATAGAGTGATATGTTGGTAGCAGGTAACGCTATTCCAGCATGATCTCAGGACCTGATGGGGCCACTATCTTTGTGTTTATTCCTTAAGGGTAATTGAGATCTTTTAGGGAATCGTCATAACTCATTTGTTTGTCTAGAGGGCCACTTAATAAATATTTATTTATTTTGTAAAGTGAAATCCATAGATTTAAAGAAGTTAAAGCATTGATTGAACTTCCATGAAATAGAGGGTAACAGGCAATCCGGGATAACGGGAGGCAAGTGAGGGAAGACAGGAGAGTCCACTGAGGGATCTTGGCAATTACCTTGTGCAATCCTTCCATTGACTTCTGAGAAAACTGAGACCTAGAGAGGGGAGATACCATGTCATGACAGATATCATGTCATGAAGATATCATGTGAAGAGTATATAATGGGGCAAAAGAGCACATTTTTCCAAGGAAGTGGGTAAGTCTTTATATTTTAGAAGGAGTCTAGAGAAAATTAACTTTGACTGTATCTCTTTATAAAAGCCAGCATATGCAATACCTTGAATATCTTTATTAATACCATAAATATTCTCACTTCCAGTAAAAGGAATAAAAATTTTAGATTTGTATGAAATATATTTTTTCTCTAATGAGGTTTCTATTGGTTTTTCACAGTTTATTAGAATAGTCAGAATTTAAGGATGGATTTTGTGAGGAGAGAAGGTACCTAGGTTGGTGGAGAGTCAGCAACTTGGAAAGCTACCTTCTAGAGAGATCTTTCTTCAGGGCTCTGAATCTTTCTGTGTTCTAGGTCTGTTTTATTTCACTCTTGCACTTTGTTGTACTTCTTTGGGTAAGCAGAGCAGGTAGGACCTCACCTAGATCTGACCGTGTTGACCAATTTGCTTCTGTACAATCTGGGTCTCATGGCCTCATGTTTGCAACTACTCATCCTTTGCACAGGCAAGAGGAAATGGGCTCTGGTCCGAATACAGCCTTATGACTTTCTTGGTGGGTCAGGCAAGACAATCAGTTAGTTGGCTTTTCCTACCACAAGAATAAATAGCAGTGATAAGCTATCTGGTACCCTGACTGCTTTGCGGAGTTAAGCGTCTACCAAAACTGTACACCTATGTGTACAGAGGAACTGATTAATGAGAAAACCCCCAGTAATTGTTAATCAGAGGCTTGAGGAATAATACTAAGGACTGATTAATGGAATGCAAGTTTTCCAAATACAAAATCACAACCACTTCCACTGCTTCACAGCAATGTCATGATTATGTAATATGGAATTTGTTCAACATATTGATGCTAATCTCTAATTAGATTTAATTGGCCTGTGATTTCTCTCCTCCTAATTTAGTTAGCTTATCTTACTGGAAATGCTCACAGGACTTCAATAAAGATTAGGAGGACAGTACCCATTCTTAGATCTCTTAATGAAATAAGTGGCTTTTTTTTCTTAACATAAACATCAGAAAGTATTTCAAATATTATTTATTACATTAAGGATAAGTATGTGGCCAGTTAATGAAAATGTTTGGGTTTTTTGATACGGAAAATTCCATGAAATTAAATTAGGCATAAAATAATGTGCCAGAAAGTGTTGTTTCCTTTAACTTTCTCAGTTAAGGAGGGAATTAGAATTTCATCATATCTACCTGAACTCCTGTAGTTTAAGAATGGTAAAACATGGATAGTTTTTTTGTTGGTTGTGTGTAAAATTTTCCACAATTACCATAATTCTGCATTTGATTCTTAATCCTCTGGGGTGAGAGTGGACTTCTATTGCTTTTTAAAAATTTAACTGATACATGATAGATTGACTTAAATTGTACTAATGTCCTTCTTTCTTTTCTGGTTTTAGTGGCAACTGCACCCCCTGAGAAGGTAATTTATTCATTGTTTGCAAGTCTTTTTTACCATCAAAATGATTTTCTTTTAGAATATGTACAGATTCTTTTTAGACTTAAATGTAGTAACATGTCCGTTGTTCATTATCTGGCTTGAGGAAATCTAGCATTCATTCAAAAAATATTTATTGAACACTTACTACATAATTGACACTATCCTGAGTGTTAAGAAAACAATAGAGAACACATCAGACAAAACCACTTGTTCTCATGGAACTTAAATTCTAGTAAGAGAAGGAGGTGGGACCAATGGAATCAGAGGCTTACACAGAATTCAGATCAGCTCCTGGCGTGGACTATGGATGGGAAGAAAGGGTCCTGGCATGTTTATGCAATTGTGTATTCTTAGACCACATATATACTAAGCGAAGTACTTCTTAATTCAACTAAAATTTAACACGCACATTTGATTAAATAAGGATAAGAACAGAACTTACCCTTGTTAGGTAATAATCCAATCCAGTACTAGAATATTGGTGCTTAGAGATTTCAGAGAAATATTTAATCAACTTACTGGGGTTTTTTTATTTGGCATAAAATGGGACCATTAGTTGTGAGATATATTAAGAGAACATATGGAAATTTGCTTGGGGGCACCTGGGTGATTCAGTCAGTTAAGCATCTGACTTCAGCTCAGGTCACAATCTCATGGTTCATGACTTCGAGCCCCACGTCAGGCTCTGCACTGACAGGGAGGAGCCTACTTGGAATTCTTTCTCTTTTCCTCTCTCTCTGTCCCTCCCCCATTCTCCCTCTCAAAATAAATAAATAAACTAATAAAAGTTTTTGCTGGATCTAAGTCCGATCTATGTAATATTGTTCTCCATCTGAATCTTGCTCTGATTCATTAATAGCATGAAAATTTGATCATTTTTAAATGTTCATACATTTATATATAACTCAATTGACAGGAAGGAATGCAGTATTAGAATTTAGATGGTGTGCACATATATATAAATTACTATAAATAGTTTTAAAAATCTTCAGCTTGTAAACATGGGACAGAATAAGTGCTCTGACATAAGTGCTATTTCAGCCTTCCAAGTGCCAAAATGCAGGTAAATCTTAGCATATTTGAAAGAATAAATATTTACTTGGTGTCTTGTAAATTTCAACGGTATTAAACAAACTTTGAATAAAAAATAAATAAATAAAAAAGAACCCAGACAAGGAGGAAGTAGGAGTTTGGAGTGATAGTACCCAAGAAAGAAGAGTGTTGTTATGTTGACCTGAAAAGAGGTACAACACATAGGCGTATTTGATATGCACATTTGCGACTCCTGGCTAGTGTCTCTGAAGGTCAGTGGTGTACAGTAGTTTGCGGTGTTGTTGATTTTGAATTCAGTTCTGGTTGATACACGGAAGGAATCATTCGGCTGGTGAGCAGGTGAGCCAGCTCCCTGATATCCTCATCTTATGGGATAACCTCTGTTTTCTTTGCTGTTGATGATTGAGTTTATGGTAACTCTCATTAGGGGTCTGAAAGAGGGCCTCAGTGTTTTCTTGTATACTTACACTGTAATGTTTTTGGAAATGCGCCAGTGGGAAAAATGCAGTCCTAGTCTTTGCGGTCTGGGCTTCTTTGCAGAGATCCCATGATATTAAAGATTGATGAAGAGAAAGCGGGGTCGCCCAGGGGTGGGCAATGATATGCGCTAAGGTGGGATGGCAGGAGGTCTGTTAGGGGGGCATGGGAGGCTTGTTAGGAAGGGGACTTGGGACTGCTTTGGAAAGCTTGGATTCCAAACCGTAGTGGTGATCAGTGGGGGATCACCTTGCTCCTCTCTTGGCCTCTACTTGTCAAGGGGGAATTGGCATTGATTCGAAAGTCTGCTGCCCGGTGCCACCAGGGGAAGTTCTGTCTGCAAGTTGCAGGAGTACGTAAACAGCTGACCATAGTCTGTTCCTTCTTGGCATTGGCCATGGGCTGCAGGGAATGGGGAGCTATGGATACTGACTGAGATCACCTTTAAGAGGTAATGGAAACTTAGTCTGTATTCTTAAGTGGAAGAGAAAATGTGGGGAAAAGTAATGTGTTATTTCTAGAAGATGAATCGTCACATGATTAACTGAGACAGGGGGATGGAGCTTAAGAGACCATTTAAATTACTATAGTAAGCAGGATGAGAGGGCGTTCCGGGCCGGGACAGTGGGCACAGCGGGCATGGGAAGATGCATGAATGTAAGAGACAGAGCAGACGGGCAAGGCTTGGAAGGAGGAATGAAAGAGCGAGGATCGCAGAGTTACTTGAAACTTGCATGGTTTAATGGCTGAGACATTGAATAAAAGTCAAGGCCTTGGAATGAGAGCCTGAGTGTTCTGGAGGGGATGGGTTTGAGGTACTCGTGGAATATCTAAACGGAGGTACCCTGTAAACACTCATGCCTACAAAATCGGATCTTTGATGAGATGTTCAGGCAGGATACCTATTTTATAAGAAGCAGAGAAGGGGATAAAGTTGAGAGAGCAGTTAAAGGGGAAACAGACTAGGGGAGGGAGCTTTCTGGAAGATGGCAGAAAGTAAAGTGAGGGAGGAGGTGTTCAGGGCAGACGTGACCAAGTCACCTGATGAATCCTTCTAAGGGAATGAAGGTTTAGGATGTACCCCACATCGCTGTCCCTACTGGGAAGCGAAGGCGTGGGCTCGTTGATGGCACGCCGCTGTCACTACCAGCCTGACGGTTCTGTCTGCAGAAGCCTGAGCAGCTGTAACTAACAGGAAGCTGAGCCACAGGCACCGGCCTGTTTTTTCACCTCTGGTCCAGAGGACAGGGGTGGGCAAGAGGCCGCGTCCAGAAGCCCCTGGTGCCCCTCCAAGACCCCGTTTTTCTGACGCTCTGCCTATCACCTTGCTGAGAGCTGTAGGTGCAGAGTTACTTGATGTGAGTTCAGCAAGACCTTAATGACTGCCTTCTTCACACATTTTACCATACGGCGTGTTCTTGGTTATGACACGTGTTCTGGACCTATTATTTAATCTGCAAAGCGTGGCTGGCCACCTTCCCAGGGCAGAGCCACATGGCAGTGAGATGACGGTGTAGGTGTCTTTTGGGGTTTATTTTGCCTTGTTTAAGACCAGATGTGGGCCCCTGAGCCACGGCATGGAAGATGCTTGAAGGGGCCTTTTGCTTTGGGCCCTGGGAAGTGGGTGAGGATGTGTGCATGGGTCAGCACTGCTGGGGAAACCAAAGACTTGCTAGAGTAGCAGCCCAACAACAAGTCATATGTGTATTTTTTTTCACACAACTGCACACTATTTTGTCCCATGTCCTGAGCTATTTGTTGCCTTTCTAAGAGTGGAATTAAATACAGATAGTAATATGTGAAAATAAAAGTAAATCCTATTTTTAGTTATTTTTTTATTCTTTTTAATACATCCACCCAGGAAATACCTTCATTGGATCAAGAGAAAACCAAACTTGAGCCTGGTCAGCCCCAGCTCTCTCCAGGCGTCTCAACGATTCATCTGCATCCACAGTTTCCAGGTAACGTCTGTCGATCTGTGCTACTTGTAAGTGTACTCTGAATAAAGGAGCGAGATAAGAATCCTTTTGTCTTTGATTTTTAAACTTTAATAAGTCATTGGAATTCATAAGCGACGTGCAGTGTGAAACACACTTAAGTATGTTAATATACTTGTAATGTTGGTGTGAGGATGGTCTTGTAAGTTATATGATGGTAAGAGGAAGATAAGTTTTTCTACTGTTTTCTTAGGCCAAGTGTAGGTTTATAGGTGGAACATTGTTGAAGGTCATTGTTTGATGAAGGGTCATTTTTCTTGGCTTTTGAATTGTCCTCATATATTCTTGCTACATGTTGAAAGCGGGCTGTAGACTAATACCATGAGCTTTAGGGAAGTATATCAGTTCTTAATTACCCAAGTATTACTGTGGTATGAGACTAAATTATGCTTTTTTGAAATGGGATCTCAGTGCACCTAACAGGCTCTGATTTTTTTCATCCTCTCCTTCCTTATATAGTGGTGATTGAAAAAACATCACCTCCTGTGCCTGTGGAAGTTGCTCCTGAAGCTTCTACATCAAGTGCCAGCCAAGTGATTGCACCTACTCAAGTAACAGGTAGGTGTGGTGTTCCTTATGGTATATAGCCTGTGCAGGAGACATGGGTTTGAGTCTCCTTCTAGTATCAAAATTCTATCCAGTGTATGAAATTGCTCATGGCAGTGTTAGTCATAATAGCAAATATTTGGAAGTAATCTAAATACTCTTAAAAGGGAGGAACATTTAAATAAATTGTCACATACAGTGGAATGTCCCATAGCTATTCAAGTTTTTTCTTATTTTTTTCAGTTTATTTATTTATTTTGAGAGTGGGGGGAGGGGCAGGGAGAGAGGGAGAGATAATTCAAAGCAGGCTCTGCACGGTCAGTGCAGAGCCTGGTGTGAGGCTCGAACTCACAAACCACAAGATCATGACCTGAGCCAAAATCAAGAGTCAAACAGCTCAACTGACTTAAGTCACCCAGGTGCCCTGCCTATTAATGTTTTTAAAGAATATCTAGTGTTATGAGAAGACGTCTGTGACACAATAAGAAATATAGAACACAGTATGATTCCACCTTTATTTTCTAAATGTTTATGAACACAGAAAAAGAGGCAAAAAGCACATCAAAGTGCTAACCACCAGTTACTAGGATTGTGGATAATCTTTGTTCTTCCATATGTTTTTATGTTGTTTTAAAATTCTTTATAATAACATGAATCATTAGTAAACATTATAAAAATATATAATAATGTGAAACAGATCAACAGCATATAAGTTAATACCTTAATGTAAGTGAGCTTTTATAAATCAGCAATAAAAAATACTAATAGAAAAATGGGGAAATAATATAATCATGTAATATCAATTCTAAATGTCTATTTTAAATTTAAATTAAATTTCATTTAAGTTTTACTAGAGTAAAATTAAGGTCAAACACATGGCTGAAAGAAATGTAAACTGGTTTTAACTCTTCTGAAAAAACTGGCAAAATGTATAAGAGACTATTAAATACAGAGAACAAACTGAGGGTTGCTGGTGGGGAGGTAGGTGGGGGGATGGGCTAAATGGGGGATGGGCATTAAGGAGGGCACCTGTTGGGATGAGCACTGGGTGTTATATGTAAGTGATGAGTCACTGAATTCTATTCCTGAAACCATTACTGCACTGTATGTTACCTTGCTTGGATTTAAATAAAATAACAAAAAAATTTTTTACATGTTCAGAACTTTTGACCCAGTAATCCTACGTTAAAATATCTAGCGTGAGAAAATAGTGTCCCCAAAGACCGAAACCATGATTTATGTAAATGGATACTTAGCACCAGGTATAATGGAGAAAAAGTGGAAATAACCTTACCATTTAACCATAGGGAAATAGGTCATTAGGTTACATCTATACACTGGAACATTATGCTGCCATCAAATACAGTATTTTTGAAGAGTTTTTATTTAAAATCTAGTGGAAAGTGCTCACCGTACTGTTAAACCCACAATGAAGTATATAAAAATGAAAGCATGAATAGCACTATGCCAGTTATATAAAAAAGACAACATATTAAGAAAATCCTGGAAGAAAATATGCCAGATAGTAGCAGTGGTTATTTTTATAGTAGGATCTGAGAGGTTTCGGTGTGTTGTGGAATATTTTCTATTTTCCATATACTCTATAGTGGACAAATATTTTTATGTAGTCACAAGAAAGATCGCTTAAATGCATCATGCCATTGCAAGGTCAGGATGAGGTTGGCAGGGTATAAGAGAAGCTAACAGAGGAGTGTGCAGCCTTTCTTCAAATATTCCTTCCTCAGAAACGTGACATGCATAGTTTTTCAAATAAAAATTGTGCTTGGTATGTTAATTAGATGAATTATAGTGGTCATTTTGCAGTGCCTGTGTATATAAAAACATCAAGTTATAACCATACATATGTATATAGGTCTTATGTTAAAAACCACAGTACAATTATATAAATTATATAAAATACATACAGTTCTTTATATTAAGAACGTTGGTCCATTTTCTCAAAAATGTGGATGTAAGTTCTCTTAGATATTTGAACTGAAACATCAGACTGGAAAGTGTTTTTAAAAAGCACCTTTGGGAATGTCTGGGTGGCTCAGTAAGTTAAGCAACTGACTTTGACTCATGTCATGATCTCATGGTTCATGGGTTCAAGTCCCATGTCAGGCTCTGTGCTGACAGCTCACAGCCGTCAGCACAGAGCCTAAAGCTTGCTTCATATTCTGTGTTTCCCTCTCTCTCTCTACCCCTATCCCACTTACTCTCTCTCTCTCTCTCTCTCTCTCTCTCTCTCAAAAATGAATAAACATTATAAAAATATTTTTTAATTTCTTTGGGGGCTCCTGGGTGACTTGTCAGTTAAGCATCAGACTTTAGCTCAGGTCATGATCTCACAGTTCGTTAGTTTGAGCCCCACTATTAGCACAAAGATCTCTTCAGATCTTCTGCCTCCCTTCTGGCTCCCGGGGCCACAGCCTTCTCCACTTACTGGATGCCAAGTGCTTTTTGCTTTTACTCTTAATCTGGAGTTAAGTGATAGAGAAATATCAGCTCCTCTAATTACTTCTAGAGTGATAAAATGAAATGATAGTGGTTGATTTTTTTAATGGCCATGGCTCAAGCAGTTACTTTCTATTATGAAGTCAGCAATGTGTCTGCTCACTTTATTAAACACATCTAGGGGTGCCTGGGTGGCTCAGTCGGTTAAGCATCTGGCTTTGACTCAGGTCATGATCTCCTGGTTTGTGGGTTCGAGCCCTGTGTCCGGCTCTCTGCTGACAGCTAGCTCAGAGCCTGGAGCCTGCTTTGAATTCTGTATCTCCCTCTCTCTCTGACTCTTCCCTGCTCATGCTGTCTCTCTCTGTCTCTCAAAAATAAATAAAAAACATTAAAAAAAATTTAAAAACCACATCTATAAGAGACTGCACTATGGCACATCTCGCTCACCAAGGATCTTTCCACTGTTGATGTCATTATTGAAAAGGAAAATGACAGTGTGACAATACATTGACAAACCACTAGGTGCAAATACTGTATTTCCATCTTTCTCTTTTCCATTGCGAACATACAGTTCTGTGCCTTTTTAACAATGGCCGACTTCAGTGGATAGGCTTCTTGCAAACCAGCTCTGTAGAGGGTAATTAAGTTTGGCTAGATAAATGTACTTTGTCATTTAAATGCAGCTGTGTGAGGAATTACAAATTGAAGTTACTTAGCTTTGCCTGAACTACAGAGCGGGTTTAAAAAAAAAAGGAAAGTAGCTGTGCTTTATGAAGTTGTTAGAAGACAGCTTAATTTGGGCTTGGCAGAGATCCGGGCCCAACATCTGCTATCACATGTTTGAAGCCTGAATATTTCCTTCCAGGAAAAAAGTGATGTTAACATTTTATGCAACATTTGTAGGTGTTCCTACTTCCTATAGAAAAGAATTTTTCTGAAACAGCCCATGGGGAGAATATTAGAGCCTTTGAACTAAAATGGCATGCAATTTTAGAGCCACACTGTAATCTGTAATCCACACTAGAACAAGAAGACTATTTTGTCTCAATTTTAATTTAAATCAAACCGTAGATGTTCCCATTGGTTTGATATGAGAGCCAGACATATAGATGGAGAGAGCAGCCTGATCAGTTCTGTCAGGAACATTACACAATGGCTGTTTCTCCTAAAACACATGATTTCTCCTAAAATCATGTGTGTCACTATTAGTTTGTCTCATAAGTTGAAGAAAGGGATAGAATAATACATACGAGTCTAAAATAAATAAAATCAGCTCCACATCGCTTAGTGATGCTATCTTTGTGATCATGAAATTGGAAGTAGGCTTTTCAGATTTCTTCAGACACACTTTGACATGTAGTTTATAAAGTGAGCCACATATTTTCAGGGAATAAGTGTGATATTTTCCACTCTTAACAGCTGATTTGGTGGCTTGCAACATTACTGGCATACTGTTTCTAAATAAATTGTACATTTCAGCATATAAATTCTTGATTTAACATAGTGTCTTAATAGCTCAAGGGTAGGTTGGAAAATCAAACCTCTGGCAAATATTTACAAAGTGGAAACATCTGTTTCAATTGTTGTGGGACAGTTTATGCTCATTGGGGGGCAGTTAGGAAGCCAGGGCATTTTTGTAAACCTTTCCATGAGTTAACATTTGATGCCTTCCTCCTACTCTTCCCAAACTTCCTCTATGGTCCTTGCATACCAGCCAGAAATTATTCTTTTGACTTCCATGACTGCCTTGTGGAGACCTTTGTGATTATCATGGCCCAAACATTATAAAAACTATTGGCTCAGCAGAGCTTTTCCAGAACTCAGAACTGACCCCTTAAAAAAACGTTTGTCCCTAAAGCCATATTACTGGTGTCATTAAAGCTTCCATAAACTATGTATGCTCATGGAGATTGAACTCCTTTTTTTCATGTAAAATCATCATGCTTTAATATCTCCAGGCTTTACTTACTTACTTGACTAATCACATGATGAGGAAAAACATGAAAGATCAGCATACTCATTTTCATAATTTGTCAAAAAATTTTCTTTTTCACTTAATTAAAATAATACAAGAAAGATACCAAACTCTTAAATCCATTATTGGCCTTGTTGGTGGGATAAATAGAGGATTTGGTTTTCCTTTGGCTTTCGGTCATAGCTCTTTTTCCAAATTCTGAATAGAACTCTAGTAGAATATGGTTCTTGACTTGGTGAGGGTAAAGTGATTTCAGGGGCACACATGGTAGAGAAGGATCAGATGGTCCTGAGGACCAGGGGGAGTTGATGGATTAGGGAAGAGTCCACTGGGACGAATCTCTTGATGACCTCTCTGGGAAACCAAACATGCTAAAGAAGACAAGACATTTTCATTAACCCAGAGTACCCCAGAGACCAATAATTAGTGCTTCCTGAGGCTTTGCCATAATTCTTATGCTTATGTTGACACAGTCTGCTCAAAGAAATGTATGTTTCAACGTCAACTGTTTCATTCTGTGGGAAGAGGATCACTTACCTATGTGTGAAGTGACCTCTTGGAAAAAGAAAAAGACGTGCCTTTTCTCCTCAAAAAACATGGAGAAATTAGAAAAACTTTCCTGTTCTTTTTCAAGACTGCCTTTCGGTGTAACAGTACATGCTGGAGAAGGAGACTCTGTTAGAAAAGGAGGGGAAAGCATGGGAAAAGGTGGTTAGGAGACGTGTTTTCGAGGTTGTAAGGTGTTACGACTCCCTTTCTGGAAGGGTGGAGTCTTGCTTAGCAGATGGACGGAAGGGAGCACTGAGGCCGGACTGAAACACAACTGAAAGTTGTGTTAATTAATCACTTGTATTAAAAAATGAGACAAACAGGGTAGACATCAAGTATTTTTTAGTACATGTCCCTCCACTGCTTTGATGCATCTCTTAGTACCCTCTAGTGGTGTCAGAGTAACATTTTCTTATATATGTTAGTGCCCTGCCAGCTGGGATTAACAGTATCAAGCTGTGTCTCTATATAGTTTTCGATGAGGTAATCAACTAAAGATTCTCAAACATGCCTCATGAATATCTATCCTCATAGCTTCTATTTTAGATCCTACAGTGGAAGAAAGGCCATTCTATTAATTTCATTTCCTAAGACTAAAAAATATAATTCTTAGGTATTTCTCCTATTTCAGAGCCGATGTCAGAAGAAACGGTTTAAATATGTTGGCAGACTGTGGCATAGGAATGTATCATATTTGAATTACATATCACATATTTTTGATGATTTTTGGTCACACTTCTAAAAATTCCATTCTCAAGCTGTGCTTGAAGAATTACAAATATTTGGTTATCAACAAATAGGTGTATGTGGGCTTGGACGGACTGAGTTCTGCCCAAACATTATATGAAAACCATGGATTGATAGCCTTTGAACTTGTTCTGAATCATTGTCCCTAATATATTAATTCATCTTTTAATTTTTCTTTATACAAATCTGATCAGTAGGTATTTTCTATCTTTATTTTATTTTATTAATAGTTTATTGTCAGATTGGTTTCCATATAACACCCAGTGCTCTTCCCCACAAGTGCCCTCCTCCATTACCACCACCTCCCTTCCTCTCCCTCTCCCCCTTCAACCCTCAGTTTGTTTTTAGTATTCAATAGTCTCTCAGGTTTTACATCCCTCTCTCTCCCCACTTCCCTTTCCCTCGTCCCCTCCGCATGGTCCTCCATTAGGTTTCTCCTGTTCTCCTATTAGACTTATGAGTGCAAACATAGGGTATCTGTCTTTCTCTGCCTGACTTATTTTGCTTAGCATGACACCCTCAAGGTCCATCCACTTTCCTACAAATGGCCATATTTCATTCTTTCTCATTGCCATGTAATACTCCATTGTATATATATACCACATCTTTTTGGTCCACTCATCAGGTGATGGACATTTAGGCTCTTTCCATGTTTTGGCTATTGTTGACAGTGCTGCTATGAACATTGGGGTACATGTGCTCCTATGTGTCAGCACTTCTGTATCCCTTAGATAAATCCCTAGCAGTGTTATTGCTGGGTCATAAAAGAGTTCTACAGATAGTTTTTTGAGGAACCTCCACACTGTTTTCCAGAGCAGCTGCACGAGTTTACATTCCCACCAACAGTGTAGGAGGGTGCCCATTTCTCCACATCCTCGCCAGTGTCTATCGTCTCTTGATTTGTTCTTAAGAAAATGGCAAAGTAGACTCTAAAGGAAGACCAGTCATTACAAAGAAAATCGAGAAAAACAAATATCAATTTTCAGAGAAGCCATCTACCTACAGTATGGAATAGATGGTTAGAAATGAGATTTTCACACTATCCTACTAAAGAATTCCTATAATAGAGAACAAATTTCTTACCTCAGTGTCTAGGATTATAACATCGAGAAGATTACCTTTTACTTTCAGATTTTTGTAGCATAGGAAGGATAATTTAAAAAAATTGAAATGTTTATTCATTTTTGAGAGAGAGAGAGACAGAGCACGAGTGGGGGAGGGGCAGAGAGGGAGGGAGACACAGAATCTGAAGCAGGCTCCAGGCTCTGAGCTGTCAGTACAAAGCCTGATGCAGGGCTTGAACTTGTGATCCGCAAGATCATGCCCTGAGTTGAAGTCAGATGCTTAAATGACTGGGCCATCCAGGCACCCCAAGAAAGGATAATTTTTTTAAGGAAGTCTTCTGATTATAAAAGTTCATTGTAGGAATTTGAAAAATGTAGAAAAATATAGAGAAGAAAATACCCATCCCCATAGTCACAACCTGAGAATTCTTCCTTTCCTGCCTTCTTTTCTGTGTATTTTGCAATTTAGATCATATTCTATATTTGTAACCAATGATATCTTTTGACAGATAAACATTTTTCTATCCTGTCAATGATATAATTATGCTGTATATCATAAATCATTGTTTGTATACTGCCCCTTAAGTTTAGGCGGTCGTGTTAATTAACGTTTTTAGTCTTCTGGGGTTTTTTTCCCCATAATTTTACATTATTCAGACTAAACTGGTCTGTTTTTCTCACAGTGAATTAGCACATGGAGGCTCACAAAGGGTATACGTAGTTTGTAAATGCAGTATGTGCCATCGACGTAGATACGTCAGCTCTGTATCATATACTCCCTTGTAAAGTCTAGGGACTTTCCAAATGATTTGTCCCGTGTCTCAAAGTCCCAGCACAGTGAATAACACTTGATGAAAAGGGAAGAATGTGGTTTGGGTTTTGGAAAGCAAGCACAGCCCTCCTTTAGGTCATTTCCGTCGTGTTTGTCAAAGTTCTGTTGGTCACGTCCTCCTGCAGAATGGTAGGCTATTGGTGAGAGCGGCCCGCCTGTTCCTCTCCTCAAACACAGACCCTTCCCGACAAGGCCAAGGCCGCTGATGTAGCCTAGTCTGCTTGCGGCCCCGTCTTCGTCTTCTCCCACTGGGCTGCTCGGGCTCCTGGAGGCATGCAATTTAAGCCTGGTTTACTTTGTGACCACAATGACGTCATAGCCCAAGATAACACTGTGTTAATGTGCAGTTTCTTTGTTACATATTCTTAAATGACTTCAGAAGTAACACCACTTATAATGCTGATAATAATGGCTAGATTTTTTTTACACATAAAAAGGTATTTTGTTAGTTTATTTACAATTTACTTTTAAATCTGTAAATTAAAAAAAAAATCAGGAATTCTTCTCCCTGATTTCTGTGTTTTTAAAGTTATTAAAAAAAAACTTTAAATGGCAGTATAATCAATGTACTGTACATTAGGTGTGCAATATACTGATTCAACAATTCTCTACGTAACTCAGTGCTCCTCATAACAAGTGGACTCTTAATCCCCATCCATTTCACCCATGCCCCCGCCCACCTCCCCTCTGGTAACCGTCGGTTTAGTCTCTGTAGGTAAGAGTCTGTTTCTTGGTTTGTCTTTGTTTTCCCCTTTGTTCATTTGTTTTCATAACTCCACATATGAGTAAAGTCATGCTGGATTTGTCTTTCTCCGACTGACATTTCGCTTAGCATTATACCCCGTAGATCCATCCATGACGTTGCAAATGGCAAGATTTCATTCTTCGTAAAGGATAAATAACAATCCATTGCATTTATAACAAACCATCTTTATCGGTTCATCTATTCATGGATACTTGGGCTGCTTCCATAGTTTGGCTGTTGTAAATAATTTTTCAATAAACATAGGGATGTATGTATCTCTTTGAATTAGTGTTTTCGTATTCTTTGGGTGAATACCCAATCATGGTGTTACTAGGTACTATGGGGATTCTGTTTTTAGTTTTTTTGAGGAACCTCCTTACTGTTTTCTGCAGTGGCTGCACCAGTTTGCAAATCCCACCAACAGTGCACAAAGGTTCCTTTTTCTCCACATCCTCACCAATACTTGCTGTTTCTTGTGTGGTTGATTTTAGTCATTCTGACAGGTGTGAGGTGATACCTCGTGGTTTTGATTTGCATTTTCCTGATAATAAGTGATGCTGAACATCTTTTGCTGTGACTTTTGGCCATCTAGAGGTCTTTGGAGAAATGTTTGTTCATGTTGTCTACCTATTTTTAATTGGATCATTTGGGTTGTTTTTGGTGTTGAGGTTTATAAATGTTTTATATGTTTTTGGATACTAACCCCTTATTGGGATATATGATTTACAAATATTTTCTCCCATTCAATTAGCTGTTTTTTAGTTTTACTGATTGTTTCTTTGCTGTGCAGAAGCTTTTTATTTTGATATAGTCCCAAGAGTTTATTTTTGCTTTTAATTCCCTGGACTCAAGGGACGTATATAGAAAAATGTTGTTATGGCCAGTGTCAGAGCAGTTACTGCTTGTGCTCTCTTCTAGGATTTTTATGGTTTCAAGTGTCACTTTTAGGTCTTTAAAGGCTTTTATTGAACATGTATAATATGCCAGGCACTGGGCATTATTTATCTTCTTTGAACCTGATATTCACGTTGGTACTCTGATCATTCCCGTTTATTTCACCTGCAGAAAAGTGCAGGTAGAATGTTAGAGTAGTTTGCCCCAGTGTCACCGAGCTTGGAAAGGGCAGCAAGATTTGTGCTTTCACAGTCTACAAGCCTGGGCTTCTGTCGGCTCGGCTGCCCACCCCCACAATGCCATGGTACCTCCTTACAGAGGCCATTGAAAATAGACAATGTAAGGGGTGTAATTCCTCTCAGAAGGCCACTTTTGAGTCTTCAGGTCATTAAACCATTTTCTGTCCTTTGGTACGTAAGCTCATTTTGATGGCCTTTACCCAGCATAGGCACGTGTGACACCATCTCTACCATGTGGAGTGAGGACTTAGGGCCAATCGTCTCAGGCCTTACTGGAGAAACATGTCTCCAGCATGAGTCAGTAGGAGCGAAGGGCGGAATTTAGCAGAGAAGGTTGGGAAGAAGATTCTCCTTGATCAGCATAAATATACTGATGTTGAAATTAGCAAATTAAAAGTGAGTTACACCCAGAAGTTTTGCATTGACTAGGAATGGTAGATCTTTCTTGAGAACTAATGAGTAATTTTGGAGGAGGTTGGACATCACTGTTAGAAATTGAATTTGGCCTGCTAATGAGTAAAAAGTTCCTATGTATTTCTTACCAGGAGAACTCACATGTTGGTTCAAAGTCTGTCATGTCAAATGAACTGGAATAGATAGAAACTCCTTGTGGGCCATCTTAGAAGTTGAAAAGATTTGATTATCTTAAAATTTCCAAGGTGGCCTTTTTATTATTATTATTATTTAATATTTATGTATTTTTGAAGGAGAGGGAGACAAAGTGCAAGTGGGGGAGGGGCAGAGAGCGAAGGAGACACAGAATCCTAAACGGGCTCCAGACCCTGTGCCGTCACCACAGGGCCCAACTCAGGTCTTGAACTCAGGAGCTATAAGATCGTGACCTGACCCAAAGTTGGACGTTTAACTAACTGAAACACCCAGGTTCCCCCACCCCCCACAAGGTGGCCTTTTTCTGACTTGCTACCCACTCCAGTTCATGTTGGAAGTTGTTTCATTAGGAATTATTGATCTTGGGTGTGACTGAGCAATTATGAAGTAATCAAATGAATTTGTACTTGATTTTAGAGGTCACCTTACTTTTTTTTATTGAAGTAAAGTTGACAGAGTGTTGCATTACATTCTCGTGTATAAGCTCGTTTTTGGGGAAGTCTGTTTGTCATGCTGTGCTCACCACGAGTGTAGCTAGGATCTGTCACCACACCATGCTGTTCCAGTACAGTGGACCAGGCGCCCTGCTCTGTGTCCTTCATCCCAGTGATAGAATCATTCTGTAATGAAAGCCTGTACCTCACCCTCCCCTTCACCCATTTTGCCCATCCTCCCCCCTTTCTGGCAACCGTCAGCTTGTTCTCTGTATTTATAGGTCTATATCTTTTTTATTTCTTTGCTCATCTTTTTAGACTCCATATATAAGTGAAATCATGTGGTATTTGTCTTCCTCTGACTTATTTCACTTGGCATAATACCTCCGAGTCCATCCACATTGTCACAAATAGCAAGATGTCATTCTTGTTTATGGCTGAGTAATAGTCCACTCTGTGTGTGTGTGTGTGTGTCCCCACATCCTCTTTATCCATTCGTCTACCAGTGGATGCTTGGGTTGCTTCCATATCTTGGCTATTGTAACTAATGCTGCAAGAAGCATATGGATGAGTGTATCATTTTGAATTAGTGTTTTTGTTTTCTTTGGATAAATGAGAAGTGACCTATGTCTTCTAATTGCATACCTGACAATAAGCTAATCAGGAAATACACAGGAATGGTTTGCAAGCAGCAGGAACATCTTTGTTGATGTCTGTTTTTTCTCTCTTATTTATTTTTAAGAAATCAACGAATGTACCGTGAACCCTGACATCTGTGGAGCAGGACACTGCATCAACCTGCCCGTGAGGTATACGTGTATATGCTTTGAGGGCTACAAGTTCAGTGAGCAACAGAGGAAGTGTGTTGGTAAGAGACACTTTTGATAGATGAAATGATTAAATATCAAATATTTTCACATTAAGAACATTTTCTGTGTAATTATCCTGGGAAATGTTATTATATTTAATTTTTAAAAATATCTGTCCCTGAACCGAGAGAGCTGAAAAACAGGTTGATCTCCCGGGATGCTCTTACCTCCTGGTTCAGTGCTCCCTACTTTTCCAAACGTAATACAATTAGATAAAAGTGGGAGGAAAGGTAGAATAATTTTTAACGATACCTAGGTATAATAATAATATAAAATATATAACATATAAAATAATAGAAATAGCTACCTAGAAGTATGTATTTTACAAACCCAAAATATTAATATATGCTACAATAAAGAATTTTATTCATGTAATTGTATAAAATCTGATTTGTAAAATCAGTAGACTAACACAAAGCCATTAATGAATTCATAAGGACAGGGTCTCCTACATCATTCTTGGGAAAAAATATATCTAAAAAGAGGTATAATCGCACTAGGGAAATCGTTTCAGTGCATTAACACTAAATTTATGTGCTCTCTTTTTTAGAAAAGGGAAATTTAGCGCTAAGAGAAGGCAGATATAAAGCAACAAAGACATATACCCAATTAATATGATTTTGGTATGCTTAATGTCCATAAGATGTGTGACTTACCATTATTCAGCTTTGTGTATATGTATATATATATATATATGGGGTGGGTTGAGGGCAGTGTCCATCTCCTCTATTCCATGGCTATTTCTCTTGAATTTGCATACATTGTATGTATTACGCTTGGAACCATAGAAAATAAAGTTGAAAAGGGCATTTGAGATGATCTAGTCCAGCTTCACCCATGTGCACAGAGAGTCCCTTTCACAGTATGTCTGGCACTCTTTGCTGAGCTGGCCTGGGAGTTACACACAAATTTCAGTGCTTAGATCTTTGCATGTATCAGAGGGGTCTTTCTGTGTTGAAATCTGTCTCTCACAAATGCCAACGTGAAGGTTGTCATTGTAACTTTTGAAACAATACACCATAAGGGTATTCCTTGTTCCCAGTAGCCATCCTTAAGGTATCCGAGGCATATGATCATGTCCCCCTTTACTCTTCTCCTCTGTTATAAGGATGTGGTGCACAGGGAACAGTGTGCTGGTATTTTATGAAGAGCGAGACTGAGAATTTCATGCTACACGACACTGATACTTTTATCCGTATTTTTGTTAACAGATATTGATGAATGCACTCAGGTCCAACAGCTCTGCTCCCAAGGACGCTGTGAAAACACCGAGGGCAGTTTCTTGTGTATTTGCCCGGCAGGATTTATGGCCAGTGAGGAGGGTCCTAACTGCATAGGTAATAGCCATGTTCTTCCTGATGCATAAATTCCCAGATCTGGGTTGTTAGCTCCCCTAAGATCCCATCAATCTTACTGCTTATTCTGGCAACCCAGAATTTATTACCGAACACCTTTTATGACATAGTCATCTGCTAGATACTGGAGGTTACAAATATGGAATTTTTTTCCTCCAGTGCTATCAAACAAAGAGTGTCAAGTGCGTGCAGAGACCCGAGACATTAAATGTTTTGGGTCCCACGTAAATCAAAACCACTCGATTTTGAAACATGTCAAACAAATTGAAGGGATGGCAGTAGGAATTGGTTATTTTATTCTTGACTTCAGACTGACCCGGGAGATGGGAGAGGTTTGAAACTCTATTTTGAGAAATAAAACTCGACCATGTTTTCTGCTTCCTGTAGATGTTGACGAGTGCCTGAGGCCAGCTGTGTGTGGGGAAGGGCACTGCATCAATACCGTGGGGGCCTTCCGGTGTGAATACTGCGACAACGGGTACCGCGTGACCCGGGGTGGCCGTTGTGAGGGTGAGTCTGGGCCACCTCAAAGCGCAGAGCAGCGTGATCCTGAAACGCAGGGCTGGGTCCACACCTGGGGCCGGTGGGCACGTAGCTTGGTCTTGACTTTCCTCCGCCAGCCCGTGCGGGACATCAGCTCGTCCAAGCTCTTCCTGTCTTCTAGAGTCCCAGCCTCTTGGCCTTGCTTCCGTGACTCTGGATTGCCTCCCGTCTTCACTCTCTACTTGTCTGCTTCAGCATCTGCCTTCCCTGGTAGTTGGAGTGAATCGCTTTAGAACAGTTCATTGTAGAGCATCGTGGCTTAAGGCCAGACTTAATTCCGGTGTCTGGATCGTTTATCTGGGACCATAGTGCAGGTTTACCTGCTATTGATTTCTAGTTTCCACCCTTTACGCCCTGTTACATTCCTTTCTCTGAGCGTCTTTGTCTTACGTGTGCTCTGGGACTTGGTTACAAACCCTGCTGCACAGAATCCCCATGTCACTGACTCCAGGTCGCATTCTTACTGTGTAGATAAAATTTCTTTATTATTGACCACGGCAATGGGTTTCCTAGTATTATCTTAAAAAGAAGTTCTGAGAAACTTGTAGAGTATGTCCAGAATGATTAACCATTTTCTATTTCTGCTCATGTTTGTGTCCCTTATACAGGTTCTTTTTGAAACCACCATGGTACTTTTTAAACAATTATTTTCATGGAGAGATATGTCATACTTCTGCTTAAATGGTGCCATGGATGTGTACTGGGGGAGGAACAAGAGTCTCTGAGCACATTTCTGAGGGGCCGGGCTTTGTGGACGGTCCTGATTCCATGGGGCTCTTTGCCTGTGGCCGCCTGAGGATCAGCCTGTTTTCTAATACGGCTGGATTTCCAGACCAAGGGAGGGGCGGACAAGTTGGGGCAGGCTGCCCTCAGCTGTCCCTGGCTCCTCTGTATTGGTTTTCTTCACGGATCTAATGACCCGGGCCTGGAGGGAGAGCCAATTAGATGTGTTTTGGCAGCATGCACCTGCTTTCTCCCCCCCCCCTCCGCCCCCCCCTTGCATTCTGATCTGAAGAGACTCCCGAGCGGGAGCGTTTTACATTCCTGAATCTCTGATCAACTAGGATCACAACAGAACCATAAGGTCTCTCCACTGGCAGCTGAGGGCCATGAGACAGCAGGGGGGAGGTGTCCCCATTCTCCTTTTACAGGGGACCCTCCCTCTGTCCTGGAGAGGCAGGGTGGCCCTGAAGGGGGCGGGGCTGTGGCATTGGCTCCCGACTCCAACGCTTAGTCACAGTCTGGCTTGGAGCCAGCGACTTGGCCCCGTTGGAACCCATGAAAGGGGAGCCGCAAAGTTAACTTTCAGGGCTGTCATGAGAATAAATGTGTGTTGTGGCATCTTGTGTGGTGCCTGTCACCTTGTTCGTTCTCAAGAACCGTTCGTCTCTGGAAACCTCCCCCTTAGCTGATTACTTTGTTTCTGCATGGCCCTTCTCAGTACATCTGTAGCTTTGGGAATGTTTTTAAAGAAATGGCGTGGTTGACCTGATGAAGCTTTATGTGCATAACAACACTCACCGAAGCAGTCAGATGCTGACTCTAAATTTTTTTCTGTTTATTTTTGAGAGAGAGAGAATGCACACATGTGCGAGCAGGATGGGGTAGAGAGAGAGGGAGACACAGAATATGAAGCAGGCTTCAGGCTCTGAGCTGTCAGCACAGAGCCCGATGCGGGGCTCGAACCCATGATCCCTGAGATCATGACCTGAGCTGAAGTTGGACGCTTAACTGACTGAAGTCACATGCTCATTCTTAAGTTCTACTTATAGCTTCAGGACGGGAAGATGAGACATTTAAATAGTAACTATGGTGTGAGGATGGAAAATGAGAAGGAGTAGAAATTTGAAAATTCTGTATGTAAATGGGAAGCTGATGGAGACTGTTCAGTAATATTCGGTGGATGGAAATCATTTCACAGAAATCCTACCAGGGTTTGCTGAGTAAATAATACATAATTCTATCCCCATGAAATGGCTTGAAAAGAAGAAGGAACCCAATGACATGGCTGTTTTCTAATTTCGCCACGGACTAGAACCAAAGTCCCCAGGCCGCTGGCTCACCAGAGATTTTCTCAGCTGCCCCTGACTACGGTGCTTTCAAACAGCGCCAGTCTCCACGGAGCCTGTTGTAGTTCTCAGACATGATCTCACGCAGCCTTGCACTGTCCAGCGGAGCTGTTACCAGGCAGGTAGTCCCTGATTTATAGACGAGGGAGCGAGCAGACAGGTGAGAGCAGCCGGAAGTGCAGGAATGTTGTCTTGTCCTGCTCAGCGCTGCACCTTATTTATCGGGCCAGCCTTCCCCAAAACCTTCGCTGGATGAACAGTTGTAGTTCTATTTTAAAAAAAAAAAATTCCTTCCAGAGAAGGAAAATGAAACTGGCAAGCGTCATCTTTCTGTTGAACAAGAAGTCCCAGAACATCTGACCTAAAAAGAACACACACACACACACACACAACACTGTGTGTCATTGTCTGTTGGCAAGGATTTTTCGCTGATAGGAAAAAAAAATTACAACACTGACTTGGTGCTTATTCAATGCATGTCATCTTCAGCTTTTTTCCTTTGAGCATCCTTTTTACTTGAAGCATCTTTTCACCCTTGCCTGGTGATAATGAGAGCGAATTTTTGAGAATTTCCCAGGATGAGTGAATATATCCATTATATAGTTCTTTTACTTTTTGCTAACGTCCTGAAAATTATCTTTGTATCTTAGGTATGATTGGAGGTCCTATATGCATCTTATATTGGAACACTTAGACAGTAAATACACTCCCTTGGATTCAGACCGGAACCCCAGAAAAAAAATGACTGTTTTAAATGGGGCTGGTACCCAAGGTGTTCTCACTCATGTAAAACGCCCGAACCATTTCCTGTATCCTAGTTCCTCCTTCTGTTCTACCATTCTTCAAAATGCCTAAGCCACTATAGCAGTTACGTCTGCCACAGCTCCAGGCATATTTAAGGTGGTGTGTTCCTCTCACACTGAAAAGAACAGTGATGAATAACTCCAGTTAGCTGTGACTGTGAATAATAAGGTGTATTTTTATTAGAAAATATTACCATACGATCATATCACCATGTTTTCTGGAAACTCTGGCAAGTATTTGATGCGTTCATTCTCTCCTAATGTTCTGTTTCCACCTCCAAGGAATTCGTAGCCTGTGAAAGGTTTTACATTATTCAGACCTGGGGTATTCTTGGGCCCATGAAGCCAAAGCAAGGATTTCCCTGGAGCGTCCATTGTCTGCAGAGAGAACCCCTGGCCGGGTGGATATGCGGCTTTGTCACTCTCACGCCTGCCTCTTCGCTATATTTCTTTCTGGAAAGCTGCGCTATTCCTTCAAAGGTTTGATGGCCAGAAAATGGCCCCCGAGAGGCTGCCAGCTTCCAGAAAAGGAGAGGTCTGACCCTGCCAATTGGAGAAGTGGGGCCAGGTTTTTCCTTTGAATGTGTGTAAATGTTTCACTCTAGGTCTACCCAGCTTTGTATTACCGCTGTGGTGGTTATGCCCAGTATTTGACTTACCTGGGTGTGGTTTTCTCCCCCAAGGTATAGATATAACATACCTTTTTCCCCCCAACTTCATCAGAAGAGGATCAGTATTCTGATAAAATGCTTGTGACCTACTCTTCCAATTTTTCAGATATTGATGAATGTTTGACTCCGAGCACTTGCCCGGATGAGCAGTGCGTGAATTCTCCCGGATCTTACCAGTGTGTGCCCTGCACAGAAGGCTTCCGAGGCTGGAACGGGCAGTGTCTTGGTAGGTACTAGAGTGTTCTTATCATAGTCTTGTTTCTTCCGCCTCGTGCGCTTTCTGACAGAGTGATGTAATGCCAAGTGAGCCCGCGTTCAGAATAGGAAAAAAGAGGAAAAAAAAAACGGAACATAACAAAATGGTGTCATTCTGAGAAAACTTGTGAGGAAAGTCTGAAGCGACTTCTAACCATGGAGAAAATGAGAAAATGAGTTGGTGTGAACAATGGGAGATTTTACTTGGGAGCAATAATTCTGGGTGAAGCAAATTGTCTTTGTTGTGATAAATAACCAAGACCAAATAAACTAATAATCACCGCAGGGGTTGGGGGGAGAGGTGGAAAGCAAAAGGCTAAATAAAAAAGAGAGAAAAGGCCTAAGAAGAAACTACTTGCCACAGACTAGTAGAATTAGGAAACATACAAACCCAAACGTGGAGCAGAAGCAGAAGAGAAATCCTGATGACTCGTCGAGCCTCTGACGTGTATTCACTGACGTCTTTACTAAGTACATGGTACCAGCATTAGGCCCTCCGGAAGAGAAGCGTCACATTTGCTTTCATTCTCATTAGCTGTGCTCTACTTAGCTTTCCCCCTTAAGAGTTTTCCTCCGTGTTTGACTCTGTCTGATCTTTTCCTTAAAAGCTGAGATCTTTTACACTCAGTGCCAGACTCTGACATTGTGAGGTAAACTTCTCATTTATTCGTGCCTTCTTTCCTTCTTCCACAAATGCTGAAGAGCTTACTGTCTAAACCCAGGGTTGCACTGAGTGCTGGGATACAGTGAGGGACAGAAAAGTGCCTTCTTCGTGGAACTTTCTGGTGAGGAAGACTGATACCCAGGCATCTCATATGTAAATGCAAAGGCACCAGTGAGACAGTGCTGGGAAGTAGGGTTCTCTGCTGCTCTAAGAGTGTGTGATAGACTGAGTTGCCTCTGGGAAAATTCCGGATGGAGGTTCTGCTGAGGAAGGGGAGGGAAGGAGGTAATTTCCCACGGAGGAAACAGCAGGGTGCTTGTGGAAGGAGGAAGCAGTCAGGTTCACCTCTCGGTCACTAACTGAAAGGCTAGACAGAACAAGGGAAGATTTGCCTCAGGATGAGGGGGCAGAACGTGCTAGACAGACCCTCTCAGTCTTATTTAAGATGCTCATCTTTCCTTGGTGTTGCAGACCAGGCAGGGGAAGCAGGCTCGGCAGAAAGAGTCCTGATTTCAAAGCACTGGACTCATCCCCACATTGCATAAGCTAGACCTCTGTTTGTTGCCCTCTGCTTCTATTGTTGGAATCGTGAGATGTCGATCTTTGGGAGAAGAGAAGATTTGGGTTCATTAATTGCTTATTTGATCTGTATTTGTTGATGTGATTGGTGCTGGTCAGAACATACTTTTGGTTTTAATTTTCTTGTTTGGCCTAAGTTTCATACTTGCCTCTCAAGATTCCATTTGTGTTCTTGTTTTCACGTACTGATACATATTATAATCCAAGAGCAGAGCCTGAATTTTACCTTAAATAACTAAAATTCAACATGGTGGCATAAACACAGCCCTGACTCATGAATTTGCTAATGAAATATGACCGACCAAATTGGCAAGTGATGGCTCTTCAATACAAATGCGTTATCTAGATTGGGCAATCATAAAAAATGGCTTCTTATACCTGGATGTATGCAATCAATCTAATCATGACCGCTTTGCTCCAGTTTAAGGACAGAAACACAGCATCTCATTCGAAAGTAACTTCACTTTGCCAGCCAGATTAATGGAATCGTAAGCAGAAATATTAGGTCACCGTGTTAGGCAACCCTACCCTTAGCTACTTGTTCCAAGCACTACTTTTTATGTTTGCATTGCTAAGCTCATGCATTTCCTTTTTTTTTTTTTAATGTTTGTTTATTTTTGAGAGAGACAAAGGGTGAGTGGGGGAGGGACAGAGAGAGAGAGGGAGACACAGAATCCAAAGCGGGCTCCAGGCTCTGAGCTGTCAGCACCAACCCGATGGTGGGGCTTGAACTCATACATCACAAGATCATGACCTGAGCTGAAGTTGGCTGCTTAACTCTCTGAGCCACTCAGACGCCCCTGTGTTTTTTTAATACCATTTTAGTCCACATAATTTAGGGTGCTGATGATACTGTTTAAATGTATGAGAACACTAAAGACTTTAAATTACTCCAAGTCTCACCATTTGAAGGAAAGTCTCAGGCTTGGTATTTGTTAGTTGTCCTCTAGAGAAACAGACAAATGTGTAGAGAAGGCAATCCCTATCTCACAGGTTCTCTGTTCCGTTAAGTCTTAGTGGCCTCCTTTTTCTACCACTCTGCTCTCGCTGACTGGATATTTTAAAATTATTATAACTAAAGTCATATAGTATTGTATATAATTCTGCTTTTGTGTGGCATTGTGCTTATGGCTTTTTTCTAAAGCCCATTGATCTGTTTGTTATTTGGTTCTTTTTTCTGTTAAATGAATTCATTAGGAATAGAGAATTGCTATTTTGACTCTTATATTCTGCAGGGATTTGATGCCAGGTTGACTTTGTGCTTCTTTCACTGACTTAACAGTGAACTCGCTGAAACAGTATTCCTGCCATGTAAGCTGACTCACTGATTGATGCTTCTCCTTGATTTATGAATTAGAACAGGAATCATTTGGAGCCGAAACAGGTCAGATGTTAGCAGGTGTTGTCCAGTCAGCCGTGCTGTTTCCTAGTGTTGAGTTCAGGCCATATGATCCTTCATTCTCAGTAGTTTATTGCCCACTTTCAAAATATCTATCCCTTGGTACTTTTTGGCAACTCTTGTTAGCTCCTCTGTTAATGTAGCTGCTTCTTTCAAGTTGTGGATTCTGGTCCTCTTGAAAGCCACTTTCATCATTCAACACTGTATTTCTTGGATCTCACGTTCAGCCTGGGGTTGCTGCCCACTTGATCCCCACCTCTAATGATTATTTCATCACTCTGGGTTCTGGCCAGTTCCAACCGGCTGCATCACCCAGGACCTTTCTTGAGGGAAGCCAGCCTGTCTGGTACTCAATTAACAGGTTTCTCTTCACTCGTGAAGAACAGGCCTGATTGAAACCCTACTAGAGCCATCCTCCAAAGGAGGTTCTCTGATATTTAATTGTGTAAAGTGGCATTCACTAACTCTTCTATAAAAAGATCATATTTCCCTGAATTTAGACAGATTTGGAGTTATATGACCTCTCTGAAGCTTGGTTTCAATAGCTTTACAATGGGTATTGAGATACTCTTCTTCACGGGATTTACTGTCAGAATTAAGTAAGCAGTATAAAATACCTAGAAAGGCATGTGACACAATGTAGAACCCAGTAAATGTTATAACCCTTCTTCTGCCAACTCTGTTAACCTCCCTTTTACCTCGTTAATCCGGAAATATAAGAAGGGCAATAATAACTGATATCTGTTCAAGTAAATTCTGTGTCAAGTTTCTGTGTATAACTGTCTTTGGCTTTACTAAGCTCATTTCCTGTAGTTCTTCACTCTCCCTATGTCATCGGAGACTTCATTTATGGATCTAAGTAATCTTAATCTTAGAGTTTCCTTTCAGCCTCTGAGCATTTTTGTTTAACTGGGATATATTCCTTGAGAATCCTAATGCCTTCTGTAGGATGACTGATCCTCCCTAACAAACGTTTTTGCCTTCTGCAGTACTGCCACTTTCATCCTTCACTTCATTTTTTAAAAATTTTTTATGTTTTTTATTTATTTTTGGGAGACAGAGAGAGAGACAGCGTGAGCAGGAGAGGGTCAGAGAGAGAGGGAGACACAAAATCCGAAGCAGGCTCCAGGCTCTGAGCTGTCAGCACAGAGCCCGACGCGGGGCTCGAACCCATGAACCATGAGATCATGACCTGAGCCGAAGCCGTACACTTAACCAACTGAGCGATCCAGGCTTCCCCTTCCACTTCATTTTCATTGCTCAGCTTCGTAAGACACAATTGTCTGTCACCTGGTGGGTGTATGCAGTCAGCCTATTCTGAGTTAACTTCATTGTCTTGCTTTCGCATCGAGTCTATGACAGACCATGTGACCTGGAAACACAAATTTCTGAGATTTTTATCATAGTAATCCTTCTCTGTCAAACCATAATTAAGTTAATGGTGACTCTGTGACTCCGATTTACGTTTTCTAAATGTAATGGGTCCTAGGCATTTGAAGAACTCTGTGTCATTTGATCTGGTTGATAACGGGTTAGCCTTAGTCTTAACGAAAACCAGGTGCAGAGAACTTGCGTGGTAAACGTGGAAAGCTCCTTGTTCTAGGAGTTCTTTTCACACTAGGATTTATTTCCAGATTTTAAAGAGTCATTTTTAACCTTTATGGAATACATGAATATTCATAGACATATGAAATTGGAGACTTTCATCCTACATTTATTTATTTTATGTAAAATGGCAACAGAACTGAGTATCTACCTCTTGCAGATATTATTAATGTGCAAACACCAGCCTAATCCCTAAATCACAGTATGCTAAGGAAGTCTTCCAATTAGTCATTACGTTATTATGGAACACCTAATTATGTGCTTAATTCCAGAGGAGATTTGACATTGTAAACAAGCAAAACAAAACAATAGAATGGTGGTTCTCAGGGGTTGGGAGCTGGCAGGATCGTAGAGATGCTGTTTCAGGGTAGAAGCATGCAACTGGCAGGTAGGTAAGCCCTGTGGATCTATTGCATCGGGTAGTGATGATTACGCAGTGCCGTGTTGCAGTGATGATAGTCAACGATGCTGTGTTACAGACTTGAAAGCTGCTAAGAGACTAGATCAGGATTCTGTTCACAAGAAAAGGAAGTAATTATGGGACATAACAGAGGTGTTAGCTAACACTTTGTTAATCATCTTGTAATACGTATCAAATCATCGCTTAAACTTACCAATGTTATGTCAGGTATACCTCAGTTTAAAAAGTAAATAAGAGGGGCACCTGAGTGCATCAGTCGGTTGCGTGTCCTACTTTGGCCCAGGTCATGATTTGATGGTTCAAAAGTTGGAGCCCCACATCAGGCTCTGTTGCTGACAGCTGAAAGCCTGGAGCCTGCTTTAGATTCTGTGTCTCCCTCTCTCTGCTCCTCCCCTGCTCATGCTCGCTCAGGCTCTCTCTCTCTCTCTCTCTCAAAAATGAATTAACATTTAAAAGGAAAAAAAAGCAAATAACGACTTTTGAAGGCAGAATACAGGCCTGTGTGGGGTGACTAATTATTATGATAACAAAGAACTTCCCTTACGTTGTTACAAAGGGCTCTGACTTGGTGGTTTTATTTGGCCCTCAGGGCAGTCATCCCAGATGGCTAATGGGCTTGCTTAAGGTTGTAGGTAATAAAAGGCAGAGCTAGGACATGATCCCAGGTCTTGTCTTTCCAATGCTAGCATTCTGCTCTATACACTACCTTATCATCTCTCTCCTGTTTACCCAGGAAAATTAGAGAACAAAACAATGTGATGAAGATAACGAGGAGGCGAAAAAAGTTCACAGAAAGGAGAGATCCATGTGGGTGGGAATCCTTCCTTGCAAGCAGCAATAATAACGGCTCAGGGATTCTTGACTCTAAGGTGGCAGCCTGCGCCATGGATAGCCCCAGTTGAGACTAAGAGAGACAAAATGTTCTTTTGGAAAGGTGAGGTAGGAAACCGGTGATTTTGTAGGATTAATGGATTGGCTTCCTGAGGTCATCTTTGGCTCTTCATCTGGGATGTATATAGCATTGGCTGTTTTCCAGTTCTGAAAAGCAGGGATGAGTCTTTGAGGGACGTGTAGCCTATTTTTGTAGGCTGCACTGCTACTGCGTGTCTTGGTCAGACTTGACAGAGGGGGCTGAGATCCTGGGGATTTACTGTACCTCAAGTACACGTTGTTCGTCGCACTTGCCTAACTGGCTTCTGTATCTTGCTTTTCTCTCAAATATGTTCAGCCGTCATCTTTACCATAAAAGACTATGTATAACAAATAGTTGAGGGATAACTGAATTAATGTCAGGTTTGGGGTAGGGAGTGGCCATAGTGATAGAGTATGTTTACTTCCCTTGTCAAATGATGCTCACTCATTGAAGTCTGTGTCGATCACTAAGGAATTAAATGAGATTGAATGGCCTCTGAAAAATGACTGGCTTGCAGTGTTGAGAGATTCATTTCCTGGAAAGTAGAGGAAGTAATGCAGGTGCGCGGTTGCTCTTGAACCAACTCTGACCGACCTCATGGAGCTGCGGGGTGAAGTGGAAAGTGGCAGCGCAGCCTCGGACTGACTTGCATGAGGCCAGCCACTGAATATCCTCTATACCTCCGAGGCTGGTGCTTACCAGAGAGGGGCTTCAGGCTGCCCGGTGTGTTCCCAGGACATGATGAAGGGAAATTTCAAAAGGGTTCCTGACCCAGAGGAATTACATCCGAAGGCAATGAGAGAATTTGCAGGTGGGTTTGCTGGCCAGCTGAAAGTCATCTTTGTAAAATTGTGGAGAATGGAAAGTTGCCAGAGAGCTGGAAAGAGATTAGTGTCCTCACTTCTGCCCCAAAGAAGGAAGAAGGTGGAGTTCAGGAACTAATGACCGCTGAACTTCATCTTAACCTTGACAAAGAACTCAAATGATGAGGTGAAACATTTTAAAAGAGAAAGATGATCATAAGAATCCGCCAGGGTTCGCTAAGGACAAATCATGCATTGCTGTTCTGACTGCTGCTTCTGATAGGCTTCTGAGAGGAGCAGATCATGAAATCCTATAGGCACAGCATATTTGGTTTTCAACAGGCCTCTGTTACAGTCTCTCAGGGTATTGTAGAGGAGAATGATACATTTGGATTGGGTGATTGTATACCAGGGTGGATTCATAGACTTTTGAATGATCATATCCATGAAGTGCTAACCTCATAACCCCTGGCAATTTCCTTACTATGAGAGGTTTAATAAATTCATTGACTAGTATATGTTAAATTATGTCCCAAAAGCCCATTAGTAAATTGTATTTTGGGAGATCGGAAGACATTTTTCTACAGTTACCATATTTTTCATGATGTTTCCCTTTTGAGCTCATTGTGTATATGCCTCATGAAAATTTGGGTAATGTGACTCTTCTACAAGACCATATTCCTAATTCTAGAGTAATATGAGTTTAGAACTTTAATTTAGAAAACCAAAGGCCTAACCATCTCCTCTGTAGCAGGAGTTAGGGGCTGTGGGTCTTGAATGGTGGGATGGATAAGGGCTACCTTGTTTCCCATAGCAATGATCTTCTGAAAGGTTCAAGGAAAGACCTGGAGCCGGGTGGGGGGGGCAGGTAGCACAGACTTTCTGTTGATAACACTCAGGGCCCCACAAGTTTGTGTCCTTGACTGAATGGAACACTGGAAACCATTGACAGTTTTTAAAGGAGCAACACGATTAAATAAATATATATATTTGTTTATTTATTTTGAGAGAGGCAGGAGAGAGGGAGGGAGAGAATCCCAAGCAGTCTCTGTGCTGACAGTGAACCATAGATCATGACCTGATCCGAAACCAAGAGTCAGGTGCTTAACCGACTGAGCCACTCAGGCACCCCCAACTGTTTTAACTCTTACCTATGCAATGCAGTACCAATGATTCAAGTATAAGTAGCAAGAATTTGATAAGTATTTCATGAACAGTGATCTGCACTATTTAATTTGCTTAGAGAAAATATGTTCTTAGAAATTGATTTTGTTGTTACATTCTGCAGCCCTATAAGTCACATTTCCTGATACATGGATAATTAAAGAGAACAGCCCATACGTTTTTCAACTTTTTAACATTTTTGAAAGCAATCCAGAGCCTCGATGTGACATTTTAACATTGCTGTCTGGAATTTACATGCCTGGTGTCTAGGCTTATTCTGTCCCATTATTTACTTTGGCTCCAGTGCTTGGCTTCTTCTTTCAAGTTGTTTGTATTCCGTGTTTATATTAAAGTGGACTCCCACAACCGAAGAAAGGATGGACAATGAGTCAGTCGGGGAGTGCTGTTTTTGTTGTCGTAGACTAGGGTCAGTTCAGTAATCAGCGACTTTGCGAAAGCCAGGGAGAGTACTCAGGCAGTGATGTTAGTTGGCGGTTCTCTATTTGCGTGTGAGATGTATGCCTGTGTGCACACTTGCTCACACACTTCTGCCTTAGTTGGATAATGCAGTAAGACCTTGGTTTCTGAGCCTAATTCTTTCTAGAAACATGCTTGTGATCCACAGCACACTTATATCAACGCGAATTTCAAGAACCAGTGGCTCAGTTGTGATTGTGTGCATTCAGTGTCACTTCCGACTCCTCTTTCAAGACATCATTTGTTTTATCAAGTTAAAATTTATCAGAAATGTTTGCTCGTCTTGCGGAACGCTCGCAGAAGAAGTTGCTTACAATCCAGGGTTTCACTGTGCTGTCTTTCTGGATATCACTATAGGAAAGCTGTAACACAGTCTTAGTGGAATGTCATGCGAACAAATGCTGTCTGTACTGTGCAGTGCTGAGTTCGAATGAGATCTATGTTAATGTGTTTGTGACTCTCTGCCTGTTAAGAGGGTGGAAAGCTTTATTGCGCTCAGGGTGAGCATTGCAAAATGAAATGGATGGAATCAAAGAGTGGTTTCCTCCTGCTTGTTTGTCTGCCTTAGATTAAGATGATTTCAGTTATTGACTGCTGTAAATTACAACTAACTCATGATGGGGTGTATAGTTTTAGCACTTAAGTGATTTAAATTGTTCCTCTTAAGGTTTTGCTTGTGCATGCCACCCTAGGTGTCTTTTCACTGGAACTCATGGTAGACTTACCAGAGGTGCTCAAATGGGGCATAGAACTCAAAATTTTCTTTTTGAAATAACAGTATCCTAGTAGGAGCTTAATGAATGCTGAATGAAATCAGCAGACACTTAGATGATTGTTTTCTATATAAATCCTGTGCTAGCAAATAGTAAAAACAAACATACTCCTAATTCTTCAGTGGTTTCTAGCACTACACTTGTGTTACAATAGAAACAGGTTAAGGGGCATTACTTGAGTGGCTCAGTCCATTAAGTGTGTGACTTTGGCTCAGGTCGTGATCTCACACTTTGTGAATTTGCGCCCCATATTGGGCTCTGCACTGATGTTGCAGAGCCTGCTTGGGATTCTCTAGCTCTTTCTCTCCCTCTGCCCCACCCCAGTTTGGTCATACATGGGCTCTCTCTCTCTCTCTCAAAATAAAACCATAAACTTTAGAAACAAGTTAAAAGGATGGTCTTAGGAGTTAGGCCAAGTGGATTCAAATATGGGCCATCAGTTTCTAACCATGTGGCCTCGGACAGTCTGTTTGAATTTTTCTGAGACTTGGTTCTTTTGTCTGTGAAATGGTTACCTTGGATGGATTTTGTGAGGTTTAAATAAGATAATACACATAAAACCTTTTGTGCTTTTGTGCAGTAAGTGTTTGGTAAAGATGAGCTATTTTTTATGTTCCTCTAAAATCTGTACTCTACCCTCAAATTGATAACAATCAATTATATATTAAAAAATTGCCTAGTCGACTTATGTGTCCTCTAGATTGGTTTTTATAATATTAATTCAATGCCATTTTTGAATATTTTATCAGAGTTTTTTTCTCCTTTCTGTTAACAACTCCTGTGGTTTCTCAAGCTCATGAGTCTTATCTTCTGCTTCAGTGAACCCTCACTTCCTGCCGAACTCATCAGTTCCCTAACTAGACCTTGATAGAGCTTTGATTCTTTGGAATATTTCATTCTGTAGGGGATGCTGCTCTAAACCTCCCTCTCTTCTTCCCTCCCCTTGACAGCAAGCTTTTACTAAGTTCATTCATAGACCTATTAGGTTCCTTTTTTGTGTTACTTTGCAGAAAGTGAATTAAGGCATGGAACTATTATACTTGTTCACACCAGAGCTGCTATTCCTCCTTTGGGCTAATTTGAAAGCTTCTCTTAAAGAATCTGCCCCTTTTTGAAGACGGACTATATCTATTTTTACCCCAATTCAATTTTACTCATGTTTTGTTTCTTTCTTTTCCTTTCTTTGTGGGT
>NC_043703.1:139119681-139180640 GCF_006229205.1 Suricata suricatta | reverse complement strand
CAATTTTTTTCCAACTTCTCATTATGTAAAAGAAAAGAAAAGAAACCTAATAGGCTTTTTATTTATTAAAAATGGAATAATTGGATAAAATGTTTTTAATATTTCTTATGATTTTGATAGAACACTAATTTCTAATTTTAAAAATGTGTTTCTTATTCTAAAAGATAGAATATTATATATGCTTATTTATGCTAATTTTCTGGAGACTTCTAATTATCACAATATTTATTTCATATCACAACATGTATTTTATACAACATTTGTATTTTTGGGGGGTAACTTTATGTTAACATCTGTACCCATTTATCAGGTTTTTAAATCACCATATATGAACACTTTATATAAAATGCCTGTGTAAACCTACGTACCTGTGTCTGTGTATTACAAATACACTTTTTTCTGGGCATAGTGTTGTTATTTGTCCAAAGTTTCTCTACTTTCCTCTACATAATTCTTTTTTTTTTTTTAAGTTTAATTTTTTTCTGTGGTCAAATCTGTGGATTGTTCCCTTTCTGCTTCTACGACTTTATGCCTAAAAGCATGGTCTTTCAGGGGGCGGAAGGGAGGACATGAGTGAAGTTTTTCTTCTTCCCGAAGTGTCTCGTTGCGAGTGAAGACTGTAGGGTGGGGATTAACTTCTCACTATGATAGGCGAGTCGTAATCGGGGACCTACTCTCTTGAAAGGACTGTAGACTCCCCTACTCACAGAAGCAAGTTCACAGACCTCTGGATAGGGGCCCGATTCCTTGCGCAGTGGAACACCAGCCTCTCCCAGCAAGGGGACCGCATCTCCCTTCCCTCCAGGTCTGCTTCCTGCCGGCCCGCGTCCACAGACTTCCTAGCAGGTTCTTCTGGCGATTTGCTCTGCAGCCTTGGATACATGAAACTCAGATTTCCAGATCTCATGTCATCTCTAAGATTCCAGAATTGAATATTTTAGAGGGATAGCACCGGAGGAGACACATATTGGGAGAATGGCTCATTACCTCTTCCTCGGGCCTGGCTGCTGTCACCCCAGCCGAGCCAGCCCTCTCTAGCGCCCAAGAATTCCCACCATCCGTCAACAGCAGCCCTAGAAATGCTCATTTTCCACTCGTGTGGCACTCTACTGGACTGCTGCAGAAGCTTCTCTTCGTCCTTCCCTTCTTTCCTCCCGGGTCATCAGGGAACCCACACCTTCCCTGCAGATGCCACTGAGGTTTTTTTTTGAATCTCTCAAAGAACGTTTATTGGTTGGAAAAGATGCAAGCCTGCTACTGTAATTACAGGCGATAAAGGACCACATGATGAAGGGATGTAAAGAAAACCTGTGAAATCCAAATGAAGTCTGGAGTTGAGTTTTAAAAGGAGGAGTGCAGTGTATCAGACCCTCACTCGGTCACTCAGAAGCTGTGTGGGCTTGGATAAGTTTTCTTATTTTGATAAGCCTTCTTTACTCATCTGCCAAAAGGCAGTAATAATGGTGCCGACTCAGGTGGATGTGAGGATTGCGTGAGGTAATTCAGAAACAGAGCTTCTATGGGGAGAACGAGACTGTGCCAGGACAGAGCGTGACATGCAGTTGACATTATTGTGCACCTCATTAGAGTCCGTACAAGGCTCTGTTAAAGTCAAGAAGAATGTGGCTAATCCTGTGTGCACACTTCTGGAAAAGCTTCCCGGAGGTACTGCTGTTTGACCTTGGTCTAAAAATTTTGAATACGGAGGAGAGAAGAACTTAGGAGGCAGAGGAAGCAGCACATGGCAACGGTTGGAGGTGGGAAAGGGCTATTATCTCCACTTGTAACTTAACCTTGCCTCCTACTCTGATTTCCCTTTGCATTATGATGTCGGATAAGATCAAGCAAGATCCCCATCTTCTGCTCTAGAAACCTACATATACACTGATTATTTTTTTTACTCCTAGTCAAAGTCTGCCCTTTTTATAATAATAAGGTGTATAGCATCCTTTTTCACTAGTAATTTATAGTTTTCCCCAGACCACATCAGCTCAAAGATGTCAGCTTCTTCCCAGATCTTAAATATGTCCCTTTACCAGGGTGCTTGTGTGGCTCAGTCAGTTAAGCATCCTACTTAGGCTCAGGTCATGATCTCATGATTCATGGGTTAGAAACCCCGTCAGGCTCTGTGCTGACAGTTCAGAGCCTGGAGCCTGCTTGGGTTCTGTGTCTGTCTCCGTCTCTCTCTTTCTGCCCCTCCCCTGCGTGCACTCTTTCTGTTTCTGTCTCTCTCTCTCAAAAATAAATAAACATTAATTTTTTTAATCTGTCCCTTTCCCAGTATTCCAATGACTGCCAATTTCACCTTAGTGGTAAATATTGACTTTGTTTTTGCCTCGCACAATGTACTGAAGACTTTTTTTCAGGTTGTAAACATATCATCTAGTATATTAAATCAGTATTTGTTTCTTTATATCTTTTTTGTATCTGTGTCTTCGTTATCTCTTTATACATTTTAGCACTGCATGTCCTAAATTTATAAATACCTAGGGATATTCTCTATTTTAACTCTGGGCTGAATTTGTCATAGTGATATGTTTAAAAAGTTCTTTAAAGAAAGCATGCTTGGGGGAAATGATCGTATTTATCTTTTGGCACAAAAGAGAGAAGACTTTTGCCCTGCATACCTATTTTATTAGAAAGCGTTCTTTTGTCAGAGGAATTTTCCCTCATCAGAATATAAAAAGGCTTTGTTATCTATAGAATTAAACTACCCCTGTTCTCCCTTGGTCATCTTAAAGACCTAAAGATCACCTTATTCAAGATAACTGGGTTACCTCAAGTTGTTCCAAATGTGTGTGTCATTATTTATGACGAATTACTTCTGACATTATTTCCAACATAAATGAGGAACTTATGTAAGATGTCTGGCATACCCTGACAGTCCTTGGAATGGATGGTATATTCTTGCTGGAGACATCTTCACATGGGAATACTTAATTTGTCATTTATTTGAGAAATTCTAGAAGAGTCCGAGGCACTAAAAAGGTTGTCAGACATTATGCGAGATCCAACCAGCTACAGGAGCTGTTGTTGGTCTCAGGTATTTAATCGAATGTGCTGAAAGAAAGTATGGCGTACTCTGTTCTTTGCTGTCGACCGCTCCTAAAGCTAATAAACCCAGTATTTGGAAAGGTAGAAAATTCACCTCGCTTATTTCATTTCTGTTGGCAGTCAGGACTTACTGTGTTGTGATCCCTTTATTTATAAATAAGTGAAACAAAAGTTGATAGTAAACAAAGCTAATTTGTACTAAAAAATTAAAAAGAAATTCATGAGCTCCGATTACAGTAATAGTTACGTGAGCTATTTCAGGAAATGGGATAATTGGACACCTTGCTTCTGTCAGGATACAACTCAGAAGATTAATCCCTCATGAGAGGTTAAGAAATACAACTGTGATCAGGAAACAGATAATTGTCGGTAGTACTTGAGGGGAGGGATGGCAACAAATGAAGTTCTCCTGGCAAAAACTTCCAGATGTGTTTTAAATAATAAGGTATATTTAGGGGCACTTGGGTGGCTCAGTTGGTTAAGCATTTATCAAATGCCTCTGTGCTGACAGCTCCAAGCCTGGAACCTGTTTCGGATTTTGGGTCTCCCTCTCTCTCTCTGCCCCTCCCCAGCTTGTGCATGCTCCCTCCCTTCCTCCCTCTCTCTTTCTGTCTATCTCAAAAATAAATATTTAAAAAATATTTTTAAATCAAATATTTTTAGAAGAAAACAGTAGACATTGATCTTTAGGACACGGTTTTGTAGCTTCATTTGTAGTCTCAGAACTCAGCTACGATTGAGACCTAATTAAAACCAATTGTCATTGTTCGTATTTACAGATATTGACGAGTGTCAGCAGGGAAATCTGTGCATACATGGGCAGTGCAAAAACACGGAGGGCTCCTTCCGGTGTACCTGTGGACAGGGTTACCAGCTGTCAGCAGCGAAAGACCAGTGTGAAGGTAGGCGTGTGGCTGCATGACCTACTGTGATTTTAGGTTAAGGCACCTGCCCTGAAAAAGTGTCTTCAGTGAAGGGAGTGTGTCTTTGACAAATGACCTGGATGATTGCTTGATGGTACCAGAAAGCGAGGGACCTTAGCTTATGTCAGAAAAGTCAATAGCATGGGGTGGAAAAGGGTAAATTTGAAAAATCGGGTATTTGTGAGCATTGGCTGAGCATTACTATCAGGAAGAAAAATTATTGCTCTTTGTGTCATTCCTTACAGCAGAAAATCAGTCCCATTAAATTCATTTGAAAGTTTTGCCTACTAGGATTTCAGCAATTAGAATGTTACTGTATCAGCCCGGTATTAGGCTGTGGAATGTTAATGACCTTAGTTTTTGTGTGTAGTCAGCTTTTCACAATTTTTCCTTTTCAGAAAAATTTTACCGGACAAGACTTTTCAACATGATTGCAATAACGTTTGTGAAATATGTACTATTCCTACCAGTGATAGTATTTTGGACCTTGCTGGGGTTGACCTTAGACTTAAGAGAATAGATATTTCATTGAACCTCATACAGAATTACTTCGCTTCTCAATAAGTATATGCTTCTTGGGCTTGAAGATATTTGTGGTATCACCCGTGACAAGCACAACTGTCTCCAGTTCTTGAAAAGAAAGGTCACGGGGCATCTGGGTGGCTCAGTCGGTTAAGCCTCCGGCTTCAGCTCAGGTCATGATTCATGGCTTGTGGGTTCGAGCCCCACGTCAGGCGCTGTGCTGACAGCTAGCTCAGAGCCTGGAGCTGCCTCAGATTCTGTGTCTCCCTCTCTCTCTGACCCTCCCCCTGCTTGCGCTGTCTCTGTCTCTCAAAAAAAAAAAAAAAAAAAAAGGTCACTCAAATGTCATTAAGAGCAGAAATACACACTCGAAAAGACCAACTTTTTATTATAAGAAGACAAATCCTATCCATGTCTCTATGTAAACTTTGAATATTTAATGAGTACCAGTATCTCCTAAGATGCTGTTATAAATGACAATATATAGTGGTCCTATAAAGAGACCTACCAGTATTATCAGAACCATCTCCAGTTTTCCTTTTCTTGAACATGGAAAGACACTACAATCCTCCTTCTAGAAGTGAAGAACACACAGAAACATACCCATGTGCACAGATGAATTAAGTAACTTCTTCTGGACAAGTCTCAAAGTGTTTATACTTTATTTTGTGACTCCTGACCTTACGTATTAATTAGCTAAGCATTTATCAAATGCCCGTAATGCATAGAGAACTACAAATGGTCATATAATAAGAGAAGTCTACAAATGATATAATAAGACTGTCATATTCATCACCCCTTCTTTTGAAGAGCCTGTGACGTCAGGACCAAAAATAAGTCTGAGACATGCAAACCACCCACAAGATTATCAGTGCGGGAAAGCCAATGTTAGGTGCCAAATGCCACAGTAATCAAAATTATTCTGTAAGCAGAGTGAGGTAAAGCAGAGTTGTGAGAGGTCCCTGTGGAAACTGATGTTGGTGTTAACTCTTCTAGAATCACATTGCCAGAAATAGATAAGGGTGCTCAGATGTGAAGAACAAAGTCTGTCAACAACAACATGAATTAATGCCCGCTCACTCTAAAATCCTAGATCATCTAAGTAATAAAGGATGTGGTAAACATAGTCCCTGCCCTCAAGAAACTTAAAACCTGATCGTAAAAGTAAAATAATGGAATACGTGTAATGATCGTTGTGTCTTCTACTGTGTGGATGTGACACATGAGTGTGCTTGAACCTGAACTGAGGGTTGAGGTTCCAAAACATTTCATCTCTAAGCTGAGGATATGAGGTTTAAGGAAGAGAGGGATTCAGTGGCAGTGCAGGTATCAAGTTGGCTGAGAGGAGGGAAGGGCCATTAGATTTGGCCAGAAAATCATTCAGAGAGAGAGAGAGAGAGAGAGAGAGAGACAGAGAGAGACAGAGAGAGAAAGAACGAAAGAGAAAGAAAAGGGAAGCCTAATTGTTATATCTGTGAAAATGTGAAAAAGAAATGAAGACATTTAGTGACTTGACATTTCAGCAAACTTCTCCTGTAAAGGGCCAGATAGTACATGAATAAGTGATGCTATTTTCCAATAAAGCTTTAATCACAGTAATAGGCAGTGGGGCTGTAAGTGGCTGACCTTTGCTTTAGATTATTATAGGCGTAAGTGTTTTTGAGCTCAGAGTGTTATATCTGAACCTGTACGGGAGATTCACGAAGCTTCATTCTGGTTTACAGGTCACAACAAAATATTTGCCCCCCATCAGTGAACATTGGGATTAATATGTGACAGTTTTTTAGCTCGTTGGTTAAGATTTTAAGTTCACATGGGTTTTCTTTACTGGGGGATTCATGACCTTTTATTAGAGATCAGTTTAATGAAGAGTCTAAATTAATTATAAACTAGAGAGTTTATAGACCTTTACATGCATGATTGAAAATGTTCTTAAAGTCCCATTTCTACAGTTGTGTTTTACTCTCTTGTTCCTAGATATTGACGAATGCCAGCACCATCATCTCTGCAGCAATGGGCAGTGCAGGAACACAGAGGGCTCCTTCCTCTGTGTTTGTGACCAGGGCTACAGAGCTTCCACGCTTGGGGACCACTGTGAAGGTGAGCACTGCTCTTGACTGCAGAGTCCCAGGGAAATCTGGACGTCATCCTGGCTTCCATCCTTGAATCCAACCTTTTGACTCCATGGTTTCCAGGACCATTACGTCCCTGGAAAAACATTTTCCTCGTGGCCACCCAAATAAGCTGGTAGAATGCAGGCTTTCCTTGTACTGCTTAGAGCTGTTTTCTAGAATTATGCCAGCTACATGAGTAAAGAATTGAATTAGTTTTCGCTTCTCTCAGCTTTAGGTGGTTTATTCTGGGTGTATAGTCTGAACGGTAACACCTTGTTTGTGTAGGACCAGCCTCCAAATAAGTAAACACAAATTAATTTTCCAGACTCCTGACAAGCGTTTGAGGGCTAAACTTTAATTCAGTTTTGAGCTTTGTGCCTAAATAGGTCTAAAAGATACCCCGGGTACCCAGCGTGGTGCACTTGCTAACCACCCACCACACCAGTGCCTGGCCCGTGCCTCAGAACCCCTGCGGTGGTCGGGGTTGTGGGGCCGGGCTGTCACCAGCCAGTCACGTGTGAATTGTCTGCGCTCCCTGTCTACCCAGCTCATCATTTTCCCCCCAACTCATCCTCGGTTGCATGTAAACCCTGTCGGTTGTGAGACTAGGAGTGTGAGCATGGCAGGGTTGTGCCTCACACGGAGCGTTAGAGTCTGTGAGTGAGGGTCTAAACCCCACGGCGGAGAGAAGCACGTGAGCTTTTTAGTGAGTGGTTTGTGGCACAATGTGTCATACATTAAAAAGTGGCCATGATCGCTTTCTCACGTGTCAGCCCCTTTTGGTCCAGAAAGATTCATTGTACTTTATAGCCTCCTGTTTTACTGACCAAAGAACTTGCTGCCAGCAGGGACAGCCTTTCCGGAGGGCAGTTGGGGGCTGGCTGAGAGGCCGTAAGAGGTCCTTAGTGCTGAATCAGCAAATAATCTAGGATTCAATAGTAAGACAGTGGTGTTCTTTAAAGGTCTAATAGCTCCAGTGAAAAGTTGTAATCAGACCTCTTGAGAAATAGGCAAACAAGTGATAAACCAAAGTAATGACATTTGATGGAAAAATCAGGTATTGGGAACTCTATTACAGGTGGGTAATCTGATTCAACATGGCCGCTCTCCAGCATGGGAGAGGCAGGCGTGTGGCTGGGAGCCAGTCATGGAGGACCCTTTCCAGAAGTACAGAGGTGACAAGGCACATGCTAAGGCACTGAAAACCTAACTTGACCCCCAGCATCTCTTCTGCCCAAATCTCTGACCTGGCTGAGAGGCTGACCAGGCCATTGACTGGTCCTTAGGAGAGGGCACAATCCTCTCTCTTGGCTGTTTTCACGTGTAACCATCTCATCAGAAGTCCAGGACTTCTATTCTGTCGGCATCAGTTGCATGAAAAGCCGAACAAAAACTTCTTAGCCAATTTGCTCATCATTGTTAATATATATTCAGTAAGGAAGTTTCTTTTGGAGTATATAATCAGTCCCTTTTCTCTTAAAGTCAGGGCTTATTTCCCTAGTGTTCTAGGTTATAAATAGGACTGGAGTCCATTCAACCAGTTTAGTGCTCCCTTTGAAACTATACTAGCACTTCAGCCTGCTAATTCCCAGCTAGTGGTGTTTCCGACCCCCCTGGTGTGATGTAGCATAATTAACTGAGCTGTTGCTGTTCACACACCGCTTCCAGCTGCGGGAGGAAGAACCGTCTTTCTTTTTGGCTTTTATATTTACATGTGTAACTTTCCTCTAATAACTCCGGCAAAGGCCTTGTTTTCTTGCAGTTACCCTACTGTCCTGTTGGCCTTCCCGCAGAGTCAGAACCCCACGTACTGTGCTAATTTCTGTGTGTTACTTGCTCCAGCATGCTCGGTATCCACTCCGTGTGTGCAGGGTGGCCTCAGATGTCCCGGTTATCAGAGGTCTTAGCATGTCAGCCGTCAAAGGCTCTGCCTCTGGCTTGTTCCCCTTCTAGGTATAATCTCTGCTTCCATACCTACCTCAGTTGTGCTTCATGCTAGTCTTTTGCAAAGCCTGAGAAAGATTTAGAATTCACTCTTTCTCTAGTCCTTCTCTCTTGGCCATTTCTTTGTGGACCAATCAAAAAAGGTAAGAAGAAGGGCTAGTGTTTGTTTCCTTATGGCACTTCTTTCCAGGTCAGAATCACTCATTTTTTCATGTATGCATTCGTTCAACAAATACCCAAGTGCCAAGTATGTGCCAGGTACGGACCTCTGTATAGGATACACAGCAGTAAACCAGACAGACTTCCTGCCTTTGTGGAGCTGACATTCCAGCAAGGAAGATCACAATGTACATGATAACTAAGTAAGACATGTAGTTTGTTAAGTGGCAATGAACAGTATGGAGGAAAATAAAGCGAGGTATACAGGGGTGTGGGGGGTGGGTGATCTTACAGAGGCAAGCAGGAGCTTCCTCGAGATAATGGCATTTGATTATTTATAGGAAAGCCATTCCCTTCAAAGGAATAACAGCTGCAAAGGCACTGAGAAGTAGGCTTTGTGGAAGAGGTTAGGAGTTTAACTTGGGCACTTTAAGTTTGGGTTGCCTGTAATGAGTATCTGAATGAAGATCTCTGAAAGGCTGTGCATGGTGAATTCAGGGATCAGTCCTGGGTTTGGAGTCATTAACATGTGTAGAGACAGTGTTTAAGCCATAAATTAGGAAGAGATCACCAAGAGATTGAGTATGACTGGAAGAGAGAAGGGGTCCAAAGATGGTGTCCTGCCCCCTCATTTATAAGTTAGGAGGAGGATAGGAATAAGCAAAGTGGATTGAGAACACGTGGCAAGAGAGGAAGGAAGAAAATCAAAATCCAAGAGAAGAAAACATTTCAGAGATTAGAGAGTCATGAACTGTGTCAAACATTGCTACTGGGGAAGGTGAAGACCAGATTTGACCATGGGATTTAACAGTGTAGAGAGCCCTGGTGATTTCACCAATGCAAAGGATTTAGGATGTAGCAGTGAAGGAGTAACCAAGATGAACTGTTGTCTCCTTACAGCCTGTTGCCCAAATCCTAGAAGGGCTCTATCTTTCATGCCACCCTAGGTGGTAGTGCCCTATAATCCTGTGTTGGACTCTCTTAACATTCAACCTCCTTTTTTTTTTTTTTTTTTTTTGAAGATAGAAGTCTTTCAAAACAATTTAGACTAAATCAGACTCAAGTGCACGGAGTTATCAAATCTATACAGTTATTTACAAACACAAGATCATGTTTCTTTTCCTTGCATATGTTATTTCTCTTAGATTTTGATAAATGAATGAACATGAAATTATTTTAAAGTAGTGTGAACAAAGCTGATATGCTTCAGTTATGCTAAGGCAAACGTTTAGGATATGGAGCTATTTATTTTGTGGATGAAATGCATGTTCTCGGGACTCCCCTTCATGTTTTTTGAATTGAGATTTGTTTCACATAATGCTGATCAAATATGCCTTTTTGTGGGTAGCTCTGTTTCCTACAGAACAAAGAAAGGTAAATCTCTAAACCAACCATCTGCTCAACACTCATTAGAATAGCTTTAGAGCTGTTTGAAGAAATATGGAAACCGGGAGCTCTCACGCCTGCCTGTGGGAATGTAAGGTGGAGCAGCCACTTTAGGAGACCCATTTTATCACAAGGAAACTTACTATGTGACCAGCTTCTCTACCCCTAGGAATTTACTCAAGAGAAAATGAAAGCCTCTGGTTAGACATAGACGTGCACATGAATGTTTTTCAAAACTTTCTTCCTAATAGCCACACCATAAACAGCCCAGGTACTCATCAGAAGTGGATGAGTCAACAAATTGTGGCCCCTCATAGGGTAGAATACTAAGCAATAAAGAAAAATACAATAACTTAGATCAGTGTCAGAAACACTATGCTGATCAGAGGAAGCCAAACAGAAGGGCACAAGGAAACTTTTAGTGTCACGGAAATGCCTACACTTTTCTTTTTTTAATTTTATGGCTGGTCCAATTGATTTATTTAATGCATGTTCTATGGCAAAGACTCATACATAGTAGACTAGGGTTTATCCTCATTTGGCATAATCATTATTGAAAATAAATCATAGAGTTGGGGCTTACAATTTATTTTCATAGAACTTATATCTAAAAGCCTATTCTCAATTAACTTTGTTTCCACTTTTAGAAATGTCGGTACAGCGAGGGTCAGTCAGCTAGTGAACAGAACATTCTGTGGCATATTCACACTTCACGGGAGACGCATATTTCTGCTCTTATCTGTCTTGTGCATAGTTTTCTCTTAGTGTCTCTTCCATGGCAATTATACCACCCAAGGCATTAGGTTAATTAGGAATGGAAATTTTAAGGTCAGACTGGAAAAAGAGTCAAAGGGAAATGTTGCAAACCTTTTGTTGTAAGTAAAGAATAGCATTCTTACAGAGATCTCTCACAGTTCCTTAAAAAATGATTGCATTTGCAATAATTAAAGAATGCAATGATTAAAGATTGCATTTGCAATGATTAAAGAATGCAACAGATGTAAACCGATAAAGAAATGCCTGCACCTTGATTGTGATCGTGGTCACAAGAATGCATCCACATTTGTCAAAACTCATTGAACTGGATTCTTAAAATTAAATGCATGTATTGTCTATAAAGTATACTTCAGGGAAGTTGGAAAAACACACTAAAGAAGTGATAACCCACTTCAGTTGTGACAGTCATGTCAGCTGGATTTTATGTTTTAGGATCAGGATTCAGGAACATTTTGATCTAAGGGAAGCCTAAAACAGGTATAATTTGGTTTTCATTTGGTGGAATGAAGTTATAAGGAGCTTTCTCATTTCTCTTTGCCTCATGAACGGTACAGGAGCCAGTTAGTAAGTGGATTGGGTTCTACGAGGAAAATTTAAGCTGGCGTGCCAACGTTTTGAACGGGACAGTGAGGAGATGGAGACTGCAGCGGTCTCCATGTTCACTTCTTCCTGGAACTTCTCATGCATTTTCACAGCAATCATAATTATTTGCAAGAAATGCCATCCTAGGCCAAAATTCCGAGCAAACAAAGAAGGTTTTGTTCCTTAGCTCTCTGCAGTGCTAATAATGGAAACCCCGCACAGACAACAGAAGGGGGAGTCATGGACTGTGTTAGGGATAATGAGTTCTGACTGGAAGTAACTGTGGTAATGAACAGCCCTCGTGCAAGACCTGCCCAGCATTCATGCCATGAGGGGGGTCATTAATTGTCTCACACGCTCACAGTCAGAACTCATTATCGGTAACATAAACCATGTTTAGTTGCACATATGCTATAAATATATGCATTTAAAAAAATCCAGTCAACCTCAAACCTATTGGTGATAGCTGCTTAGTAAGTGGCTTCAATGAAGCTTTTGATCTTGCTGATTCCCTTTTCCTCCAAAATCCCCTCTTCCCCCCCTCCCCGACTTTCCACCCTGCTGTCCAGACCTCAAGTAAATCCCTCCTGTTACATGAAGCCACCTTTGATTTTTATGATACCTCTTCTCAAAACCCATGTGACGCATGAAGTTGGTATCATTGTTTTGACAAGTGATTATATATTTTGACAGCTCTTAGCTTAAATTTTTTTGAACATATAAAGCAATATGATATTTCATGTTCATTTTTATTAATATAATTTGGGTGTCTTTGAACAATCATTTCCCTTTGTGAGGAGGAATCATGCCAAATACTTTAAAATTTTTCTTGTAATACATCATACAGGACCTTGTATAAATAGATACTCAAGATATTCTTAATGCATATTCAAAGAATCTTTTTTATTCCCTGTTATCACCAAGAACGTCACCAAGAAATTTATTGAGGACAGAATTTTGACTTTTCTTCTTCCAAGTGTCATTTGATGTTGAAACTTGAATTTACATATCATTCAAAGCCAAAACCTTTTCAAAATATTTTGTTTCCAAAAACTCTGAAAGTTAAAAAGCTGTCCTCCATTAAAAATCATGTATTGTCCATCACCTGATGAGTGGATCAAGAAGATGTGGTATATATACACGATGGAGTACTACATGGCAATGAGAAAGAATGACATATGGCCATTTGTAGCAAAGTGGATGGACCTTGAGGGTGTCATGCTAAGTGAAATAAGTCAGGCAGAGAAGGACAGATACCATATGTTTGCACTCATAGGTCTAACAGGAAAACAGGAGAAACCTAATGGAGGACCAGGGGAAGGGGAAGAGGGAAAGAGAGTTGGGGAGAGAGAGGGACGCAAAACTTGAGAGACTATTGAATGCTGAAAATGAACTGAGGGTTGAAGGGGAAGGGGGAGGGGGGAAAAGAGGTGGTGGTGATGGAGGAGGGCACTTGTGGGGAAGAGCACTGGGTGTTGTATGGAAACCAATTTGACAATAAACTATTTTAAAAAATCATGTATTGTGTAAATTAATGTTCATTTATGTGATTTTTGTAAGGGTAATGCTTAGTTTTTTAAATGTAGTTTACTCCACCTTTAAAATTTTTTAATTGACTTACAGATATCAATGAATGCTTGGAGGACAACAGCGTTTGCCAGGGAGGAGACTGCATCAACACTGAAGGGTCCTATGATTGTACTTGTCCAGATGGATTCCAGCTAAATGACCATAAAGGATGTCAAGGTACTTCCCCATTTGTTAAGTCCTAATTTATGTAGTTGTTCAGTTCTGTAATGCTTCCTGATAATAGTTTGTGGTTTTACCCATTTATATATAAAGGAGCTGTGCCTAGTTTATGATATTAAAATATCTTTCCTGGGTCTGCACCAAGGATGGGATGTTCTCACTTTGCACAGCACCATCGTCACTGAAAGCCCTGGCTTTTGAAACTGTGTGCTAGCTTTGCATGCTCCTCTGTAAGTGAGATCACCTGTACTTTGCTGTTCCTTCCGTGGGCCAGTCTTGGTGCTATATTATAAATCCTGGCTTTTTTATGTCCTTCGTGGGTATATTTCATTTTGTCTCATTGCTGGTATTTCTCCATCCTTTCCTTGATCCCTGTTTTATCCACTATTCAGCTTTTCCTCTTCCTCAAAGACATCATTAATAATTTGGTCAAAATTATAAAGCTGTAGAAGATAGGATTTCATGTTTCTTCAAAGGGCTATCATAGTTGTCTCCCAAACACAGATGTAGAGGACACAAGGTACCAATAAGAACACCGCGCCAATCACGCTTTAATTTGAACACCTACTATGTGCCAATTACTGTAGGTCCCTCAAGGAGTTATGGAGAATTTAAGAGGCAGCTTTTTTGGAATATCCATTTTGTGCATGAGTAACTGAGGCTCAGAGAAGTTCATTAGCATGCTCCTCCCTAATAAGTAGTAGAGCTGAGATTTGAATCCAAGGTCTTTTTCTGCTATTCTTCCCAACATTGCCCTACCAATTATTACTACATTTAGAGCCAAAAGAAAGAAGACTGAGATTCAGCATTTCCCCCCGAGTATAGCACATTGAGTTACTGGTAATGCTGGGACCAAAAAATCAGATTGTCTAGATCCTTTGTCCCAACATTTTTAGCTACACCTAAAAAAAAAAAAAAAAAACCCAGGTTTTCCTTTTTATTAGTCTTAATAAATCCATGCCTATTGTTTCCATGGATATTTACCTTTATACGGATTTTTTCTGCTACTTGGGTAAATATTTTTTCGTCATTGTTCCCCCTCCATTAGCGAAATCTGAAGTGTATCCCAAAGTACAAATAAGTAAAGGATTGTTAGAGTTCCTCTTTATGTACTGCTACTGGACATGAGTGAGTTTTTAATTGTGGATTGTCATCAGTTGTGTCTCCCTTCACATGCCCCAGATGTATAGCACCTGACAGGGAAGATGGTCTGTACTCTCTAAGATGTGGCACTGAAATATTACTGGACCCTATCTCCATCCCGTTACCCTCACCCGGCTATGTGTCACTGAAATACAAAAGACATGGGCCCTGCCTCAAGATCTTTTAAAATTAATTTGCTTACCGATCCCAAGATTTAACTGTATACTGTGATATCCTGTATTTAATTTGCCATCTTGTTATAGTAAGGTGAATTTAAAATTTTCAGTATTTCCAATGCAGAAATTAAGTGTGCTTGGATTTAAGGCAGTAGAGAAGAAACATTTGAGTTTTAAAATTATGTGTGAATATTTCCATTTTGGAACTTTTACATCTTAAAATGAATCTTGGCTTATTAAAAATGCCAAGAAATGCCCCCTAAAAAAACAACTGTATCCTGTTTTTATTATAGACATTTGGGTTTAAAAGCAATACTTTCTTTTCTAATTTCACTTTCTTTTCTTATTCCTCGCCACCATAATATTTTGACCTAGTAGAGGCAAACCAAGCCTTGTATAAATGGACAATGATTTCATATTGCAGATTTCAGAAACTTCTAGAGCCAAATCATAAGCAAGTAACTTAGTCATCTGATTTACTAATTGTACTACTGTCTTCTCTCAGTACATTAAATTTGTGACTTGATGTCAACTCAAATATATCACTTCTCCAAACATGTTTTATCAACTCTAAGTCATTATTAAATTCACTTTGTGCTCTGTCACATTGGTGATTCTTGTTTTCCAGAATAAATTACTATGTCTGCTTGAAAAACTTAAATCCAAACAAATGAAAAATATTCCATTTAAAGAATATTACTGATGAATCTGCTCCATCACCCACCTTCTCTGATTAGAGGCTGTTGATGATGGCATGTACACTCACCATGTGTTAAATCCTCCCTTCGGCTGTGTCACTGGAGACAGCCTTGCGATCTTTCACTCTGCCTGAAGTCACTAGTCTACTTCTGTCTAGTCTCATGGCCAGGTCACATTCTGTACATTGGCGTAGATTTCAGAGTTTGTTTTAAAGCTGAAAATGTAATGATGCCAGTGCTAATAACCATACGACATACTTGAATGACCGTGTGTGATAGACGTAAGCTTTAAGCTTTACCTAACAATCTGAAGATAGTTCCATATTCAGTAAGGCATTTTCACTTGGAAGTGTAATAGTCTCTTCCCCTAGCAAAACTAATGCTGAGATACAGACAGCATGGAAATTCCATGTTAATAGTCTGTGTAGGAATGTGACAGTCTACATTTGAGATTCAGAACACACTTCAGTTTCGCGTTTTGACTTACACATGCCAAATTGTGAATTTCTGTGGAATCTCGGACCCATGAAAGAAACCCAACTTAAATATAGTCTGGCTTTCAGCTGAGTTGCTAGCAGCATAGTTTAGAAATGCCTCAATAAGTACAACCCAAATTGAATGCATATGTTTCTCTAGTTCCAGATACTCATGTTGTTCTTTCTTAGCGGTTTCCTGGAAAAAAGTCTGGGAATTCATCTTCAGTTCCTGTCATCAAACTTTTTAGACAATTATTTGTTAATCAGTGACTTCTCTTAAAGCAAGAACTTCATGCACATTATTCCCTATGCAAAGTTGCAAGCTGGCAGGTTCTAAAGGGGCAACATTGAGGCATTGGATAAAATAAGGAGGTCTTGGATAACCTACTGGGTTTCACCAGATGGATATGGACCGTGGGCTTGACCCCCAGGCCAGTGGAACTTTACTGAACCTCATTTCCCAGAGAGAAGTAACTCAAGGCAGCAGATTGGGAAGGAAGAATGCAACTAAAAGCCCAGAGAAGGTCAGAGTTAAAAAGAGAAGACCCATTGAAGATATTACCAGTAGTTAGAAACCAATCATAGAAGATATCAGAGGTTTTAATAAAAAGAAGTGAAGGATTTCACAGAGTGAAGTCACATTGAGAAATAGTCACATAGAAGATGATTCATTGCTCTTCCTTGAAATATTTTAAAATTACTGACAGTAACAAAAGTGGGGGAGAATTGTTAGAAAATATGAGTAATTCCTGGTTGGTTTCTTACTTTGATTCAGCAGTGGGTAGACCAGCTAGTCTGAATTATATAGCAGGTGGAATGGTGAAGAGGTAAAGATGTAACACAGAGAGATGAATAAATCAGTGATACAGCCAGCATTTCTGGCACACAATGAGATGAACAGGGTAAAAGCAAGAGTACCAGGGGATCCTGGATGCAGAGACAGGGATGACTTTATGGAGAACGATAGGGTTGGTGGTTCATTACGTTCTAGAGGTCACTGGGAAGGGCTCATAATCCTTACCTTTTTTCCATGTGCCTGTTACGCTTAGCAATTCTTCATGTTGGCTCCTGCCCCTCATTACACTGTGAGCTTCAAAATGGCAAGCGCCCCAGCCTGTTCAGCCTTCTCATAGGAAGCATTCAGTAAGCGAGGGGTGTCTGGGTGGCTCAGGTGGCTAAGTGTCCAACTTTGGCTCAGATCATGATCTTACAGTTTGTGAGTTTGAGCCCCGCATCAGGCTCTGTGCTGACGGCTCAGAGCCTAGAGCCTGCTTCGGATTCTGTGTCTCCATCTCTCTGCACCTTCCCCTCCCTCTCTCAATCTCTTTCTCTCTCAAAAATAAATAAATGTTAAATTTTTTTTAAAAAAGCATTCTGTAAGTATTTTTAATTGAATTAAAGATGGACTTCTAGGAAGATGTATCAAAGGTCTCTTTACTAAGAGATAAAGGAGGGTTTAGGAGACTTAAGCAAGGTAGGAAAATGGCCTTACTAGGGTTCCTGCCTGCATGTTGCCAAGAACCTGTGATAGTTTTCACGGCCCCAGTTAACTAAGAGTTCCTTGACCAACCATGGTTTAATGAGGAGAGAATGAACCTCCCTGAAATTTTGTGGCAGGTGAACATTCATAATACACTATGAGTGTGCTGCACAAGGAGTTAGGGACTCCATTCAAACATGCAGTTCCCTTCAAGGAGCAATCAGTGTAATAAGAGACACAACTAAGTAAAACAATGATCAAAACACAGTGCATGTAGGTAGTTGCCTGTGTCGGTACCAGTGTGAATAGGGGAACCGTTTTCCAGGATTCCTTATGTTGTCATTGTGGGCACTGCTATCCAAAATAATTAGGACTAGTTTGATGAACATTTCTCTTTCATGTACTATCAGTTTTTAGGAGTGCATCATGACCCTGGCCCTGGGGAGCATCATCGCTCTTCATTAAGGACAAGCAGAGTGTAAGATAGCCAACACAAGTTTACGGCATTATTTGTTCATGAGTCTTAATAATCATAGCCAACGGGGCACCTGGGTAACTCATTTGGTTAAGTGTCTGACTCTTGATTTTGGCTGAGGTCATGATCTCATAGTTCGTGAGATCAAGCCCCACATCAGGGATTCTCTCTCTCATTCTCTGTCCCTCCTCTGCTCGTTCTTGGCCTCTCTTTTCTTTCTCTCCAAAAATAAATATTGTTAAAAAAATAATCATAGCTACCACTTATTGATCCTTATCTGTATGTTAGACACTGCACTAGGCACTTGATCCTCATTCCTAATTGCATCATCACAAAGCTGTGCAAGTAGTAAACATTTTCTGGTCTGAAAGGCCTTCTTTTTCTTGTATATTATTTTTATCTACTTTCAACCAAATATAGATTGGAATCTATTTTATTTATATACTCAGCCGATATATGTAAAATGCCACTGAGAGCCAAACACCGTCTCGAACCATCCCGTCTTTGCCCTGAAGTTCACATTGGGGGTGCCAGGGTGGTTCACTCAGCTAAACTTCTGACCTCGGCTTGGGTCATGTTCAAGTTCTCTGCTGTCAGCATGGAGCCCACTTGGGATCCTGTCTCCCTTTCTCTCTGTCCCTCCCTTGCTTGCATGTGTGCATTCTCTCACTCTCTCTCAAAAGTAAATAAAAACTTTAATGATACTTAAGAAAGAAGTTCACATCATAGGAGAGGATGGGATGGAGGTGACATGATGCTCTGGGGCTGTGACAGGTGTGTGTGTGGAAATGGAGGCGGGCAAGGGGGACACAGAATGCTCACTGAGGAAGACTGTTTCTCAGGGAAGTTTTTTGTAAGAGTCTTCCTAAGCCTCCAGTAAGTCTTAAAATAAGAAAAGGGGCGGGTGCCTTCAGGTTGAACCTGTGAAAGTGAAAGTGCTCTCTTTGTAGATTAAAAATGGTTGAACATTGGCTTCTTCATATGATTTGACCTAAATAGTTTCACTCTCAGAACAATCCAGCTTGTGTCTGGTATATGTACAGATGGGGTAGTCGTGCCACAAAATAAGTGTCTGGCCCTTTTGTGATGGATTTGCTTGCTGTCTATCCACTATCGTATGAAAGCAAAGGAAAAAAAATTCTTTTTCACATATTTGGAACTCTTTTCAATTTCAGATATTAATGAATGTGAACAGCCTGGACTCTGTGATCCGCACGGAGAGTGTCTCAACACAGATGGGTCTTTCCACTGTGTCTGCGAACAGGGTTTCTCAATTTCTGCAGATGGCCGTACATGTGAAGGTACGATAAACCACAGGCAGTCGTGTAATTAGTTGATGGTAAAGCAGAGAGGCAGGCAAAGACTGTGAGACACCAAGAGATGCTCCTAATTGAAGGCCTCGAAGTATGTTTGCACATAGGTGACTCCTGCCTGTAGTCACAGCTCAGGAATTGCTGGGATTCACAAGTAGGATGACGGAAGGTCATGCTGGTGAAAATGCAGGTGATTCCGCACCTGGTACTGAATTAATTAGTCAACATGTGCAGGACAGGATGATTTTAGGTACACGTGGGAGACCTGGAGAAGACATCAGCAACCCCCCTGATGGAACTCCAGACTCGGCCAGTTTTGATTAGGGGTCATATAGATCATCCTCATCATTGTAAACATGTCTTGTGTGATTTTTCTCTGTAGCACTGATAGCAGAGATTTTCCAGGTATTTCTCAAATGTCCTTAAGCTCTAGGGCAGTAAATTTCCATGCTCCGTGTATTTATTATCTCCTTAAAAGTTAATTACGGTATAAGACATTGGGATGACAAGGTTGGCTCCCTATTTGCCACATCTGTGTGTTTGCAGGGCTCCAGCAATGTTTGTGTTCATAAGATGTGTGTTCCTCATGATTTATTGTAGTTTGACAAAGTGAGGAATAATTCATCTGAACCTTTTTCAAAGTAAACTCAGGAGATTCCCATAATCATAAATTAAGTCTGTCTCTTTGAGCTTCTAGGTTATCAAAACCCAGCTAAAGTTTTAAAGAAGTAAATTGCAAAAGTTCTATTCTGGGCCTGTGATAGTACCCAAATTCTTTGCTTTAAGAAAAAAAAACAGCGCAAAAGGAAGTGCCTACTCTCCTTGCTTGGACCACAGCGGAATCATGCCGAGGAATAGCGACCAGGTTCATCTGAAACTAATTATTATATTGGGAAGAATAAACCGATCTTATAAAAAGCAGGAGATTGTTGAAATTGCTCTCCTGCTGAGTAGACAAAACACTGATGCCAGATTTGGCTGCAAGTGAAAGAGAGATACTGCGGGGTGCGGTTTGAGTGAGCAGATTTTGAGGGGTTTGGAAGTCATCAAAAGTTGGGAAGTGGAGAAAAACACAGTAGAGGTGGCCATGAAAGGCTTGCAAGGAAATCCATGTTGCAGTGATTTGAGTTTTACATTGATTTCATATTCAGACCTTAGGACTAAGAGTTCTTAAGAAATGCACCGCACGAACACGTGATTGTTCTGCAGACAGCACCGCATTCCCCGGCAGAGGGTCCAGGGTGCTGGCCCTTCTGAGTCACTGATGACACACGGTGCACGTTTTCCTGCATCCCAGAAACCTTTCAGATGTGACATGTATAATCAGGCTTTCCTTCCTTCCCTGAGCAGTGTGCACGTCGTAACCGCCGATGGTTGTGCCCTGCAAAAACTACATTCAGAGAACAACACAGGTCACTTCGCATGCTCGCTAGTCAAAGTGACTGTTCCAGAAGACTACACCAATGCACACACATTCGCATCCACTTTGTCGTTCATCCTTTGTGATTTTCCTTTAGTTCTGTGTCTTTTTAAATACTGATTACTGCAACTCAAGAGTTATATAATCACTCTAATGTGCTTGCAGTTCTAATTTTGTTAGGCATTCACTTGGCAAAGACTTGAATTTTAAAATGTGTTTTAGAAAACCTCTAGTACTTTGTAAAGTACTATACTTCAGTATATACTTTCTTTGACCGTTGGCCCATAATTTTTTTTTACTCCAGAAGCTGGAGAACTTTATACGTAATAAAGTAGGTAATTTAGAATACGGCGCTGATGTGTGGCCGTGTAGCTAGAAATCTCCTTAATTAGTAGGCATGTTATTCTCTTTCTAGAATAAGCTTTGCAAACCTTTCATTTTTTTATGGGCTTATTCCACAACGTTAAACTAGTCCAGATTTTCTCTTGTTGGGCTTTGTCTGAAGCTTGTGGCAGTGGCAGTCTGTCCTGATTCTACCCCTGGCTGTGGTGTAGGGCGAAGCCAGCCCATGTGATCAGGGTTTAGCTGTGGACCTGATGTCCACAGGACTTGAGTGAACCCTGGGAAGTGGCCGGCTCTCTTACGTCACGCCCATCCACCAACTCATTTCTGAGCTTCTGGTTTTAAAAAGCTGAAGCCTTGTGAACACATGGCTGGCATCCCCTGTTCGGAGCTGGGCTTACTGAATCCCATGAGCTGAGGGAAGGAGGGCGCTTCCCCGATTTCCCGTGGCTTCGGGGAGTTGTTGACCACGGTTACTGAACCGCAGTGAAGAGGCGTACTCTTGTCAGCATAAACTATCTCAAGTATCAAGTAGCCTGGCAGATTGTATAGAAATTAAAGCAGCATCACTGGGTCCTCCCATTCCCTCTGGACATGGTGTTCTGGGAGCTTGTAGCTGATAGAGGAAGGAGGAGCACCGTGATCCTCCTCCATGGCATGAAGAACGGCAGTGTTCTTTGAAATTCAACCGGGAGTGGAGTGGGAAGTACGTGGTGAGTGAACTGTTAATTCGTGTCGTCATTTGCTCAGCAGTTAGAGAGCCTGTCTTGTGCCAGGCACTGTTACTGTTCCCACCGTTACTGTCCTGAGGGCAAAACACATAGTTCTTGTCCGCTTGGAGCCTATGTTCCAGGAGGGGAATCTGATATAAATAAGCAAATAGCACATAGCAGAAAATTATGTGTTTGCCTTTAAGCAATATAACACAGTTAGGCTTTGTGGATATAAATAAGTACAGGTCGCAACATGCTGTGTATGTCATATAGATTGTTTTCTCTAATCCCATGCATGGATATCAGAGAGGTTCACATTTGCTCCTCTTTGCTTTCTTCTTGGAACTGTGGTTCATCTCCTCCTGCCGCTGCGTGTACATCCTCGGGCCTGAGTGCTCATCCTGTGTAGGAAAGCACGGGGACCTTTTTACGTCTTTCACTAAGTTCATCATTCTGTATCCCAGTTTATCCTATTGATGTTGAGTTGTTTTAACTCATGAAAAATATTTTCCATCGCGTGTATGAGCTTACCCAGGGTTTGGTTTCAGCAGCAGAATATGTGAGTAGGCGAACTGGGACCCTGGGGACAGTCAGATTCCTAAGTGTCACAAACCGGTCCCCCAATTCCTGTGGAGAAGTGCTCCCTGGCCTCTGCATCACAGCATTCGAGGCTCTCTTTCCACGCTGCTCTTGGCCAGGGGCCGTGACGCTCTCCCCGGTGGGGATCCAGGTTGAATGAGGGTATAAAGCAACAAGCGGAGTAGGGACGTCAGATGTGTCTAGACTTCACTCTGCCTTCCACCCTGTTCACACCTTAGAACGGTCACACTGGTGACCACTGGGGACCTTGAAGGAGCCCAGCAACACAGCACCAGGGCTTGCAGACCTCGTTAGTCATGGCTAATTAGGCCTCAGACCATGACCAAAGTCACTCCCTGTCTTTTAGAAGGCACCTCCATTATTCATTCATACAAATATTCAGTGTTTATTACATGCCAGCCACTGTCCTAGGTACTGGGCTATGTCACTAAGCAACAACAAAAATTCCTGCTTTCTTGCAGGCAGTTAACTAATCAGTAAACTACATAATAGGCTAGAAGGAGATAAACCCTGTGAAAAAAACAAGTAGAACAGGGTAAGAGAGATCTGAGGACGGGGAGCAAGGAATGGAAAGCTGGTACCATACTAACTAGGGTGGTCTGACTTGACCACTTTGCCTCTGTAATGAGAGGAATAATAAAATATTGTGTCTGGGTAACAAACGAAACTGTATGAAGTGACTTTTTCACACTGCCTGTCTACCTGCTAATAATAGCCTGTCAGTAAATAAAAGGGCATGGGATTGTCTGCCGAGGGCCTTTATTCTACTTCCAACACAGATTCTGTTGTGTGGACCGGGGAGTAAAATCAGCATATATCACCAAGAGCAAACTGTAATGTAAACTGTGGACTTGGATTGATGATGACGTGTCCTTGTATGTTCATCAATCATAACAAATGTTCAGGAATGTAGATAATTGGGGAGCCTGGGTGAGAGGACATGGGGTGGGGGAGGAAGGGGGGAATATGGGAACTTTCTGTGAAATTTTATTGTGAACCTACAGCTGCTTTAGAAAATAACTTCTGATTTTGAAAGTCAGGCATTGTTAGAAGAGCCTCTTTTTCATCAGAAAGGAAAAAATCAAAACCCTTAATCTGCATTCTGTATTCTCCCATATTTTTCTCCCCTGGGGAGTTATTTCTCTTCAACATAATATCTGAGACAGAATTTGTGATCAGAAACTTCTCTCCCACTTTTAAACTACTTCTAAAACTGATTCAGACTTTGAGAACTCTAGGGATTGGAAGGGGACTTCTTAAAACAGGGAGCCTGGATTCTGAATCGCAGAGTATTCAGAGAATCCAGTCCCGTTGCTGAACAGCTCTAGAGGTTCTAATCCCGTAACTTTTTAGAGTATCTCCTAAAAACCACTTCTTGCTAATTCACTCATTTGAAATGAGAAACATAAGCTAAGACAAGTGGTAGGGATGGCTTCTTGAACTTTACCAAGACTAGTGATATCAGAAAAACTAAAAGAAAAACTGCCTCAGTTGGAAGAGCATGTGACTCTTGATCTCATCGTTGTGAGTTTGAGTCTCTTGTTGGGTGTAGAAATTACTAAAAATAAAAATTTTTAAGTAAGAAAGCAAGCCTGAAAGACGTTAGGTTCACACTTTCAGGCTAATTTTGTGTTCATTGGAACCAGAAAATATGGTAAAGGCAACTTTTCCCAAATCAAAGAAAAAGTAATTGGAAGCAAGCATGATTTTGTTTGCAGACTTTTAGGGACATTTTGTATGAACACTATAGAAAGAAATTATAAAATCATTGTTGACAGTATGCCATGCAGTTGGTGGCTTGTGGCATGGAGATAGATCTTAGTATCTGTCACCACAGAGAAAATATTTTTAAAAAATGATTTAGCCAAGTAGGACATTGAAATGTCCTCACACAATAATATAATACATCTGTCTACTTGTTCCAAAGATTTTTAGGATTTTTTTTTTTTTGGTTTTGGTTTTTCTGGGGTTTTTTTTAAAAGTAACTTTATGGTCAGAAACTGAAAAAACTAGTAAGAATACACCCTGAGTGTTTCTTTTCTAAAGAAAGGGAATTTAGGTTAACAATAAGATCCTTTTTCTCCCACATGTAAAAAGGAAAAGGATCATACAACATTTCAGGTGAAGAAGAGAAGTGGCTTCCTGTTGTAAAGGCTACCGTTCTTCATGCTCACTCCTCCTGTGAATGCACTTCTGCAGAAGTGAGTGCAAATGGATGTTTAAATCATTAGGGAGAGAGCTGAGGAAATTTTGCTGGAATAAGCTGCTTTTGGATCTGGAATACATATTTTCCATGCATTGCTTGATTGTCTTCCGTATATCAACATTTTTATAAAGAAATTCATAATAGTAGCAAAGAAATTCAAGAGCTCTTCCTAAGCCTCTTATCACTGCTGACCTTTGAAAACCCCAGAGCTATGGAAAATCATCTGTTCATAGACAGAGAAGTAAACACTTTCCTTGTAGCCAAAAAAAATCAACATGAAACTGCCAGAAAGTGAAGTCTGTAGATAGCAAGCTGCCCCTCAACACCTTTTGCTGCCTCCCAGCTCACGTCCGGGGTATCCGTCAGGCTTCCTGCGTCTATTTCGGTGAGTCTTTGATGTCGTCTCTAACCAGAGCTCTTCATAGGTCATGGAAGGTTGTTGTGAATAATATTTCTAGACTTTAGGAACTGTCACACTTAATATATTGATTCCAGGACTGGTTATTTGTTAGGCATCCGGCTGATGGATTGCTACGTGGTTGTCTTGGACTCCCAGCATGAGTGGAGTGGAGATTCTTCCTATAGTTGATTTCATGACTTTATTAAAACAGTAGCAAAAATTCTAACAGCATTTGCTGAACTCTTCTTGGGAGCCAGGCACTATGCTAAGTGCTTTATACCAATTTTCTCATTTAATCTGCGTGACAAACCCATGGGTGAGATGAGTGTTAATCAGAATGCTTTTGGCTGCAATAAGAAGTGTAGGGAAGGCCACCTCCTCTCTATTAGAGATCTTCATTCAAATGTATCTTTCCCGGGGAAACCTTTTCTGATGGCCCTTTCTCACATTCACTCCTAACACTTCCTGTTCCCCCTTTGCTTTTTTTTAACCACCTTTTTCTAATTTCTCTTATTTATTTATTTACTTGTCAGACCCCACTCCTAGACTCTAAGACTGATGAGAAATCACGATCTGGTTTGTTCACACCTGTATGACATTGAGAATAATTGGTTGAGGCACAGTAATTGGTGACTAAATGAAAAATCTGAAGAAGTGGTCTTTAAGTCCTCTTGGAATATCAGGAAACAGATACAATAAGATTACTCTAAACTGAGCATATTGTGTATTTGTGTGAAGCCTTTCCTATTTTTTTCAAAACTTAATTCTCTAAAGCACCCTCTGCATAATTATTGGGTATAACAGTGGTTAAGAAGTTAGGCTGTGGAGGGATGCCTGGGTGGCTCAGGTGATTAAAAGTCTAACTTCAGCTCAGGTCATCATCTCACCGTCTGTGAGTTCAAGCCCCTCATCAGGCTCTGTACTGACAGCTTGGAGCCTGGAGCCTGCTTTGGTTTCTGTGTCTCCCTCTCTCTGCACCTGCCCCACTTGCACTCCATGTCTCTCTCTCTCTCTCTCTCTCTCCTCTCAAATATAAAATAAATTTAATTTAAACAAAAAAAAAAAAAAAAAGAAGTTAGGCTGTGGATTCTGAGAATGTGGGCTTGGACTCTTACTCTGCTTCCAAGCTGTGCGAACTTGAATTAAGTTACCAAAGCGCATGCGCTTCAGTTTCCTGTGTGTATAGTGAAAATGATGAGACCGTCTGCATGGAGTCACTGAAGGAATGAAACATGGTGATGTGTGCTGGTAAGTATCAACCTAGAATGGAGCCTGGTCCCATGGAACGTGCTCCGTGAATGTGAATCATCTTTAGTATTCTGGCACTTTTTACATTGGAACCCTTGTTATCTTGCCATTTGTTGCCATTTGTTTTTTTTTTTAATATGTGGACTTCTAAAGCATTTAACATCTATTTGTTTTCAAATGATCAGTGCTCACAAAATATACAATACACAGACGGAGTATCTAAGTATTTGTGATTTCAATTGTCTGATAGTCCTGAGTCATCAGGTCTGGATATATATAAAGTGCTATATTTTATGTGCTTTTAAACTTCAAATTTATTTAATGTAAATTCTGATATATAAATTTTATAAAGTCTAGCAGGGTAACTCATTTATACATAGTTTGCTTTAATTCCTCCCCTTTGTTTTCCCTATGGGTACCTACCACATGACTGACTTTCCCCAGGCACCCCCTGAGTATTTCAAGTTTTAAAATGCTTCCTGAATCAGTTGGCAATAAACCAATGGCTAATGCTGATGCTTATTTGCATTTAAATATTGGAGTTGTTATTTCTAGAGATACACTGTCTATTTTCTGTGGTTTCATAACTGATCTTTCTTGGCCTCCTATTTGAATATAGAAAGAGAAAAATTAGAATAGTGAAAAAAATGAGAATTTTTTTGGCTGATCTCTTGTTGCTTTTGGGGCCTAAGTGTCAAAAAGATGAATCTGGGGTTTGATATGTTTGGCCTGTGCTTAGAGCTTTCTCCCAGTTTCGTTGGCAGCACCTCGTAGCGTAAGAAAGGCTATACGAAAAGAGAAGAATGTACACCATGACTCTTAACGTTAGAAGAAGACATTTACTTTTTAGAAAGTCTTGGTTGTAAAAACGTACAGCTATTAAATTAATCCAAAGACAGTCCAGTGGTCATAAATAAATATGTTCAGAGAAAACAGTGCATTTCGAACAGTATATAGTGTAGACACACAAAATGGATTTCACACATTATTTTTTGCAAGTATTTGGGTTAGAAATGTGCGGTTGGTTGAAGTTCAGACTCTTTTCTGTATCTAAAGAAATTTTTCTGAATGGCATGGAATTTATTCACCGTGAAGAATTTATCCGAATACTTTACTTTTTGTGATAGTCCATTCTATAATAGTAAATTAGGCTTATTCTTTTCCTTCGGGAGCAGAGGAGTTTTATTTTTAAGGCTTTCTTTTCATTTCTTTCCTTGAAAGCTTTAGAAATGTTTCTTTTCTGCAGCAAATTTAAATCCTCATTAATTTTTCCCATATTTCTATAATATTCTGTCAGTGTATATAGCAGATAAACTAGGAAGAAATGGCTTTTTAAATTCAGAAATACACTGTGATCCTCTTTTTCTTAAAAGAAACCTAGATGGCTTGTGTATTCAGATTTCGCTTTTGCCCAAAAAAAGTGGTTTATGTCTCATTAAAAAATATACTGTTTTTCAACTTGATTCAGAATTTTTCTTTTAAGCATCACAGGTATGTAATTTTGGACTTTAACCCATAATAATGAGATTGTTACTGTAATTGAACCAACATCTGGCACATACCATAGCTTCCCCACCAGCGCGTCTGCCTCACCCGGGCGCTCTCCCTGTGTGAGTGAGCGGGAAGATGTGTGCCCAGTGCAGACTGCAGGCTTTTTTTAAAAAAATAGTTTATTGTCAAATTGGTTTCCATACAACACCCAGTGCTCTTCTGCACAAGTGCCCTCCTCCATCACCACCACCTCTTTTCCCCCCTCCCCCTTCCCCTTCAACCCTCAGTTCGTTTTCAGTATTCAGTAGTCTCTCAAGTTTTGTGTCCCTATCTTTCCCCAACTCTCTTTCCATCTTCCCCTCCCCCTGGTCTCCATTAGGTCTCTCCTGTTCTCCTGTTAGACCTATGAGTGCAAACAAACGGTATCTGTCCTTCTCCGCCTGACTTATTTCGCTTATCATGACACCCTTGAGGTCCATCCACTTTCCTACAAATGGCCATATGTCATTCTTTCTCATTGCCATGTAGTACTCCATCGTGTATATATACCACATCTTCTTGATCCTCTCATCAGGTGATGGACATTTAGGCTCTTTCCATGATTTGGCTATTGCTGACAGTGCCACTATGAACATTGGGGTACATGTGCTCCTATGCATCAGCACTTCTGTATCCCTTGGGTAAATCTCTAGCAGGGCTATAAACTGCAGGCTTTCGAAGCTGTTTGATGACACATGCCCTTTCCAGGCACAGACCTGAGCCTTGTGAGCTCCCTCGGTCACTGAGACTTAGAGTACTTGCCCCGTTCTATTGGTCTTTCCCTGAATGAGCAGGGACATTTGAAATGGAAAAGCTGAAAGGCTCTTCTTGACTTTTTTAAAAGCAGTTCATCTAAAATGGTTTTGTTCATGGGGTGCCTGGGTGGCTCAGTCAGCTAAGCGTCTGACTTGGGCTCAGGTTGTGATCTCACGGTTCATGAGTTCGAGCTCCCATTGAGCTCTCTGCTTTCAGTGCAGAGCCAACATCAGATCATCTGTCCTCTGCCCCGCCCCTGCTTGTTCGTTCTCTCTCTCTCTCTCTCTCTCTCAAAATGAATAAATCACCTTAAAAAAAAAGATTTGGGGTACCTGGATGATCATCAGTCATGGATGATCTCACAGTTCATGAGTTTGAGCCCCACATCAGGCTCTGCACGGGCATTGTGGAACCTGCTTGGGATTCTCTCCCTTTATCCCTGCCTCTCACTCTCTCACTCTTTCCTGATTAACTTCCTAATTTTTACGGCATTCCCTTCCCCATTATCCACATAGAACAGTGACCACTATGTTGTCCACATTACCATGGGTTGGTTTTACCCGTTTTTGAACAGCCTGTCAGTGGAATCCTATTGGAGGCATGCATTTGTGTCTGACTTCTTACATTCAGCATTATGTTTGTAAGCTTCGCCTATGTTAAATGTAGCAATATGTCATTCATCTTCATTACTACATGGTGTTTCATTGTATAAATACACTGTAACTATGGATTCTGTCGGTGGGCAGCTAGGGACTATTACAAATAAAGCTTTTATAAATATTCTTGAACATGCTTTTAGTGGATATAACCACGAATTTCTTGTTGAGTATTATTCGGGAGGATAATCTCTAGGTCCTAAAATACATGTATGTCTCCATTTCATAGACACAGCCCATTTTCAGAGTACCAGCTTACACTGCGCCGAGCTTCTAATATGTGTCTCAGTCCTCCAGCCTTGTCAGTTCTTTGAAGCGTTAGCCATACTTAGTCATGGATGCTCCTCGCCCCGTCAGTTTGCATTTCCTTTGTGAGGGCTGATGTTCAACAACTTTTCATACCATGTTGGCTTTTTGGGTATTGTTTCATTTATCTGATTCCGCATGGCAGACCTCTTCCAAATGAGGTACTTGTGTATGGCTGTCTTAATGGTAAGTTGAAATGAGCCAAAGTTCTTAATTTTAATGAAGGTCAGTGTTTTAATTATTTCATCTGAGATCAGTACTTTCTGCGTCCATGATCTTTGCAAATCCTACCGTCAGCATGATACTATTTTCATATTGTCTTCTAAAAGCCTTTTTTCTTTTATATTTCACATTTGGAATCTGTAGTGGCACTGAAATTGTTTTTTGTGTCTGGTGTGAAATAGAGGTCAAGATTTAACTTATTTCCTAAATGGATTCCAATGGGATCATCACCCTTTATTGAGAAGAGTACCCCTTTCCCACTGATTTGCACTGGGAACTTTGTCATGAGCCATGTGTAAATATATATGAGTCTTTTTCTTCTTCATACCATCCATAGGTTGGTTTATTCTTGTACCAATAGCACATATTGTCCTAATGATAGTAGCTTCCTAATGAACACCAGTGTGTGCGCTGTAAATTCTAAGTTGTGGAGTTTTGTTTTCTATCAAAATTGTGAGGGCTTTTCATGGCCCTTTGCATTTCTTATATAAGGTTTATAATCAAGCTTATCACTTTTCACCAAAAAAAATTCTGAGATTTTGATTAGAATTGCATTGAATCAATAGATCAATTTTGGAAGATTTGATATTTTACAATATTGAGTCTTTTAATATGTAAATATGACATCTCCCTCTGTGTAGGTTTTCTTTCATTTATTTTGGTTTTTGTGGGAGTCTTCTATTTAGTCTTGGACAGGGTTGTTGCTGTTGCTAGGTGTTCAGTATTTTTATATTGTTGTGAAGGGTATTTAAAATGTATTTTACGTTGGGGTGCCTGGGTGGCTCAGTCAGTTAAATGTCCCACTCTTGATTTCGGCTCAGATCATCATCTCATGGTTTGTGAGTTTGAGCCCTACTGTGTGCTCACAGTGCAGAGACCACTTGGGATTCTCTCTCTCTCCTTCTCTGCCCCATCACCTTGAAATACATAAGTAAACTTTTTAAAAAATGCATTATACCTTTATACCAACTTGATTTTTGGGCATTGACCTTGGACCTATAAGTCTGATAAATTTACTTGTTATTTTTTTAGTTTATGTACAGAATGTTTGGCTTTTGTATCTAAGAGTTAGTGCTAGTTTTATTTATTTTCTTTGAATAATTATGCCTTTTTTAATTATGCTGTCTAGGACCTTGACTACAATAAAAGTAGGGGTAGCTAGCTTGTCTCATTCCTGATCGCAGCAGAAAAAGCACTATTTCTTTAAACTTTGGTGTTTTCTATAGGCTTTTTTCTTATATATATTCTCTGGAAATTCCCTCCTATTTATGATTTGGTGAGAGTCTTTATTATGAATGGTTTTGGATTATCACAGATGCTTTTCCTGCATCTATTGAAATTGTATTTTAAAAAATTTTTTAAATTTATTTTTGAGAGACAGAGACAGTGTGAGCAGGGGAGGGTCAGAGAGAGAGAAAGAGAGACACAGAATCTCAAGCAGGCTCCAGGCTCTGAGCTAGCTGTCAGCACAGAGCACGACTCAGGGCTTGAACCCACGAAGCATGAGATCATGACCTGAGCCGAAGCCAGACCCTTAACCAACTGAGCCACCCAGGCGCCCCTATATATTTTTTTAAATTATATTTTCTTTTTTTTCCTGTTAATGTGAATTACGTGGACTGTGTGGTTTTTTGTTTTTTAGGGTTTTTTTTTTTTTTTTGCTTGTTTGTTTGTCTTAAGCAAGGTAAGGGTTTATTTTTCTCTGTGTAACTGTTCAAGCACAAGCAATCTAGGGCTGAATTCAGATCTACCATGCTGGACCCCAGGCAGTACCCATCTTGTTCGGCTGTCTTTGGCATGTGATTGTAAGTCATGGTTAAAGATGGTATTTCCACAGCCTTCCATCGCATATACATTCAAGCCATACTGATATTTTTTTTTTTTAGGGAAAAATGCTTTTTCATTCTTGTTATAAACCAACAGTCATGCTGTAGTACTCTTCTCATATAGTGTATCTCTGGGATCAAATTGCTAACATTTTGTTGAGAATATGTGCATGTGTGTTCATTAGAGACATTAACTTTTAAAGTACCTTACTTTCAATATTCTGTGTGGTTATGTTTTCATAAAATAAGTTTGAGGGTGGCACCTCGGATGTTTTTGGAAAAAAGTTATGTGTTGGGTTGATGTGAGTCCTTTCTCGGATTCCTCGAAGAATTCACAAGTAAAGTCATTTGGGCCTGGAGGTTTCTGATATTCTTTGGTGTGTGCGTTGGGGCCCAGGGCGGTGTTATGAAAGGCTTAAAATTGCAGTTGAGAATTCTTTGAAAGATAAAGTAACATTCAGTTTCTTGACTTTTCATGTCAATTTGGTTAACTTTATTTTTCAAGGCACTTACCCATTTTAGGTAAAATTTCCCATTCTTTGTCACCAAGAAGTTCATGATCTCTTTTTTAAATCTCTTTTTAATGTTTGTAGAATGTATTAGTGATGCTTTCACTTTTTATTTACTAATTTGTGCTTGCTTTGTTTTGTTCTTTTTTTAAAGTATATTATTTTGAGGGGGGTGGGGAGAGGGAGAGAGAGAAGGTAGAGAAGAGACAGAAAGAATCTCAAGCAGGTTCCATGCTGCCAGTGCAGAGCCTGACGTGTCTCTAACTCAAAAACTGTGAGGTCTTGACCTCAGCCAAGATCCAGAGTCTGACTCTCAGCGGACTGAGCCACCCAGACACCCCTATTTTGTTCTCAGTCTTTCTACAGACTTTCATTGATTTTTCTCTTTGTTTTCTATTATGTTAATTTCAGCTTTTATATTTATCCTTTCTTTGGACTTCATTTGTCTTTATATCTTCTTGAGATAGATCCTTAGATCATTAGGTGATCAACTTCTTCAACCAGTGAATTATTTAGAGATGTTTTGCTTTTGCGGAATTTTAAATTATCTTTTTATTTATATATATAGATATATTTATTAATGATTTCTGTATTTTTGAGAGAAAGAGAGTGAGGGAGCACAAGCAGGGGAGGATCATAGGCATGGGGGGCAGAGGACCTAAAGCAGACTCTAGGCTGACAGCAGTGAGCCCAGTGTAGGGCTCTAATTCAGGAACCTTAAGATCATGACTGAGCCCAAGTTGGATGCTCAACTGACTGAGCCACCCAGGCGCCCCATTGTTATGTATATATTAATACCTCTCTAGTCATAAAACATACTTTCCATGATTTCAAATCTTGGAATTTGTTGTGGTGCAGAATGTGGCCAATTTTGGTAAATATTCCTTGTGTACTTAAAAACCATGTCTGTTTTGCAGTTGGGTCTATGTATGTTAATTAGGGCCCAGTTTGTAAATTGTTTAAATCATGTCTATCCCTACTGTTTTGGTCTGCTTAGTACATAATTTACTGAAGGGGTGTTTTATAATCTCCCATTATTATGGAGATTTATCTTTTTCTAATTTTAGTTTCCTGGGTTTTGTTTTATATAGTCTCTGCCCTTTGAATTCAAACAGAATTTTTCGTGTCTTCCTGGTGTATTGACACCTTGTTCCTGTTTGTCTCTCCCTGTGCATCTAGTCTTTAAATCTACTTTGTCTTTACCAGTATAGCTACATATGCCTCTTTCAACTAGATTTTGTATGGTTTGTCTTTTCCCACTTTTCCAAGTTCTTATTTTGAAAGGGCCATTTGCTTACAAGTAGAATAGTGTAGTTTTTTTTGCTAATCCAGATTGACCGTCTTTGTCTTTTAATTGGAGAATGTAGTTTACATACGTTTACCATAATTACTGGTACTGGTGAGTTCAGATCTGTATCTTTCTCTTTGTTTTCCATTTGTCTCATCTCTTTTTCCTTTGTTTTTGTTTTTGGCTGCCTTTTGGAGTATTTATTATTATATCAATCCCTTCCTACCTTGCTTTTTTTTATACATATTTTTTGGAGAATGTTTCCCTATGATTTTTAACTCAACAGTGTATGAAAGGTAAATAAAATAAGTGTGGGATCCGAAACATACTGGTCCAAGATCTGTTTTCACATACTAAAAAGCAAAATTGTACATAATACTTAACTATATACCATAGGAAAGTCAGTCTTCAGTAGAAAATATTTACAGCTGGGAATTCACCATTTGTATTGAAGGAAGGGATTAGGTCTAAAGTGTTTTTACTTTTCATTCAACAGAATGTCTGAACTAATGTTCAGAAATGTGTGCTTTTGGGCAGTCTCCAGAGTTTTTGAAAACTAAACAAATATAGCTTTGTGTGCAAGGAAAAAAAAACTTGGATAAATGAAAAAGCATTAGATTTTTGTTTCTTGACTTCAGTTGCAATTATTGAAATTTGCTGTGACTTTTTCAATTTGAAATATGTGTTTACGATTGTTAATAATTAGCAGGATTTTTCTCATGTAATTTTTATCATTTCAAGCAAACTAATTTATTTTAAAATAAGACATTCTGTTTTTTGTCAATTGGAAGACATGTTTAATGTTTTCAGCTTTATAATTCTTTTTAGAATACCTGAATATTCTATGGTTGTACAGTTTTATTATACTCATTTGCTTTTTCTGGTTAGAGTGCAGTATATACTTGGGTATACACTCATAAAAGAATTTTCTACTTTTGGTATCTTCAAATAGTTGTTTTCAACTATGTAAGTTTTCTGATTTTGAGAGTAACGTGCTCATTGTAGGAAATTTAGAAAATGCTAACAAGCGGGGAGCCTGGTGGCTCAGTCAGTTAAGTGTCCAACGTCGGCTCAGGTCATGATCACACGGTCCGTGGGTTCGAGCCCCACATCGGGCTCTTTGCTGACAGCTAGCTCAAAGCCTGGAGCCTGTCTTCAGATTCTGTGTCTCCCTTTCTCTCTGTCCCTCCTCTGCTCATGCTGTCTCTGTCTCTGTCTCTCTTTCAAAAATAAATAAATAAAAACATTTATAAAAAAGAAAATGCTAACAAGTATAAGGTTATTTATCTACCAACCAGTTAATGTTTGGCTTATTTCTTTTTTAGAGTTTTCAGTATTTAAGTATTAAAATAAGATAATCTACTTTTTATCTTTATTTTTTTAGGTTTCTTTATTTGAGAGAGAGAGCACGCGAGCATGCAAGCAGGGGAAGGGCAGAGAGGGGGAGAGAGAGAATCCCAAGGAGGCTCTACAGAGCCTGTACAGAGCCTGACTGAACAGTGAGATCCTGACCTGAGTCAAAATCAAGAGTCAGACGCTTACCCAACTGAGCCACCCTGGTGGCTCTCTTTATTTGTACTTTTCCACTTAGCATTATATATTTATATTTTTATGATATTTAAATCCCTTTGAAAATAAACGTTTGATGACCACATAATTTCATCATGAGTATTCCATGTATTTGTAAAAGTATCTTCATAATTACGGAGACAGAGACTGTTTCCTTTGTTGTCATTGCTATTTAATGCTCTCTGAATACACTTGTATGGAAACATTTATTTTCATCAATGATCGTATCCTTAGACTAGCTTGTATGACACGTAATACAAGCTCAAAGGATACTGGCAATCTTAATTGTCTAAACAGGACACGGGACCACCTTGCTTTCCAGAAATGTCCTGCCGGTTTCTGATTACACTACTCCCCAGTGAGACCTAGCTCTTCACCCTCTCAAGAAGCTCATGTTCCTATTTTTCTGTTAATTTTATGAGGAGAAAATAATATCTCATTTTTTTAAATGTTTATCTTTGAAAGAGGGAGAGAGAATACGTGTGTGCATGAATAGGAGAGGGGCAGTGAGAGAGAGGACAGAGGATTCGAAGCAGGCTCTGCACTGACAGCAGAGAGCCTGATGTGGGACTTGAACCCATAGACTGTGAGATCATGACCTGAGTAGAAGTCAGACATTCAACTGATTGGCCCACCTAGGGGGCCCAGCAATATCTCATTTTAATGTGCATTTGCTCTTAGTGAGATTACCTTTTTTTATGTTTATCTTTTCTGTGACATTTTTTTGCCTAGATGAGGTGGAGTGTGTGTTATTCTTAGTTGTATTAAGGATAATAATGATGTATCAGTGCATGATAGATATTTCCCCCAGTTTTTTGTTTGCCTTTTTAATTCTATGATGCTGTTATGTCTTTACCAGCTTTTTCTTCTGCCATATTCTGTATTGTGATCAATTGTATTGTCCTCTTTTTTAGAGTATTTTATCTTGTGGCATTATTTTTATATTTAACTCCGTCATGCTCCGAGATGTAAAAATGAATATTTTCTTACCATTCAGTTCTTTTATCATCATCCTAGAACAGCTCTTCAAGTTCACCTCTGAACGTTTCAGATACACGTTTCTGCATTATAAACTCAAGTTTTTAAACTTCTACGCAGCTTTAACGTGATTGTTGTTTTTGAAGGAATGGAAAATGGCTGTGTCACCAGTTTTCCAGCCCCGCTCCTTCAGTGGTTCTTTGTCCCACTGTGGGTGGCTCAGCTTTGGGTGGTAATGTGATGTGCCATCTTTTTAGGGTCCTCTCACATGTCTAGTGAGGGGCAGGAGGAGGCTATGTGATGAGGCACATTTTTCAACACAGGTTGGGTCAAAAGCTTCCGAGATGCTCCAGCTGAGCCTTGAAGGGCTTGGAGGGCTGACGAGCCTTCCCTACGTAAAAAATGTGACCTAGCAGCTGCAGGGGGAGTGGATCCTGGTGGAATAAACGCCAGAGGCTAAGATTTGGAGACATGAAATACTGGATAGGTTGAGGACCACTAAGTAAATTAGTTTCCGTTGGACATGTGAAATGGAGAAAAGTGATCTGTAAGATATAGCTCGGGAGGTAGGCAAAGGCTGGAGTGCAGAAGCCTTTCATGCTTTTGTATTGAACAAGTAATATGCTGAATGTTGCCATTGCAACTCTGTCATGTGCCAGACTTGGTTCCAGGCTATGGGCATGTAGTGGTGAGCAGGACAGATATGGTCTCTGACTTCTAAGATGTCCATGTGCTCGGAGCAAGCCGTAAATACACAAATAAGCTTTCCAGACAGCCTATGACCACAACCATTCCAGCTGCTGTAAAGGCAAGGCAAGAGTCTGAGACAAGGAGGAGGCGGGGGTGGGGAGCTAATTTATTTCATCTGAAGGATCCCTTATAAAATGGCATTTGAGCTGAGCTCTGAAGAGTGAGTTACGTGCCAGAATAGTGGGGTCGGGATGGTAGGTGGGGGATAGCATGCCAGGTGGAGTTGTAGTGAGGGCAAAGACGCTGAGGCAGGGAAGTAGTACCTGCATTCAGGAGAGTGGGGAAGACCGGTGTCTGGTGCTGGGAGGGAAGGAGGCACGTGACTCATGGGCTGGAGAGTATGGGCAGAATACGCAGAGGCTCCCAGGAAGTGTCAAGTGTTTGGACGTCATTCTAAGTGTAAAAGGAACAGACTGGTTAACTTTAAGGATACTGATAGACTAGATTTCATCATTTTGAAGGTGCATAGTTTTTTTCATGCTATAATATTGGAATGCTTCTAATACGTGTGATTTTTTTAAAGCGTTGCAAAATAGTTTGAATAACTTTTTCCCCCTTAGTGGCACATAAAATGTGTCCTTTTCAGTGTATGCACTCTTCCATTTGATTTTACTCAGTACTCTAGTTTGTATTCAGTAAAACCTTGGTTTGCGAGTATAATTCATTCTGGAAACATGCTTGTAATCCAAAGCACTTGAATTTCCCCATAAGAAATAATGAAATCTCAGAGGATTCATTCCACAACCCAGAGATATTCATATAAAATTGATTACAATGCTGTAATATAATACAAAATAATAAAGTGCAAAATATAAAGCAAAATAAACAAATTAACCTGCACTTACCTTTGAAAACCTTCATGGCTGGTGTAAGGGAGATGAGAGAGGAAGGTTATTATGTAGGGTGACTTTCACTGTCACTGATGGATATTTACAACAGTACAGTATTAATAAACTCTTGCATATACTGTATTTAATATAACTGGTAATAAGGCAGCCGAGGAAAGGGTCTGTATCTGCAGGCAGCCTAACTTAGAATGAAGCAAAACATTTCTAATCTTATTCTTATACGGAAAAGCAAAGGACTGCTTATCGGTGCTTTGAAGTGACAAAAAACACACTAGTGCTAGGTGTAGGCATCCTCATCCTCAGTTCTGAAACATAACTGGTTTCTGCCAAGCACTGTGGCCTGAGACCAAGCATCCAAGCATGGGAGATGATCACCCACAATCCCTCAGAGGGGAGAGAGAAGAAGTGAGAGAAGAACCGTTGACATAGTGTGATTATTTGGCATCACGGACTACTTGCCTTGCAGACCACTCACAGACCAAGTAACTCACAATCTGGGGTTTTGCCATATTTAAAGTGCACATCGCCCAGGGTGCTGTTTGGAAACGGGCTTATTGGAGCTTGAGAAAACTCAGGAAGTTTCTTGCAGGATGTTGTTCAGGCCAGACATATTGGTGCTCAGTCCAGAGTAGTAACAGCGTGATGGAGAGAAATGAATGACTCAGGAAATCTTTTGGAAATGGAACCTGGTATTGGGTTAGAACATAATGTTGGGTTGGATGTAGGATAAGGAGGAGAGGGAATATTGAGGATAGATCTCTGGTTCTGGGTTTAGCAGTAGGTATTTGCTGGTGCTACTTGCTGACAAGGGGTAAAAACAAAGCAGTTTTTTTTAAAGATCACAGTTATGATTAGGGTTTATTAGAGTTGTCCACGAAATACCCTTGTGGGTGTTTTAGGCACGCAATTGGATCAATTTAGATCTAGTGCTTAGAAGAGAAGTCTAGGCTGGAGATATAAACTGGATGTCATCAGATATAGATGATACTTGAAGCTATTAGAATGGATGAGGCCATCCAGAGAGATCATAAAATGAGAAAAAAAGAACGTCTAGGACTAAACCCTGAGAAACACCAACATTTGGGAATAAAGTAAAAGACAGTGAGTATGTGGGAGTGGCCACAGGATTAAGAGGAAGCCCAGGAGTATATAGGACATGTAATCCAAGGGAAGAGAGTACTTTAAGAAGAGAGTAGTCACCTGTATTAAATACCACTGAATGATCTATGAAGGTACCAGTAAAGAAGAATCCTTTGGATTTTATAAAATAGGGACCTTACCAGCAGTGATTTCAGTGGATTAGTGTATATGGGAGCTACCCAAGAATGTGTGAGAACTAATGGAGTAGACACAGCATGTGTAGAAAGGTCTGGAACCTTGACTATTAAAAAGGCTGAAAAACAGGATTCTGGCTAAAGGGCTTATATACAAGGAGGATCTAGGTTATTTTTAAGATAACTGGAAATGTTTGATCCTGATGGGATGACCCAATGGAGAGGGAAAGAGGAAAGGATTAGGAGGGGCAGAGGGGCCAGCAAGAAAAGCACATGTCTTGAGAAGCCAACCGTGGATGAGCTCCAGAGGGCATGTGTCAAAGGTCGTTATGCTGTTTTCCATGGAGAAAACGGAAGACGTTTAAGCAGGGAATGATTTGATTGCACTGTTTTAATAGGTTAATTATTGTCTTATGGAGAATGGATTTGGAGTGGCTGAAAGCACAATCTATTAGAACGTAACTGTGGGAACTCAGGTGTGAGACAAGAAAGTTCTGGATAAGGTTGAGAGGAGAGAGCATGGAGATAGAACCAAGAGAGAAAGTCGGAAGAGTGTGATGGTTGGATGTAGGGAGGTAATCAAGGATGAGTCCCATGTTTTTGGACTGGGATGATCGTGATTTCAGGGTGGTTTTCCTTAGGATGTCTTTAACTGTGAGTGGTGAATATCCATGGTCCACATAATGGTTGATTAAAATCAGAGAACTTTCTCTGGAACTTCTAGCTATTTCCAGAAAGCAAATGGGAGGCTTCTCAGGGAAATTTTTCAAGAAAAATTTAAGTACATCTTTTTTCAAGTAGCAGGTTTCAAGAGTAGGAAGAAAATGATCTCTCGTGGGCTGGCATTGTTTTCTAGAAGTTGAATTTGAAGTATAATTTGCTACCTCTGTCATTATTTGCTGCTTCATTGAGGCTACTAGGTTTCAGGACACACTTGTGACTGTCAAAGCCCATGCCTCACTGTCGAGCAATGGGATGACAGTCACTCTCTGCACAAGGATGTCGTTTTGCTACTTTCTGGCTCATCCCCATTTCCTAGAACAAAGTTATTTTCCATAACACATAAGGCCCATATTCTTCAGCCTCGCCGAAGTTGCCAGACCCCAGTGGACCTTTTTTTAAAAAGACTCTTTCCATATCCTATTGTATTGTCTGGACCATCTCCAAATCCAGTTTTTAATTTCCTATTGGCTAAATTTTATTTTTTTTTTTTTTAGGCCTTGCACCCCTCTTCTGTTTAATCCTGGCTTCTCTCCTCTGCAGTGAGAGAGACCTTAATCTCTTTTGGGCCAGCAGCCATGCCATTTTAAAATTCCTTTGGGCAACTTTTCAGCTGGTTTAACATTGTTCAATCCCACTTCTTGGCTGGGATTTACTGTCTCCTGGTCGGCTTCCGTTCCTCTCAGTAAGAAGCATGAAGGCTGCATTTCCCCCAAACCAGGATCACCTCCATCCCTTCCAGTGTAAGCGCCACCCTCCCCCCAGCTTTTTGGGCTTTATTTTCCTAAGACTCTGGCACCAAATATTTAACCACTTGCAGTTGGTTAGTGAGCCCTGGACTGAAATTGTGTGTCATGTCTTTTTATGAAGAAATCCAGAGAGCAGCAATGCTAGACATGGCCCTGGGATTTCCTGGGCTGGAACAACTTAGGTGCTTGATGGGCATTCATTGCAAGGGTCTCCAAGAAAAATTGCTTCTCAGGACCCACAGCATCTTGGGTATTTAGGTTTCACATATGATTATAATTGATGTTCATGCCTTGTTGACGATAAGAGAAGAAGATATGTGATAAAACTGCACGTCAGTGAGGGGTAAGTTGAAAAGTGTATGCCCTGACTTCCTTCTTTGTAGTGAAAATGCTCTAGTTTGCTTGTTGGACTCACAATTTGGTTCTGTTTGGCCTCTTGTCCTGGCCTCTGATAGCCATCATTGTGGTGGGATGCAAGAGGCTGTGATGAGTAGAGCCACAAATGTAGATTCAGAAGGTTGTTCCTTCTCTAGGCTCTGTTCCTTTGGCAGCTCTGACTGGGTAACCTTGAGGCAAGTTACTTTTCCTCCCTAGGCCTTGGCTTTCTAGTTCTTAAAGTGAAGGGATTGAACTGGATAATCTTCAAAGTCCCTTCAAGTTGGCATGAACCCCATCATTCATATACGGAAGCTTTGATGACAGGAAGGCTTTTTCTTCTCAACCATGCAGTTGTGGAGATGTTCCTATGAATGATCAGAACTGGGACCTGTTTCTGTCATACACCTCTAGAATGTTCTGGCACCAGAAGGAGGCTCAATAGTGAGCCCTTTCGTCCAACAGGTAGCTGTGTCTTACTCAGAATAAGAAAGAGAAAGTCAATAAAACAAAGATAGGACATGTTAAGAAGGAAGAAAAAGCACAAGAAGCTGACAAGTGTATTTGAGAGGAGGAAAACCAAATCATTTCATTGGCAAAATATGCGCAAATCATTCTCTCTTCCCATACCCATACTTGGAAGGATTTAGTACAGAAAATCTAATGGGAATCATTGAAGTTTTATTAGGAATTTCATTGTTGAGGTCTTTGAATATAGTTGTAATTTTCTGGCAGGTAAATAAGGTGTGGCCTTTTAGAAAATCATGCCTCTTACATCCAGATGCCAACAGACACATGAAATGATGCACAGCATCACTCATCATCAAGGAAATACAATCAAAACCACACTGAGATACTACCTCATGCTGGTCAGAGTGGCTAAAATGAACAAATCGGGAGGCTTATAGATGTTGGAGAGGATGTGGAGATACAGGCACTTTCCTACACTGTTGGTGGGAATGTAAACTGGTGCAGCCGCTCTGGAAAACATTGTGGAGGTTCCTCAAAAAATTATCAATAGAACTCCCCTATGATCCAGCAATAGCACTGCTAGGAATCTACCCAAAGGATACAGAAGTGCTGATATATAGGGGCACATGTACCCCAATGTTCATAGCAGCACTTTCAACAATAGCCAAATCATGGAAAGAGCCTAAATGTCCATCACCTGATGAATGGATCAAGAAGATGTGGCTTAGTTATACAATGAAATACTACATGGCAATGAGAAAGAATGAAATTTGGCCATGTGTAGCAACATGGATGGAACTCAAGGGTGTTATGCTAAGTGAAATAAGTCAGGCAGAAAAGGACAGAAACCCTATGTTTTCACTCATAAGTGGAACAGGAGAAACTTAGCAGAGGACGATGGGGGGGGAGAAGGGGGTTGGGGAGAGGGAGGGAGGCAAACCATGAGAGACTCTTGAATACTGAGAACAAACTGAGGGCTGATGGGGGGGGGGGAAGGGGGTGATGGCCATGGAGGAGGGCACTTGTCAGGATGAGCACTGGGTGTTCTATGGAAACCAACTTGACAATAAACTATAAAAACATAAATACATTTTAAAAAAAGAAAATCATACCTTTTTTCCATACTTTCACCTTATTTCATAGTTCCCTTTACCAAAGTGGAAAGGTGACACTAAGTATACCTTATTTATACTTTTATTTGGGAATCTGAGGAGTATGGCTGGAGTTTTGCTCTTACATATAAAATCCCTGATAATAATTTGTAGATTTTGAAAAGCTTTGGTCTGTTGAGAAAATGTACCAAGTAAAAAGCATATGGAGAAGGAAAATAGATCTACCAAATGGGTCAGAGGTTAAGGCCTTCACAGTGTGGGCCTATCCAGTCACTGACAGCACTGCTACCTGAAAAATGAGACACTGGTAGTTCCAGGCATCCGTAAGGATGCTCTGTTTCTCTTCCTGACATTTATATTAATCTTATTATTATAGAATTTGTGTCAACAACCCACTATCCTTGGTCTTTGTCATTCTTCCTTGAATTCATATCCATAATACTTATACCTGCTTTGATTTGTAAAGTATTAATAGAAAAAATTCCATGAGAAATCAGCAGTTCTTACAGGGAGCATAACTAATTCATCAGGGTTGCCAGTCGAGAGGTCTCTGGATAGTCATTTCTTTGTCACTCCTCTGGTACACAGTACGACTGGTCGTAATTCCATGCTTGGCTCTAAGCAGAATTTGTTTCAGTAATGAAATAGAATGGCTCTTCACTAAGCAAAGAGAAAACCTCTTATTAATATCTTTCAAAATTGAGTTTCATATTCAAAAATCAACTTCAACAAAACAAGACGGCTTTCACTGGTCCGGTTAATGAAGCTTGCATCTTGGTAGGGCTTTTCTTCTAACATAGTTTTATTTTTATAGAGTTAATCTTAATTATAGGCATTCTTATAAGTGTTCACAGACAGGGCTAACAATGGAAAAGTATCTCAGCGCTCACATCATCAAAGAGAGTTCTAATGAAATAATGTTGTTTTATACAGACCATTAGAGAAGTGAAACTAATGTCCTCTTCTTAAGCTATCACCTCACCTCTTTGTTGAAAACATGAAACTGGGGAGTTAGAGTGTATCATTTTCATAAAATATTAGTTGCTGAAGAGCTCGTCTCCAGGCATTCCACATTATTTTTTCCTATTCATTCAAATCCAAAATATTGCTCATCTAAACTTTCTGTGTGTTAATCACTGGTACATTAAGTTTGAGACTGCAAGGCGCCCAGTAATTCATAACCGTCTCAGGACTCAGTCACCTTAGGGTCACTTATTCAGTTCCTGAGCTGCTGGTCATTAACACGAAGTCATCATCTGCTGTAACTGCACAGGATTAATAAAAAGGAAAGCAAGAGATTTTACTTCAAGACTCTGGACTGAAAAGCCACCAGATTTTTAGACACTGGTTTTCCTTCTTCCCTCTTTGCTGTCTATGGTCTCATTTAAGTAGGGCACTGAGTTACTGGTGAGATTCAGTAGAAGGCTCTCCACCCCAAAAAGTGGCCCTCGTGAGCACAGCAATGGCACAAAATGTTCTGGGAGCAGAGAGGAGGGACCCTGGAGTCTGCTGCTTTGGAGGTGTCCTTTGGTCGGACTCCTGATCAGCCTGGAGAAGTTTCTGAACAAAGCAGATAATGGGGAGACTTGCTAGCGGAAGCAGGGAGTGAGAGGTCCCAAGTCAGTAAGAAATGAAAGACCACAGGGTTTTCCAGAAACTCTGGTGTGCAGAGAGGGCTGGAGCATAGATTGGGAAGGAAGGGTTGGTTAAAAACTCTGACCAAATGTTTAGCCCAAGAGCCCAAGGAGGAAGGGTCCTTTGTGCTCGGCCAAGGACTGTGGGTCATGTCCTTCAGCTAAGAAGAGATGCTGAATATTCTGAGCAAGGGAGCCTCACTGACAGGTTTGCAGTTGGTGGAGAATGGATGAGAGGGAAGGCAACACGGGATAAGAAGTGTGGGGAAGACAGGTAAGAGGGCATGATGGGGAGGGACAGGGCAGAGGAGAGAGGGAAGCCTGCCCCCAAGATTTCTGGCTGGGGTGACTGGTTGGAGTCTCTGATGAAGAGAATGTAGGAGAATCGAAGATGACAAGGAGGGTGATAGTAAGTTCATTTATCATGAAAATGTCCCATGGTATCAAATAAGTGGTTTTAAATTTTTTTATTAATTTTATTTAGTTTTGAGAGAGAGAGAGAGAGAGAGAGAGAGAGAGAGAGAGAGAGAGAGAGAGAGAATGCAAGCAGGGGAGGGTCAGAGAGAGAGGGAGGTACATAATCTGAAACAGGCTCCAGGCTCTAGGCTAGCTGTCAGCACAGAGCCCAATGCGGGGCTCAAACTCACAAACCATGAGATCATGACCTGAGCCAAAGCTGGACGCTTAACCGACTGAGCTACCCAGGCGCCTGCCAAATAAATGGTTTTAAAAGGACAGAGGTCAACCTTTGAGAGAGACTGGGGAATCATCAGTATATAATTGGTAACATGAGGGATTTCTGAGTTCCTTTCCAGCACTTAAATCTTGGGGCTCACTAAATAATCTCTTAACGAATACTATTTCCGTAAGTCTAAAGTTAGCAGTGGCCTGTGTTAAGTGATTTGATGATACTATGTAGTTAGTTACTCTTAGGGTTTTGATCAGTAAATAAATTGTAGCCTAATGCTGACTTTGGAAACCGATCAGAACAGATTTACTGCATGGCATCTTTGTGTTAGATGTTGCAGGAGAGATTTGTTTTTTCTTAGATGTGAAATAATGTTATTGAGTTTTTGGTTTAAGTTGAGGCAAAAGATGGAGGCAAAAAACCAAGCACAGAAATCAGAGAGATTTGCCAGTAGTGCCATTTAGGAGGACTGCAGTGAATTTGGTTTTGAGCTTGATAAATTTGAGATTATAGCAGATGAAATGGGAATGATTAAGAAGAAGCTGGAGACTTAGCTTTGGGATTCCTTCTGAGGACGGTGGTAATTGAAGTCCACATTGTCGGGAAAGGGTGGAATGAAGCAGCCCGGAGGACACAGCAGGTCCCAGGGAGGCCCAAGCCCTGGCAGAGCCCCACTCCAGGCTGCAGAAGGGTGGGGGCCAGCCAAAGTGGTTAGAAGTCAAACAAGAATTGGGGCGCCTGGGTGGCTCAGTCGGTTTAAGTGTCCAACTTCGGCTCAGGTCATGATCTCACAGTTCATGAATTCATGCCCCACGTCAGACTCCGTGCTGACAGCTCAGAGCCTGGAGCCTGCTTCAGATTCTGTGTCTCCTTCTCTCTCTTCCCCTTCCCCATTCATGTTTTGCCTCCCTCTCTCTCTCAAAAATAAATAAACACTAAAAAAATTTTAAGTCAAACAAGAATAATATTCCATTTTGGGATACGGAAAGAGAGAGGTGAAGGCAGCAGTTGGCCAGCCTTAGAGTTCAAGGATGATGGTGATGACTGACTGGAAAATGACCATCCAAGTTACTGATAGGTCAGCCATTGGTGGTCTTTCTCAGAGGAGTTTCTTGGAATAAAGGGGGAGAACGTGTTTGTAGGTCATGAAGGAAGAGGAGGAGAAATAATAGTAATAATCATGGTTGGCTTATATTGTCTGCTTCCTGTCACATGCCAGGCAATGTTATAAGCACTTTATACACATTGTTTTGTTGAGTCCTCACAGTAATTTTAGGAATGTACTAATGTTACTAGTAGTAGTATGTTTACTGTATTTTCTTTTGCAGTGCATGTAGATAGTTCTTCTGAGATATTTTCCAACAATAGAATGAATGGAAAAGCACAGCAGGTGACATCTCTACTGTGATGTAGATGATTTTTCAAGAGATTGTAATATTTTTTTTTAATTTTAACATTTTGAAGTCAGTGAGGGAAGGAGTAACTGAGGATGCTAGTGAAGAATGAACAGGTAGGACTAGAGGAAAGAGAGACTGGTAAGGAGAGGAGAAGGAGATTTGGCCTTGAAAGAAGGGACAGTGTTGTTTGGATTGAGAAAATTAGGAAAAGTGGGTGGTTACTCATTTTTTACAGTTCAAAAGTGAGACAGTCTCTGACCTTATGCTTCATTATGTTGGAAAATTGGGGAGGGAGGTGAGACAACCATCAAATAATTATTACATTCATTTCATTGCTCTAGACCGTTTCTTGGCTCGGCGTTAACAAATTTAGAAAGAGTAGGGGTGCCTGCCTGGTTCACTGGAAGAATGCACAACTCTTTTTTTTTCTTTTATAGTTTATTATCAAGTTGGTTTCCACGTAACACCCAGTGCTCATCCCCACAAGTGCCCTCCTCCACCCCCATCACCTCCCTTCCCTGCTCCCCCTCCCCCGTCAGCCCTCAGTTTGTTCTCAATATTCAAGAGTCTCTCATGGCTTGCCTCCCTCCTCTCCCAAACTATTTTTCCCCCTTACCCTCCCCTATAGTTCTTTGCTGAAAGTTTCTCCTGTTAAACTTAATGAGTGAAAACATATGGTATCTGTCTTTTTCTGCCTGATTTATCTTACTTAGGATGACACCCTCGAGTTCCATACACGTTGCTACACATGGCCAGATTTCATTCTTTCCCATTGCCATGTAGTACTCCATTGTGTATGTAAACCACATCTTCTTGATCCAGAATGTGCAACTCTTGATCTCAGGGTCATGAGTTCAAGCCCCATGTTGGGTGTAGAGATTATTTAAATAAAACTTTAAGGAAAAGTGAGAATGAAGAAGGTTCAGTTGTTTTTAACTCCTCCAAACTAAATTCTATCAAGGGCTACTTGTCATTTTTAAAAATCATTTGCTATGTTCCCATGTATTTGGATACAGTAATTGCATTCTCTTAATTGGTTCTCCAAAAGCCTGTATTTTGGGACCGGGTAATCCAGAGGCAGAGAGGACAGAACCCAACAGGTTTTAGCATGCATTGTGACAGTAACAAGGAGAAGGGGGATGAGAACAAAAGGGAGAAGTAAATCAGTCACTGTAACAGTAAAGAAGTGTATCTGAAAGACTGTAAATCTATAATTGAGACATCACTTTTATGAGAATATTTTTATTGTGAAAAAAAGGCTCAGGCCACTATGATCATGTTTATAGGGAACACAGTGAATTTACAAGTCGACCACCGCTAGTCAGTTGGAGCAGCATCAATGTTTAGGACCTTATGTGGCTCTAACTTGGTGACAGGAAATCTTCTCTTGTGAATAAGTCAAGACTGGCTGGTCAGGCTGCTGAACTCATCGGAGTCTCTGTCTCCCTCCTCCACCTCCTCCTCGTCCTCTACCTCCTCCTCCCCCTTCACTCTACCCCTCTATCACTCCTCTTTTCCTGGGAATGCACTTGAGACTTGACCCAGGTCATCTATAGGGTTGAGTGAACAACATCCAGGCAGGTCAGGGCTTCTGTTGGCCCCCCACCTCTCCAGATAGAACTGTGAACATGGGCCGCGATCCAAAAAAGTGACCAGACTTTCACACGTTTCCCCTGTAAGGGAGTATACCCTCCTTGGAAATAAAGGGTCGAAAACATGTAGAAAACACTGACCGTGGCAATCACAGCAGTCATTTCCGTTTGAAAACATTTCCTGAGGAAAAGTAAATGTTTTCTCACAGAGCCCAACGTTTGTCTGCGAAGACGTTTTCATGAAAACATTTTATTGGTATGTAAAATGTTTTAGAAGTTCATTCTGTGTAAACATGATCATCTCATGCCAACCGGGGTGTGTTGAGCGCCTCTGTGTCTCCATTAATATCTGGTGTTTGTCAGTCTGTGTTTTGTGTCTGATGTCAAATGTCTTTTTTGCAGATATTGATGAATGTGTAAACAACACTATTTGTGACAGTCACGGGTTTTGTGACAATACGGCTGGCTCCTTCCGCTGCCTCTGTTATCAGGGCTTTCAGGCCCCACAGGATGGGCAAGGGTGTGTGGGTGAGTTTTTAGATTTCTTTCCCCAATGTGTTTCACGTCCCCTCTCCCCCACTGAAATGCCATCAAGAGCAGGGGAAGTTGTAATAAACAAGGTAATTTGGGCGGAATTCATCATCGTTTGATTTTGTCACACAGTTTGGGGATGGGCAGAAGGATCACTTCTGAAATTGTTCAGGACATTAAGAACTTAGAGAAGCAGAACTTGGAATTTCACGTATATTAAAAAAAGAACATCTGTTGAGACTCTGAGCTTGCGGGTATGGAGCCCTTCTGGAAGAGTCTGTCCTCCACAGGAAATAGTCTGGTTTGGGGTGTAGCTTGTCTGTCTTCAAGATGTACCTCCCGAGGTGGTGCATTTAAGGAAAAGTGTTGGCAGGAGTTTCATTTTCCAGGAATGACACCCGTAAAACGATGCTTTGGATTGTGCAACTATATTTCTTCAGTCTGTCTGGGTCTGGTGAAGCTGGAAGGAATCTTGAATATCATCAGATGTCCTAGAAAGAGGGTCCAGCCCATGCTCATATAGACAACATATTTCATATTTCATTTTCTGATCAGCTCTGATTTCTTTTCTTTTAATTAAAAAGTTTTTTCACATTTATTTATTTTTGAGAGACAAAGTAAGACGGAGCATGAGCTGGGGAGAGAGAGAGAAGGAGACACAGAATCTGAAGCAGGCTCCAGGCTCTGAGCAAGAGCTCAACACAGGGCTCAAACCCACAAACTGTGAGATCGTGACCTGAGCCAAAGTCGGACACTTAACTGAGCCACCCAGGGGCCCCAGCTCTGATTTCTTTAAATAGCGCTCATTGGGAAACATTTGTAATGAGGGCCATTAAATGAGAAAGAAGAAAGGTTAAATTCAGAACATCACAGACAATCAGGCTTTGTCTTTACCCTTAACCCTGTTCATTTCAGAGCAGATAAGGTCTGAGGAGGAGTCAGCAACTTCTTAGTTTGAACATCTGCAGTCAAAAGCGTTCATTCATTTCCTGTCCAGATTAAACGGGGAAAGCAAAATCGATTTGGAGGTTTAGTGATGGAATTGCTCACTTGAGTGGTCACTGCTTTTAAACCAACGCTGTCATAATTGCTAATTCCAACTCCGGCTTTAATCTCCTTTGCGCTAAAATACAGGCAATGAAAATTATCCAAATATTTTGACTACGCAGGTCATGTGATCTGGCTCCCACTTCTCAGCCTCACCAATTCCTTCTGCGCCTTTTACAACTGCTCGTGCAGCTGTGAAGTCCCTGGGCTGTTGTGTGCTCCTCCCGACCTCCCCTTGCCTGAGTCAGGGCTCATCCCACTTACTCCTGAAGATGCCTCCGCTCTCCTCCCAGACACTGTCCCTGCTCCGTCGTTTCTCGAGCTCAGCTCTGACCCCTCCTTCTGCTTCCAGCATACCTTCAGCAGACACAGTCATAGCACTTACACACTTGGGGGGAATGGTCTGTGTGTACTGCCTCAGCCACCTTCTCCAAGACCGCAGGATCCTGTGGTCGAGAACCTTGTCTGTCTTTCTCCTCTGCCTGGGACTGATGTTTGACCTCTTGTGTGTGCACAGTAAATTTTAACTGTTCCCTGATGAGATATCAGGGGTCGGACCTCTGACTCTGCACAGCTCCTGAGCCCCCGGTTAATGTGCACATCGAGCCAATCAGATGAGCACACCGAACCCATCCTGACATTTCATTTCAGCCCACAAAACACCACCATTAGGGGAAGAATATTTGTTGTCATTTTACTGGGCTCCATAGGTGTCATTTTATTTGCTCACTCACTCTCAAGATTATTCACTGAGCACTATTATATGGACTTCATGCTGGGCATTCTGTAAAATCTAAGAGTTGAATCAGCCCTGAGACCAAAGTTTGGCCATGCTATTTCCTCTGCTTGGACCCTGCCTGCACCCCCACTTCCCAACCCCCTGCTAGCTTTGCTTATGATCTCCTCATCCTTCCATTGGAACGTGGCTCCATTATCGTTTCCCTAACCCATCCCTTCACTTAAGGTCCTCTGCTCCATCTGTCATGGCCTGTGAGATGTCCGGGTGGCTTCCCTGACTTGACTGTAAGCTCCATGAAGACAGGAGTTGGGGCATCATTTCCCCCAGTGCCTGGTCCATTGGCATAAATTAGAAAATATTTTTGGATTGAGTATACTCATTCTGGCAGGAGAGATCTCAATAGCTGTGTAAATAATACAAGTTAGAAAGTAGAAAGTTCCATTTGACATTTACCAAATTGATAAATATGAACTGGCACATTTCTAAAGTCAGTTTTTCTGGTCTAAATTATGACTGTCTGGGTTAATTAAATATGCCAACTCTCTGCTTTCCTTCATGTTATAATACCTTTTCATAAGCAAAACCCAGCTTATTAGGTTTATATCTGTTTATATACAAAGTGAAATGGAAAACTGAGGTAATTATCCAAATAAGTCAAGATACATAAACTTTTTGTCCAATTAACTGGATATAGCAGGTGAAAATAAGATTTTTTTTTCCCCTGAATGATTTGGGTAATTGCTCAAATATTTAACTTTGTATAAACCATCTCATGAAAGCTGATGTTTGTATGTGTTTAATGCATAAAATACATGAGCATTTCAGATGTCAAATCAGGTACTTTGTTGAACTGGGCATTCATTAAAAAAATTTGTTTGAAGGAGACCAGGTAAAAGGTAGTATTGGGCAAGGTTGGACATTAAGATTAGCCTTTTTAGGGCTATGTGTTTGTATAATATTGAATAAAATGTACTCATTAGTAATTCCTGGACTGTGTTTTAATTAAGTATAAAGTACAGATGAAAAACACTGAGCAAAATAGAAATTAAACTCTGGAACACCCAGAGAATTTTTAAAGGCACAGTCAGTGATAAGGTATTGGAACACTTTGTTTCATGCGAATGATTAATGTATGCTGGTGAATGTTTATGGGGGTCTTTCCTTTATTCCCCAAAGGGATACACAACCTGAATTCTAGTTGTAAAATTATGGACATGTTGGCAACTAGAAAACTGTATTTTCAGTTATATGAGCAGATTTAAAGCAATTTTTTAAATGAATGTGAGAAATATTATTTCTGAAGTGCCAGTTTTGCTAATTTTCCTTGAATTGAAACTGAGAGTACATTGTCATGTTATTTAAGACCTCATTATGTCAAAAAGTCAAGGAAGAGAAAGTTAAATGGTCAAGAGTGTACATGCAATGCTTGATTTCTTTAAAGAGGACTGGGAATTTGGAAACTTTGTGTTTTCATGGTCCTTTTACACAAACCCATCTGTGCAGCCTGGCCCCTAGGACCCCCTTCCCCAGAATAATAGAAGGGGGTGATTGCTCCCTGGGGACCATTCGTGACCAGCGGCCACCACTAGCCCCGGCGCAGCTGGTAAAACAGAGAGCTGTCAGGAGTGAGGCGCACATCTGACTTGATCTGTGCTCCCTTTTCCAGATGTGAATGAGTGCGAGCTGCTCAGTGGAGTGTGTGGTGAAGCCTTCTGTGAAAACGTGGAAGGGTCCTTCCTGTGTGTGTGTGCCGATGAGAACCAGGAATACAGCCCCATGACCGGGCAGTGCCGCTCCCGGGACTCAGGAGGTAAGTCACAGCGGCCCCTCCTGGGGACTTGTCCCTACAGAGGTTTGGGCCAGAAACTCTGGGAGTGAGGTCAGAAATAACTGAATGTTCTGGCACGCTGCTGCCTCTGGAAGCTTCCATGCTTTCTCTGAGCCTGCCTTATCAGTGAATTAGGATGTGGTCAGTGATGACTTTTTGAGCTAGATGGCCTCTCTTGTGCTTTCCAACCCAGAGGCGCCATGTGTAGGCTAAAGGATCCAAAATGATGAGAACATTCACTGGGAATTGCTTAAAACTCAGAGAGAGCCATCAGCTCAGGGTTTAATATGGAATCATCTCATTAGGTTGCATAATCTTTCTTTCTTGGCCCTCCGAGAAATGTGTCTTGACACTTGTCTAAATTAAAAGCAACATATAGGCCTCGCAGGATCTACAAAGACTTCCACTTGGAATACTGAAGGTGTTTTGTTTTTTTTTTCAGAAATTGGCCCAGAGAATGGCTGTGTTTGCATTCGCCTAAAATTTGATTTAGTCTCTGTCGTCAGGGCACAAATTGAAATGGAGAGCTGATGGTTTTCCAGATAAATTAATCAACTTTCAGATCACTCTCTTAGTTTGTGCCATGTAGCTATAGCCTGGTTATATTTTAAGAAAAGCAAAAGACCAAATGATCCTTTGAGAGCCAAATAAAATGAAACATTGGCCATTTGACTTTCTTGCTCAATCTCGGTTGATTTTATCCATGCTTCTAAGAGAGCTCTCACTGCTTCTCAACTTGTTCTGTATGAAATAACTGTCTTTGCAAGTAATGGGGAATGAACTTTAAAAACTATCTTCACCTACACGTGTTCTTCTTAGTTATTAGCTATAGAAAGGAAGGGTGCAGAATTCCAGAATTACACGAAAAGACAGTACAATATTTAATTCAAAAACAGTGTCTGTGAAGGGCAAGAGATGAAATGTTACTGGAGGGAGGGGTTCTTTCTATTCCAGTGACCACCACTGTGACACATGAACCATAGAGGAAAGACTTTTCATCTTAGTTGTTCCTAAAATGGCAAAATCAAACACAGAATCAAAAACCTGGCTCACCCATAATGGGATTGCTTCAGTAACTATCTTTTTATTTGTCTTTGGTTCCATAGAGGAGTGCTGCACCCATAGTATTATGGTGAATGTATAGTATTTGACTAAAGTATTATAGTATTATTATTATTATTATAGTATTATAGTTCTTGACTGAAATAATTTACATGTCACCGTACTGTACACTCATTAAATGATTCCTATGAAGGATAGATATTCCAGATAAATGCGTATAGTACAATGTTAAGGCACAAAGTGACTTCCATTGATTACAGTCTGTGGTGGAAGGAAGAAGAGGACACATAGGAAAGATAATAGTTGGAGGAGTACCTGGGTGGCTCAGTCAGTTAAGTGTCCGACTTCGGCTCAGGTCATGATCTCGTGGTCTGTGAGTTCAAGCCCTGCATCAGGCTCTGTGCTGACAGCTCAGAACCTGGAGTCTGCTTCAGATTCTGTGTCTCTCCCTCTCTCTCTGCCCCTCCCTTGCCTGCACTGTGTCTCTCTTGCTCTCAAAAATAAATAAAACATAAATTTTTAAAAGATAATTATTGGAATGAATGGAAATCTTAGCCTTTTCCTTTATTTTCCAAACTTCTTGTAATACCTCAAGTTGGAATGACCATGGTGGTCTGCTATTTTCCAGCTGTGTAAACTTGGGCATATCATTCCACATTTATGAGTTTTGATTTTCTCACTTGTAAAATAGAAAGGTTTTATTTACCTCACATAATTATATGATTTTTAAAAAATTCCTATAGGTAGAAGGCATTTGTTAATGGCAAAGTACTATATGAAGTATTAAAAGAGTAAGCTGTAATCCAAATACTTAAGTGATATCTATTTCTCATCCTTTTATGATCTGTTCTGTAATGGTGGACCTTTTAACTGTTTTTTTCCTAGAGAGGTATTTTTTTGCTGGGATGTTTTAGCAACATAAAGGAATGGTTCATTCACTTCACATAGATTCAGTTTAGGTAAATGTGTGAGATCCTGAAGTTTGTTCGTTTCTTTTTTTGGAGATTCGTCGTACCTTAATAGGATCATGAGACCATCTGAATCATATTTGGTGAACTGGTGTAGTTCATTATAAATGGCTTCTTAGGGGAGCCTGGGTGATTCAGTTGGTTGAGCATCTGACTCGTGATTTTGGCTTAGGTCATGATCTCATGATTTGTGAGTTTGAGCCCCGCATCAGGCTCTGCACTGATAGTGTGGGGCCTCCTTGGGACTCTCTCTCTCTCTTCCTTCTCTCCCTCTCTCTCTACCCTCTCTCTTTCTCTCAGAATATGTAAAGAAACTTGAAAAAAAATGTTTAAACTGCTGCTTAAAACTTCACAGTTATTCATTTTGTAAGCCTTCTTCCTCATCTCCTATTTTTAAGCTTTTCTGTAATAAAGTTCCTAACATTTGCTTTGCCTTTTTCTCTCCCTTAGTGTCCTTGCTCTCTCACTGACTGACTCTTTCTGGAAAATTCTTCCAGTCAGAATTCACTAACTACTGTCCTGTGTTTTTAAAGAACTTCATTTTGAATACTCAGCTTCATAAATCTGCCAAGAGATACATAGTTTCTCCTTCCTCTTTGTATCTAATCTTTTCATTTATGGTTTCTTACATATTTTCCCTGACTTCTGCTAAATATTGTACATAGACAGTTGTTTTTATTGGTCCATGTTAGTATAATCTGACTAATTTATATTGTTCTTGGCAGCTCTGACTACCATACCTCAATTTGCATAGTTCTTGGCAAACTTTAACTGATTATATGCAGTCTTAAGATTGTCTATGATGACATCTTCATCTGAGCAATCTCTGTCGGGCCCGAGAGGCAGGCCAGCTATAAATGGCAGGAGGCTACTTGGCCAGACTTCATCAGGGCCAATAATTGACCTGCTGTTTGAAAAGGCAATTGCAGCTAGGAGTCCTGAAAAAGACAATATAGTTTCTAAATATTTAATTTTAACTTAAAGCATTTAAAGGTACATTCACTTGCCAATCGTTGAAGGAGGGCCAAGGTCTTGTTTTGAGTAGAAGTCTACTCTTAAGAGTCTTGTATGGCTTGTCTTGCATAAACTACATTACACATGATCTCCACCACCTACTTTAAAGGGAGGAAGAATTTAAAGGCCTTTGCCAAGTATGTGAGTGTAAAATTGCTCTAGATTTTTGTTGTTTTGCTAAATTTTTGTATAGTTGTCTTTTTAATGTTTATTTTTGAGAGAGAGAGAGAGAGAGAGAGCGTGAGCAGGGGACCAGGGGGTCGGGGGAGACAGAATCTGAAGCAGCCTCCAGGCTCAGAACTGTCAGCACAGAACCTGACATAGGGCTCAAACTCACAAACCGAAAGGTCATGACCTGAGCCAAGTCAGACGCTCAACCGAGTGAGCCACTCAGGCACCCCTACAGTTTTCTTATCCATACCTAATTTGATAGCATTCCATTGACTGAATCAACTTTAGTCTTACTAAACCTTTAACTTGTTCTGTAAACTACTTTTCTCAATTCGTATTTCATTGGTGTGTATGTTGTTTATGTAATTACAGTAATTAATACACTGGCACAGAACGTTTGAGAATAAACACAGCTGAGTCTTGGTAACCATACTGCTCAACACGTGAGAGCAGGAAGTGTGTGTTTCTACCCAAGAGCAACCTGCAGGCTCTGAGGATTCCACCTGCTGTGGGCACGGGCCAGCGTGCTTTTCGAGGGCAAGAGACCATTGGTCGATGCAACAAGTTGGTTAAATGGAGGCCAATTAAAAAAAATGGGATCTGCCGTTACATAGAACAAAACTTTTTATACCAAATTTAAGTGAGGGTGTTTAAACAAAGATTCAGATTCATTTCACTATGTATGTGGTAGACCAACAGTTCAGATCCCATCCTTCCTGACAACTAATTTGGAAAGGAAAGATAAATTTGCAAGATAGGCCATCACACTTTTACCAAGCTATAAAATTTCCCCAGGACCAGAGGGTATACCCACCAATGAGCAGTAGCGTAATCCACAGTGGTATCATACTGAGGACAGAGCAGGAGCCCAGGGGTGGATGTCAGGAAGGCAGCTTTCAGATCAGTGTGCAGAACTTTCCAATAACTAGGTAATGGTCATGAAGTTACGGGTGTTTCCCTGGAGGTAACCCCGAACAGGTGGGGTACCCCCTGGCAGAAGGGCTCCCACTTCCCAGCAGGGAATTGTACCAGGTGGCCTGTAAGGTACTTTTGAATGTTAATGCCCTAGGATTTTTGTTTCTAAACTACGTCTTGGCTCCCACCTAATATTTTTTAGGACCGGTCTAATGGTTTTCACGGCCTGGGCTTTTGGCCACTGATTTACATTGCCATCCATTGCCTCAAAGCACCTGCAACTGAAAGAACTAAAAAAATGTCCGTGCCACTCATCACATGGAAGAGGGTATGGATATGAAATATAGCCTGATGTTTTTATTTCCTCAGTGCCTGTGATAATTGCTCCATAAAAACTTTATGTCCTTGGGCACTCTAAACGACACAGTAAATATGCGGTCTTGGCAATTGCAGCCTTCAAGCCTCACCCCCAAAATGCTGCTCTCTGTCTTGATTGGCGCACAGAGGAGACTCTGGGGTAGGAACTCAGTTTATTCTTAAAACAGAAGGTCTGAGGAAAAGAGCACAAAACAATACATGTTATAATCAAGGCAGGTGCTCCTCACTTGAAGAAAAGCAAATAAGCGAGATCAGGAATTACACAGCATAAACTGGAGTGATTATTTGCATCATAGAAGAATTGTTCTTTATGCAGGTTATTGCAGTGTTTTCTTAAATATCCATTTTTCTCTCATGTATTTGAGAGCGTATTCTCATATCCCAGGGTAGGGCCTAGGCTTCTACAGCTAGGAAGCACCTCCATGGTTTTCTAGCGCAGCTCCCGCAGTCACCTGTCAGGAAGCCAAGGCCAAGCAGAAGCCCTAAATGTTCTTCTTAAGGTCCTACAGCTCATGTTGTGAGGGGGCCCAGCCCCAGGCTGCTTCCCACTTTGCCCTTCCACTTCTCAAGGCCGAGGCCTCCAACCTCTAAAACTTGGCCTCCTGGGGCACCTGGGTGGCTCAGTCTGTCCAGCTCTTGATTTTGGCTGAGACTGTGATCTCACGGTTCATGGGATCAGGCCCAGTGTTGAGCTCTGCATCAGGCGTGCTGAGCTTGCTTGAGAGTCTCTCTCCCCCTCTCCCTGCCCCTCCCCTGCTCATGCTCTCTCTGTCTCGCTCTCAAAATAAATAAATGAACGTTGTTAATTGGCTTCCTTTTTTTGAAAAATAATGCACGTTATTTTATTTAAAACAATGCATATTCTTCTCAGAAGATTGGCAAATGCAAAAATATATTAAAAATAAAAAATCCCCACAGTGGCACCACCCAGGAGTAATCTCTCTCCCCATGCTGGCCTCCACATTCTTTGATGGGGACATCTAGGCCCCACCCACCTCCACAGAACTGTCCCCCATTTGATCCAGGGCCCTCAGGCTCTTCTGTGTGAAGCGCCTTTCCCTGGGGTCGGCGGAGAGCGCCTACACGCCGTAGCCATTCATCCTGCTGCTCCTTCCTCGGGAACACCTGACCGTGGTTTCCCACCTCCCCTCCCCATGCCTTCCCTTTGACTGACTTAGGACATTCCCTTCCCCCTACCCTCCTCCCTCTTGCTCTTGTTTCCCGACTCTTTTTCCATTGCCCTTTCCTTAAAGAATAACGTCCTGGGGAGTTGCATGTTTAAGCCTCTTTTTACTCCCTGTTCCTCTCCTGGGATATTTAATCCTCTTCTCGGAGTCAGCTCTTACTTACGGGACACAGCCTGCCAAGTATCCTCCGCCTCCCCCTCTGTCCCTAAGGCCGACCTCCTCTTTCCAGTTGCCTGTTATTGGACCTTTCTTCCAGGGTGTCTCATCAGTGTCTCTGCCTGAAATTATCCCGAAACCAAATTCATTACCATCCCGTCTACAGCCTGTGTTCACTCATTAATTGCCACACATCAGTACTGGGAATCCTGACATCGTACCTTAATTTTCTCCACACTCATCCAAGACTCCAGAACATTCGGTCAATTCCACCTGAACGGTGTTTTTCAGAGCTCTCCCTGCTCCTGTGTTACCGCTACCCCAGGCCCATCCTTCACCATCTCTTACCTGGACCGTGGCCGTAGCCTCCTCACTTCCCTCCAGCCTCTCCCATTCATTCTTATTCCTTGCTGTTGCCACCGCTGATATTTTCAAAACATGAATCTGGTTTTGCTTTTATTTGTCAAGATTTTATTTAAATTCCGGTTCATTAACATTCAGTGCAACACCAGTGTCAGGTGTAGAAAGAATATAGTGATTCCTCACCGACATACAACACGCGGGGGTCGTCACAGGTTTCGGCTGCTTGTTGCTGCTTACAGCAGGAAGTCCAGAGCCGTCGGCAGCGTGGCGGGACCCTACATACCCTGCCTTACTCGTCTTTGCGTCCCCTGTAACTTCGCTCATTGGCTTGTCTCTGGCAAACACTCAGTAACTAGTGAAGCACGTTGCCTCTCGACGTTCCAGTGGACCCCATCTGTATTTCACGGTCTCTTCCCAGCTCATTCTGTAGAATTCATGATACATTTTATCAGAGATTGAATGGGGGCCACATGTGGATGAGGAATGATCTATTTATACTTCCTCACTGGGGGGACGGTTCCTTCGTATGCTTTGGTTAAATGACAAGTAGAACAGAAGAGTAAGAGAGTGTCCCTGCTGTCCAGGGACACGTGTAAATCATCCTCCCGATTCTGACAGTTGAACTCAAAGAGCATTCTTGTTCTCTTCTTAGAGAGGTCCTCTACTGGTTTTGTGTACGTACATACTTTTCTAAAGGCAGGAAACCACATACAATATCATTCAACTGTTACATTTGGCAGAGTAGGGTTTTTTTCTAATGTGTTTAGTTAACCTGTAAAATAAATTAACATTGAGAGAGTTTTTAAAAAATAATTTCTGATTCGAAAAAAAGACCTATAGGGAAAAAAAATGAAAGACCGTGAGAGCACAGTATTTAAAATGCAAACATTGTAAAATGCCATAAAACTCCTGAGGTCTTATGTATTTGTAATGGATCTATACTATAAATGTAGGCAAGGCGAAGGAAAGCATGCTCATTTGTTTGGGGGGAGGGATCAGGTTTCTTCCCACATTCAGAGAGCATAGAAGAATTTGCTCATTACCAAACTGTGGTTGTCCTTTTATGAAATTTTTTACTTGCTGTGTATAGTATGTAAAATAATATCTGAGTTTTTAAGGAGATGTCCGTGTTTGAGTGAACTGGTGGCAGTTGATCCAAGGAGAGACTCAAACTGGATGTGAGCCAGTTCATGTTCTTGAGATGACAGGAGACACCCTCACATGGGAGCAGAAATCATTTGGGGCCCCTGCATTTGCTATAAATATGGCCTGATGAGGAGGGGGCTGTACATTTCCTTTTAAGCATTTCCCAAAATTTTACCTGTCACCTCAGATGTGGCATTACTGTCCAGCCATCTTCACAGGCACTCGCAATGCACACGTGACAGCATTTTGTCACAACTCTTGTGGCTGTGACATCCATCTCCGTGGGCGCCCCCTGCTCACACGTCTCTGCATGTCACACCTGTTTTTCTTTCTCCACAGAACATCCTTCTGCTCTCAGGGACTCCTTCTTTCACCCATGTCTTGTCCTGAAGTTCCTGGTGCCCAGTTCCTGTTCTGCCCACTCCTGTTGTCAGTGCTTATTTTCTGAAACTCACCAATGGCTCTCTCCTGAATTCTACCTGAAACACACACACTTTTGGGGCATCCGGGTGCCTCAGTCAGTTAAAGCGTCTGACTCTTGATTTCAGCTCAGGTCATGGTCTCATGGTTCATGGGGTTGAGTCTCACTGTGGGCTGTGTGCTGACAGTGCAGAGCCTGCTTGGGATTCTTTCTCCCTCCTTCTCTGCCCCTCCCCGACTCACACTTGTTCTCACACTCATTCTCATGTTCTCTCTTCCTCTCAAATAAACTTAAAACACACACATACACACACACTTCTCATCTTTCAAGTCTTTGAGAAAACTAGGGAAAAAGGAAATATATGAATTTCCAAGTTTTCTTTTATTCCTCCCTACAATATTACACTAGAAATTCTTTTCTCATAAAAGACATGAGTTGGGGCGCCCGGGTGGCTCAGTCGGTTAAGTGTCCAATTTCGGCTCAGGTATTGGACTGTGTACTCGGAGCTCCGAGCCTGGAATCTGCTTCGAATTCTGGGTCTCCCTTCGGGTTCCCTCTCTTTGCCCCCCACCCCCGCTTGCACAGTGTCTCTCTCTCTCTCTCAAAAATAAATATTTTTAAAAAAATAAATAATTTTAAAAACCAGGAGTTGGTATAAAACATTTGTGCCTCTGGTGATTTTAAAATAAAAAGGGAACAACGTTTCATCATGATTGTGTTTAAGGTAATTTGCTGAACGTTATCGTGGCTGGAGTTTTATACATTGATGCCTCTTTCAGGACTCCGGCAGGTGTTTTATTTGGAGGCATTGTTTGCTCACAGGTATTTGTTATGTCACTCTTTGGTCCTTGTCTTAATGTCCCAGAACGGCATGAAGAGGATTGGCTTGTAAAGGCCTTCAGAATACATCGCAAATGGGAATTGAAAGCAAAGGCAGGGCTCATTTAGAATTCTCGTGTCTGCTTCATTTAGAAAAATGTTCCAGATTTCCTCAACCTCACAGCAAGCACAAGATGAGACCAAAGAAAGAAACCACCCTATAAGTGAACACTCTCTTCTTTCCGAGGAATCAAGAGAGATGTTTCTAGAAAGTGGTCTTCATAAGTGGCACCATATGACTCAACCCATGACTTTCTGCTCAGAGCAAGGGAACCTGACTATACCGTATGGGACCATGTAGCTAAACTCTACTTCAGCAAGGATTATCTACTATCCCCTCCCCGTTTGTCTCAAAGAAATGAAAAAATAAATAAGGGGCGCCTGGGTGGCTCAGCAGGTTAAGCGTCCAACTTTGGATCAGGTAATTATCTCATGGTTCATGGGTTTGAGCCCCGTGTCGGGCTCTGTGCTGACAGCTCAGACCCTGGAGCCTGCTTCAGACTCTGTATCTCCCTTGCTCTCTGACCCGCCCCTGCTCATGCTGTCTCTCTCTGCCTCTCAAAAACAAATTAAAAACATAAAGAAAAATTTAAAAAGTGAGAAATGAAAAATAAAACTCATGCCAGTTGAGATGCTAAGAAGCTGAGCCCCATAAAAGAGGTTTGGGGAAAGCAATAGGCATGAGACATTGGACCCAACCTAAATTGTCTCCACTGGAAAGGAAAGATTCTTTGTAACCTGCACATACTTTCAGGGAGTTACTCTGTGGATCACAAGAAAGGGCCTCTCTAAAACTTGTTTCAGAAACACGTATAAAAGTTCCCAAAGCATTTTGCATTTTCTTTCATTATTGATTTATGATGTGGTTTCATCTTAGCTTGGGCAAACCATGCAGTATTTAATACATAGTAGCAAAATATTTACTAATGAAGCTTGAAAAGATGTGAGTTCTTTGTGTGCAATCTTTCATTTATGCATGTGAGAGGGTTTTCTTTTTTTTTTTT